>NC_051194.1:52385613-52701032 GCF_015220075.1 Falco rusticolus
TTTTATTTTTGTTTATTAGGCATTAGCTGCTCTGCAATATGAGCCATTGCACAGTAAGGATGAACTACAGGGAGATTCACTTCATAACTGCACTCCCGATCTAAAGCAAAGACCTAGTGAAGATGTACGCTCTTTGTTTCTTATTACAGACATTTAAATATGTACACGAAGTTTTCCAGTTAGAGTTGAGACTGTATCTGGTTTTTTACTTGAATACTCAGCAAAAGCAAAAACCACAACAGATATGGGCTGCCATTCAGTCCACAGACCAGCCAGCCAGCCAGTCAATTTAAACCCTTTTCTGGAGATAGCCCCTTCAGAGAGATCTCCAAGACTGCCACGTGCCTAAATCAGGGATGTCCTCACTGCAGAAAGGGAGCAGAGCATGCTGGCAACTAGTGAAAGAATGATGTGATTTAAAAATAAGGATACAGACAGAGATAGGTAAAATCCTACCTTGCTTCCACAATACACTTTTACTTTACTTTAATTTTCTCCTCTTTCCTGAGCACGATTTTATATTTCTAGGAACCTGTGAAACTCCTGTCAACTGATCAAAATACCAAGGTTCTACTTTTACAATCTACAACAGGTGAAATAATGATCTCTTTTCATGACATGGACCAAAACGAGAAGTTGAATAGCAGCAAAGTACATACCTTTTGATATTTCAAATAAACTGTGATGTTTACTGTAAGTTTTGCAGGTGTTTTGTCTGACTAACTGTTAGCAATGAAACCAAATATACTTTATATGTAGCCAGACTTAGGTATATTTTACATCATGAAATCCAAAATTCCATAGTTTATTCTATGGTTTTAGTCTTTAAGTGTGGATAAATTGGTAACAAATTTTATTAATTGAAACCAGAACTGAAATAGACCTGTAAGCCATTTACAACACAACTATATTAAGATTTCACACTTTAAATTCTTGTTAATTCTACTGAATTTCTAAATTACTGGCATTTTATTTACTATGGCCAGGATAAAAACCCTTTATCAGTGGGAAGTAAAACAATCTGCCACCTAAAGTAATATGCATTAATTTTAAAGTTCAGATCTCTCAAATGCAAGCAAACAGATCCTGTCATCACCTCCAACTGTTCTGTGTTTTCGTGTCCTGGGAAAGCTTCCTCTATTTCTACCAGCATACACTAACATTTGTTTTTCTGCAGCACAATCTCTGTATTGTTTCTGTTTTTACATACATACAGAGTGCAATCTCTGTATTATTCTGTTTCCTCCATATTTAAAGACAAGGAATCTCTATGTAATCTTAAGGAATAGATCAACTACTCTATTTTAAAATTAAGCATATTAACCTCTGTTTCTAACAGTCATCTGAATTGTAGCTAGTTTCATAGTTAAAGTAATAAATTAAAAATGGGTAAGTGAAAGGTTGTGTCCTGTCTGAAAAGACTTCTTGGATTAGTTTTCATAGTTTTCTCAGAGGCTTTGCCTCATGCATCTCACATGCTGAGATTTTTTGTTTTCTTACTAGTTAAATTTAATCCAAAAAATCTCAATTCACAAAAGATTTTAGTCAGTGTTGCAAGACTGAGAAATACAGAGAAGTTTTCTTGAATAGAGCAGGTCACGTTAAGCAGGATTTCTGATTTTGTACTTGCCTTCAGGCACAATTACATATTTAACTAACAGATGCTGGATTGCCCAACAACCCTTTCTCTTCAAGAACAAATACAGATTCATACCAATTTTTGCAGGTGCAGTACTGTAAGTTTCAGCCAAAAGAAAATTCAGCTTTCATTATCTTTAACACAAAACGGGGCAGTTCTAATATTGTTGTCCCTATCATAAACTTAAAAATCAAAGTAACCATCATCAATAAAGTGAAATCTTCTTGATACTCTTAGTAAAAAACAATGTTATGTTACCAGTGTGTCTTTTAAGTATTATACAGTGAAAATTTCTAGTGGATTGGAAAACTTCTTATTTCATCAAAAGTTCAGCTTCTATTCTAAAAATTAACCCCCCAAAATTTAAGGTGTTTAGTTTTCTTTTCTAAATGTACTGATTTTCTAATAAAAAGATAATCTATTTGCAGTATATTCAACATATCTAAACAAAAGATCAGCACTGTAATGCAAATATTTTCTATGTAAAAGCTAAACAGAATAATCCAGTTTTAATCTCAATGCTTAAATCCCACCCATTTAAAAAACGTTTTAGGCTTTTGAAAACTTAATACTTTGTTAAGAAATTGCCTTTTCTTTTTAAATGACAGAAACTTGCCTTTTTTCAGAAGAATAATTCACAATAGCTGAGTTCCTGGAACTCAAGAGAGACTTTTAAAACTGCTGTCCAAGCTTTCACCACTTCGAGCTTTATTTTACTATAAACTACAGCAAATGAAAGAGAAATAGTTGGAGAACACATGCACAGGAACACACACATGCACAACGACCTTCATCTGAAGTTATATAAGGAAGCTTCTAATGAAACAGTTAAAAACAACAACAATGATGATGACAACATACATTTTTCTTTTTTCTTTTTTTTTTTTAATGAAAACTCAGATAGGGTCTTGATTCTTTGGCCCCACTACAAGTGACACTCCCCTTCTCAGTTTATGCAATAAGTAAATGAACGTTATGAAAGCTTCGCCCATGTTAGGCTGTGAGACTGAGGTCATACCCTTATACTGAATCCACAGGCATCCCTTTAAAATGTGTTGCAAACAATGAGAACATGCAGATCATTAGCAAGCTGCTCCCCTCACACAGCAGAGTGGATGCATGAAGGTGAGTAGTTTGTGACCTTCAACAGTTATTCTGAAAACACCAGAAATTTCTGTGAATCACAGTCACATGAAGATTGTTTTAAGAAAAGTACCATTTCTGGCACATGCAGCCTCCCAACCAACAATAGTTCTAGTTTTGGCTTTTCTTACTCATGAGTCTGTGAGAGTAATGCCGTATTAAGTAGGCCAACCAAAAGAGTGACACTGAACTGTAAAAGAAGCATTTAACGTCTGTTTGAGTCTGTGGTGGAAAACAAGAGTTGTCTGGACTCCATGGCCAATACAAAATCTTGGCAAAATAGCTTGAAGTTTTCCTAGTTGTAAGGCAACATGCTTAAAAAACCTAACAGCTAAACAAAGCAGCTCCACATCTCACATAATTTCACTTTTTAAAGTATTGTTAATTTGCTTTCTCTGATTGAGGGAGAAAAGGCTTTTTCTCTTTTCTGTTTGCCCCAAATGAATTACAGTACCTAAACAAAACTGGCCATCTTAAACCATCTTGCTCACCACACACATCCATCAAAGCAAGATCTGAATGTGAATTAATCCCATGCCAGATTAGCAGAAAAACAACCACAGATGTTCTCAGGATACACGTTACAATAAACAATATATCTGGATGCCTCTCTAGTACGAGGTATTTGGAACATTCTGGAACAGAAGTGAACATGGTACCGAGACAGCCTATAAGGCTTCCCCAAGGAAGCTGGCGTTTCACAGTAGTTGTGGATTTATTCTCTTAAAGAATCCACAGTGCTTCCACGGAGTATTTCTCGAGCCATACAACATTTCCCAGCCTTTCTTATCCTTTCATGGCAATTAAGGAATTGCCTGAGCTGCTGCAGCTATAGTTTTGAACCACAAGAAAACAACAAAAACCCAAACCCACAAATAAACAATTTAATCTTGATATTACAGGTTTTATAACTTGAGTCTCTAAAACCATAGTCTACGATTTATTTTTTTTTAAACTTCAGCTTTCCTAGATAATGAATTCCATGGCAAAAATTATCCTGTTGGTGTAGTATAACACAAATCTAATTGGAAAGTTAACTCTGTAAATACATTGATCATGGTTAAGAGGGGGAAAAAAGCTCTAAAGAAGTAGGAAATACTTGACTATAGAGTAGAAGTGACAATTTGTGAAACATGGTCAATTTATAAAATAATTTTTGTCCTTTGCATACATTGTGGAGTCACTGGTGGAAAATTCCTACTATTCGTGAGGTTATAAGGCTATAAATCAAACAAAATAGGAAACGTCTCCTCAAGCCCTCAACAAATAGGGTACAGCTGCAATAATAGTATTGTGGAATGAAAGGTTTTTTATATCCATTTTACAAACAGCTTAAAACATTAACAGTCATCACTGTAATTGTGTTTTATTGTGTAATAATAAAGTACTGTTCTATTTGGCAGCTCCCAAGTTTAAGTTGAGAATTATTTGGTATATTCTAACATTGTTTACATTTAATTTTAGACTAGCTAAGATTGGTTGTGTGACCTTAGTCTCAGGTCAAATAACAGACCTTCTACCATATTATGTGATTTAAAGTAAAGTACCATCTAAGCTAAAATAAGGAAGCTGAAGAGGAAAGAGGAAGCAAGTTCAGGCACCCTCCAACATGACTGATTGTAATAAATCGTTGAACAGAAAAGTGAAAAAATTTCTTCATGAGATACAGGCAGGATGTTTGTCCAGTTTTACAAAATGATGCTCAGTTACTGCATTAGTAGTTTTACACTTGTCCAATTTAATTCTTACTTTTAATGGGTTTATACTTTAAAGAAACAGCAGATGATTACATCTTTTCCCCTCAGTGCTTGAAACTAAAGAACAAAAACCAAGTGACATGCTTTTGTCATTTGAAACTTATTCCAGGAATCATCAGTGCTCAGCTGCCACACAAGGAGAACAAAGACCCATCCCAAAGCCAAACTAAGATATCCTAGTGACTTAACTGGGGAAAGAATGAGTATATATTTCCACAGAGATTTCACCTGGAATGGGGAATAAACAAATGAGAAACACTTAAGAAAAACAAGAGACAGGAGAGAGACAAGGAAGTGGAGAAAGTGATGTCAGCTACAGTATAACTCTTATGGCCAAGACTTTAATAATCTTACTGTATATCCTTTATCTCAAAAAAGAGAAGTGCTGTGTGTATGCTGCTTGGGAGAGATTTTCCTTTTTTTAACTTCAAGGTTTATTTGTAATTTGTAATTGAAAAGTTCTTTATGTCAGAGAAACTTCTTTCCACTTACAATGACCAAAGCTATAAACCTAAATCCAGACTTAGATTTCAAGCCATCTAATCCTACTTCTTTTTTCTCAAAATTAGATAAAGAACTTTGATACAGACTCACCTTGAATATCAGGCTGTCACAATATTCTTCTGTTTTCATAAGACTCTTGAAATATATAGGAGAATTAAAAAACAACATAACTTTTCCACACGAGATACAATCCAAAACTACAGAAGTCAGTCAATTCTATGCTGAAAAATTTAGTAAGAACGAAGCTACCAAGCATATTGTGCCATGAAGCACATAAATTAACATCCTCTTTTTTTGACACTCTAATGACCATTTGCCTCTACATCTATGACTCTAGTAATATTATTTTTATTCATTCTATTGCTAATGGCACATCTTATGTGAGACAATATGGGCAAAATATAGCAAATAATACATCAGAAATTATCAAATCAAAACCATAAGTGTGTGACTATACTAACAGACATGCATTGCTTCAGAGCACAATTTACATATTTACTACAGGTCTCTAGAGTATTTAAAATGCTCCGAAATGCTTAAATCTTATAGACTGTCTAGGAAACAGTTGCCTGATAGGTGGTATACATACTTATGCACTTTAATCTTTCACATGTCACAGCCATCTATGACTTTATAAATGCTGTAAATCTCTACAAAGTAGGTGCATTTGTTTTATGCTCAGAAGATTGCCACCTCCAGGCCAAATATCTGAAGCAGAATCAAGTGGAAAACTGCTGTCAGTCAGAGAAGGCTAATACATTTGGGTGATGCTTCATGGCTCAAAGTCGGAGAAGTAGGCAGTCACAAGTGTAGTTCCTTGGGTGTCATTACTGGGGTCCAAAAGTATTCAATACCTTTATAGATGATTGGGATGATGGAATTAAATGCACACTCACCAAGTCTGGGGATAACACCAAGCTAGGAGGAGAGGCAGATACAGCAGAGACAAGAGCTGTCTTAAGCAGAGAGAGCTTAGCAGGCTAGCAGACTGGACTAAGAAATGCATGAGGTTTAACAAAGATGAATGTAAAGCCTTGCACGTGGGATGGAAAAACCCAAGCAGCAACACAGGCTGGGATCTCACTAGCTAGACTGTGGCTTTGAAAGTATAGTGGACAGTAAGTTGAACATGAGTCAGCAGTTGTCCTGTTGCAAAAATGAAAGTAAACAATGAAGGCAAACCATGTCCTGGGCTGCATCAATTAAAGTATAGTCAGCAGATCAAAGGACATCGTGATTTCACTCTGCTACACTTGGAACACTGTGTCCCATTTGAGTTCTCCCATCTCAAGGGAGACATTGACAAACTGAAGAGGCCCATAGAGGGGCACCAAGATAGTAAGACGGTTGGAGAACTTGAGGCATGAAGAAAGGCTGAAGTAACTGGATTTGCTCAGCCAGAAGATTTGGGAAATCTAATCTGCCTTGCAATACTTAATAGGTAGTTATGGAGAAGACAGGGATACTCTTTTCACAAAGGTAAATGATGACAGAACAAGAGGAAATAGAGACAAGTAATTTCAGAAGGAAATCCATGCAGGAACAACAACAAAAAAATTGCTCATCATGAGAATTCAGCGCTGCAATATATTGCACAGAAAAGTGGGGGAATCCCTTCAATTCAAGCTGCACCTTGTAGAAAGCCTTTATCTTCAAATTCTCCCTCTTACCAAAATTCTAAATGGTTTTAGAAAAAAAACCTACCAAAATTGGAATAGGTAATTTCTAAATATTATTTTACAATTTACTCTGACTACCTAGACTTCTGGTGAGAATAGGACTGTTAGTTAATTCTGTATTTATGTGTTTAAAATGTAACCTTCTTCCTTCATGTGAATACCTACTCTACAGTTTAATACTGTTAATTCCATGGAGATCTAAATTGCAATTGAAACACAAAATTTCATAGTTTCAGTAAAAAACTTTCCTAAATGGTTTCTATAAGAAACAGTGTAGTGGGTTTGCATGGCAAGGTTCTGGTAGCGGGGAGGGCTACAGGGGTGGCTTTTGCAAGAAGGAGCAAGGGAAGAGTGTGAGGAGGAAGAAGCAGCAGAGACAACATGTGATGAACTGACCATAAACACATTCCCCTGTGCCACTCTGGGGAGGAGGTAGAGAAACAGGGAATTAAGTTAAGCCCAGGAAGAAGGGAGGGGTAGGGAGAAGGTGGTTTTTTTTTCCAATTTGAATGGTAATAAATCTAACTAATTTCCCCAAGTTGAGTCTGTTTTGCCCATGATGGTACTTGCTGAGTGATCTCCCTGTCCTTATCCTGACCCAAGAGCCTTTCATTACACTTTCTTTCCCCTAGCCAGCTGAGAAGGGGAATGATATAGCAGCTTTGGTGGGCACCTGGCATTCAGCCAGGGTCAAACCACCACAGTCAGTCATGTGAAATTCACTCAACAGAGTTCAAACTGAAGTGAACAATTTTCCCCTCCGCCAACATATACTCCTAGGCTTTTTAGATGTTTACAAGCTATCTGTGGGGTTTTTTGTTAATGAAAAGTTATTTATGTGCTGGCAAAATGGAGGTATTTAAACACTCAGGCTCACAAATTGAACTAAGTGTCATAAAGTCCATCTCTTTTTATCAGCACCCATTAAAACAACATTTATTTAAATCATATACTAGTGGCTTAACAAGCTGAAATAGATTAATGTCAAATTGGAGCCAGACTCTGCTGGAAGCATTCCAAACACACTGTTTGGACATACATATAAAGAGTCCCCTTTGTACTGTGTGCTGGGAGAGTCCATTACTCAGATGACTTCTCCAACACTGGCCTGACCTACAGCTTATTTAAGTCAGTAGATATCTTTTTATTGACAATCTTTGGCTTTGGATTAGCCCTGTATGTATTTCTGTTTATCAAACACTCCAGGTTCTCCCTACCCTAACCAAGCATCTGGTAGTTACTCAAGGAAGTTATACTCAGTGTAACAACATGCTCTGTTTGCAACATTTTCTAGGATAGCCAATATGAAAGAATTATCAAATCTGAGCCAGTCTTTGCCTTCTTACATAGAACAGCCCCCTAGCATGATCTTTTACTGTATTATAAACAAATTAGAAGTTCAAGAAATATCAGTAGATATTCACCTAGGAAACTCTAGTGTTCTAATTCTATTATATTAGTTAAGGCTTTAATACTGTTATTTGTATTTCCCTTTGACAATTATCACACAGTATTCTTGCTTTTATCTTTAATATCTATAACAACTTCATTATTGGAGGCTGAGATTCTTCAAATTTCATTTAACCAGGCTCTGAACTCGCAATGATAACAAGCAACATTTTACCCATTCTTTGATTAAGTTTCCCAGAAACTTTTTGAACTGTCAGATTCATGCCACTTCCAGATTTAGTTTCTATCCAATTAAAATATGAAAAAAGACAAGAGCAGAAATGAACTCTGAAAACAAAGGTGAAAAAAGATAATTTCCAGTGACTGACCACACATAAAAATACGCTATTGATTTATATTAATACAATCTACCTATCTGCAATAGTTAATCTTATATTATTTATAAGTAGCATGAAAGATCAAAGTTAAAGCTCTGCATTTAGCAAGACAAGGAGGGGAACTATACAAAGATTCATCAGGTCACTGAGTCTTGTCTCATGTAAACAATCATGAATATATTCCTATTCGCAAAGTTTTCATGGTCCATCTTAAAAACAAGTTGGGAGTTTTCCTTTCCACTACTTAGATGATGGTTAGAAACCTTCTAATTTAAATCCTAAATTTATTCATGGTTAATTCATACATTTATTTGACTTTGAACCAACACGTAATTTGCCTTAGATAAAACTACTCTCTATAGCTACATGAAGGGAGAAAGAGATGTAGAGTAACAGGGAAAAAGAAAGCTCAGCATGCATTTTTTTCTAGGTTTAAGCTTTGCTGGTCTCCCTTTGTAAGCTAAAAGGTAGCAGACACCATAAAACTAACCCTTAAATCAATTTGTCAAACCCATTCAAAAATTAGTAATGCTATCACACGGTTTGAAGATGTGAAATATATGACCTAAAATCCTGAGTAACAACCTAAAGAAGGGGAAACAGCAAAATCTGTAAGAGAAAAATGCAACTAGTGCGGGAAAGGCTTCCTCTAATATGGAGGACTAATTTCTCCGATGACAGAAGTGGTTCCAGTCCCCAGAAACATTTTTCCCAACAGAATGTAGAGCCCATATGTTTTACATCAGTAAAATTCAAAGACTTTTATTTGCAGAAATGAGACCTCCAAGCCTCACTTTACTGAGCTCAGTAAGGCACAGTGAACTAATACTCCAGGCTATCAAACAGACAATTTTGGATCAATGAGTGGGAAGGCTAAGGTGACTTCTGCATTAAAAATATGCTAAGTGTTCCCTTTAAGCAGCATGTAGAAGTATAACCAAAATTCATTTGAATTCTTAAAACTAACTGAAATAATATTCTGCAAGAACTATACATTAAACAGTCATGAATTTTTGGCTTGATGTAATCCCAGAAAGCCTGCTCTAAGGTCTCCACAATTCAGTGCTCTTCATCCTAAAAGCTTCTGTAAGCATAAGGAAAGTATATAGACCCATGTAGATGAATCCTGTTTGTAATTTGATAGCACTGAATAAATTTCTCTGCAGCTGTTTTTTATTTTTATAGTAAATATCTCTCTCTAGCTTTTTTTCCCTGCCCTGAAAGTATATCATTGGGTATTAAATTCTACAGCGTGTCCGCAAGCAAACAAAAATCTAATAAGGAGGTTTAAAATTTTAGTGTTAAGCTCTGTGGGATTTCCCATGAAATAAACATTTTTTCTCATCTGCTGGGGTTGCCACCACAATGTTTGCAGTTATGCAGCAAAAGTAGCTTAAAGCTTTACTGGTGAAACTGCTGTCCACTTTGAGCGATGGGAAGAACAATCTCCACTGGAGCCTATCAGTCCTTTAAGGAATCCTGCTAGACACCCAGCCTGCACTTGAACACAGCACAAAACTGGAAAGATTCCACTCCCTCCTCCCAAAAATAGGGAGGCAACAAGAAAACCTACCTCAACTAAAATAAGGATGCAGTATTGCTTTCATTGTCTTTGCAAATGGGAATGCTGGACTGTCACATTACTTTGGAGGCTGAACCATTCTCATCCACTATTACACTGGATTAATTTAACTGTCAAACAGAAACCGTGTGAGACTTCTCATGTGAACAGTTACAGCACATTTAATGACATTTATAAAAGTTATTTTATTCTGTCTTACATCTTTCAGATTAACCACATTCCATTCATAAAAAATAATCTTTCCTCATTCCCAGACTTCAGATTTCTGTTATGTCTTGCTTCCATATCCAAACACTCCTCTTTTCAAACCTTAACATCGAGATTTAAAGTTATACTGTCTCTTCCCAGTTAGGAACAGTAGAATAGGATTCAGTGTGTAAGCAATCAATAATGTCCTCTAAGAGCAACTGATGCTAAACAACAAACTACTGCTACTTCTTGCCAAAGGATCATTGCATATTAATGCCCCAATGTCCCTGCCAACTAGATATGTGCATTGCTATCACACTGAAAAAAAGACTTAAACCCTAAAGGCCATGCATGTGCCATCTTTGAATTCTGAATACAGATCAGGACATAGGGACAGCATGGAATAATGATTTGAACACTTTTTTGATTCTGAGGTGTATAGCCATGATTCAGCAGCTGAAAAACTCCACAAAGAAGAATTCCAGGAATATAACAATATATAATAGGTCATGAAACAAACTAGTAATGATTTTAACTATTCACTAACCAGTCTTAAAAAGCTCCTCAACATTTATATTCCTCAAGAAAAAAGCCCTGTTGTTATCATTCAAGGAGCTCTCAAATGATAATGCTCTTTGTGCTTGTACACAATTGCAGAGGTATAGCATTGGGCACAATCAGCTCTGCAGGCTAAAATGAAGGCCTATGTGCCCCTTTCCTTTTGAAAAAGTTAACTTGTTGATAAAGCCACAAGAGACACAGATCACTGGGTTTTTTTCTGGTTTCACTTGTAGTTAGATAAAATTTAAAGGAACATGCTGATGTTTTATTTCGTCTGGGACAATAAATTATTATCTTTAGGAAAAAATTATTTTATATTATGTTCTTCTATTACTACAGTTGTAACTAAGTTACCTTACAGAGTAACAATCAAGGCTTTTTTAAGAGACTGACTAGTGGTCAATTTAATTTAACTGCCTGTACAGACACCTGGCTGATAAGGCAAAGACTTTTCTGCTTCTGAGTAAAGCTAAAGATATTTCAAAAAAGTTTTGCTTTGATACTGAATCATGAGCAAATACTCAAGTAGTCAAGATACAGAAATCTTCTGATTTTGTAATACAGGTAACATTGTATATCAGACTTTTACCAGGTAATAGATTCCTTGGACCAAGTATTTCAGGCCTTTTGAAAATAGCTCTTTACTACAGAAAACAAACATAGCACCACAACAAAAGTTATGATTACTGCCAATGGTAGGGAACCATCAGAAAGTACCAACTCCTTGTCATCACCTTAAGTGAACAGAAAACTGTATTTCTCTTTGCTGATTATCAACAGCTGTCTGGCCTACAATAGAGATCTTATTACATTTTTCATCAAAGTAAATTGGGAATATCATACACATTTGACACATTTAAACCATTTGAATTTAAATCTTTATGTTTTATGTGATTTTTATGGTTTATAACACACCACCAAAGTGGTAATGCACATTAATTTTAAAATTACTTATGCACTTTAATTTTTGTCCTCTCAGTTTAAGGAACTGATATTATGCTCTAGACACCCAGACAACTGTCCAAATTATACAAATAAGCTTCCTTTCCTTTACATTCGGAAATGCTGTTTTTCATTACATTTAAATGCAATTTAACAAAAACACAACAAACAATGAATAAATCTTTCAGAAAATGGTAGCTGCTTTTTATTTTAGAAACTAAGTTCTTTTGGGGGGACATCTGGCATTTATTTCTGTTTAAATTATCTTTCAAGGCAATATTAATAATAATGCACCTGTGTTTGCCAGTTGGAATCTTACAATTCCTTCCTGCTTTTGTAAGACGTTTCTGTTAATTTTTCTCTACAGAAGTTGTATTAAAATTTCAAAGGTCTTGGTATAGTCTGTGAGCAAAAATCAGGACTGAGATAAGCAGAGGCAGCTACACGAACTTATTAGGGCCCATTTTTATTTATGCTCTGAAACAAATTTATCCTATTTCTCCAGAGACACAAGAATGGATGTTGAAGCATAATTTTATATAGTAAAACAGAAATTATTCCAAAATTATATGGTCTGACTGTGTATTCAAACATGAAAGTTTCAGGCTATAAGCTGTTTAGTACAATGTATGCAATTCTGTTGTTCATACTAGGACTTTACACCCCACTCACTCCAGTGATCCCCTTCCAGCCTACTTCCTTTATTCTTCTACTATTGTCATCTCACAATAGTCTCCCCAAGTTATACAGACACTCACTTCTGCTCTGTCAAGTGAAAACTATACCCATTTGTCCTGCACACGATCACTTGTCCAAATCCTCTAATATTTTCCATCTCAACAGCTCTCAGATCGCCTGACGTCACCATTATTTGAAAGCTTCTCCTTCTGCTGTATCTTACCTTAGTAAGATCCTCTTAATGTAGCTAATTGCCTCCACACGCACTCTTTCAGTTACTCTGATATTTTCATTATCCCAGTTCCTAATCGTATCAACAAGTAATCTCTAGATTCCTAATTAATATACTAGATATTTCCCTTTATCCCAAGCAATCGGGAAGCAGCTTTGGGATTAATTTAATCTGTAGTTAAACCTGTGGAGCTTCTGTTTAACTTAACAGAAAATACATGCATTGCAATTGCCAAGCATGGTGCCAATTTAAGAGAGTAACTTTTAGGTCAAATGGTAAAGGTCGGTTATTTGGTACCAAGAAAACTATCAGCCATAATGTTAAAATACCAAATTGTAAAAAAGAAACAAAACTACACTTAAATATTTCAAGATTTTACTCTGCTGACAATCTGTGGAAGAAACTGTTTTCTTGCAAATCAGAGGACAAAGCCTTGGCTTTTATTTCAATGAAAACACAAAATAGCAAGTTCAGACATTCTTCACATGAGAAGCTTCTTCGATATTATGACATCTCCAGACTGATTAATGTGAAAAAGGCACCACCTTGATTAACCTATATTGCTAAGGTTTACTTGGTTTTGAAACAGTATTTCAGTAACAAGGTCACACTCTAACTAGCAATATCAAATCCAAAATAGAGGCTCTGTTTTGCTATTACAAGGCAGAGTCAACAATCAAAAGACAGGAAGGTAATTAAAGATTTGGCTTAATTCCAGGCCTCCACCAGTTTTAGCAGACTCAAAGTATTTTCTTCAGACACTATTAAATAAAAATAAAGCTACAAACACAAAACCAAGAAGCTCCAAACTGAGGCAAACCATTTAACAATCCTGCTACAGTGTCTTGACATCATGGTCCTGCTTTTATAGAACTGAGATCCAACAATTCTCTTGTAAAAGGTATCCAAGTGAAGAAGCTGCAGTTTCATAGCTTTTTCCCACCTCCCTGGGAACCAGCTTGAATTCATCTGGAAGGGTTCACCAAGGTCTTCCTTCAGTGTTTATTCTGGAATCTGGGAGGTGGGTTGATCCACACACCAATTGTTCTGCATTGCAGCTGATCAAATGGATATTCAGGAGAATATCTTATCAGGACTTAATGCGGGCTGAGACAGTGCTAATGCCTGCAGGGCTCCTCCCTGTCTGCTACTTTGCAGCAGGGTGATCTTAGGCAGTATAGCAACATCGCTTGGAACAGGGCAGGAAAAGGCAGAGGTAGGAGCACAAAAGCAAAAAGGAAACAGCACTAGAAAATTCCCTATCCTACAAATTCTCAGAATTTGCCATGAGCATCTTTTTTCCTACTTCTGCTGTCTGCCACCTCTTTGAACAGAAAGAAGCCAAACAAAATTCTTCCACCCTTGGGACAGTTGTTTGTAGTTTTTAGAAAGTGAAAGAATTGCCTTTGCTGCCTACTGTGACTTCTTCACAGAAAGGAGTAATCAAAAGTAATTTCAAAGTTGTCATGAAAATAAGGCAACAGGAGATGTAGCACTGATTGGAGAGGTGGGGGAAAAAATGACAGATTCTGTCAAAGGAAAAATGGGAATACAAAAAGAGATGAGAGTGAAAATAAACGAGCAAAGGGAGGCAAAAGCCAAGACAAATATAGGAGAGTAGTCAAAGAAAAGTAAGAGCAAATGAAACAAGTAAACAGAAGAAAACATAGGAAGAGAAAAACAAATGGATGCAGGAATAGTAAATTAAGTACCACAGGTCTGGAGAAGAGAGAGGGGAATCCCTTCCATGCTCATCAGTAAAGCCTAGTATATAAATGCAAGATAAATAATATGTGTAATCTAAATATCTAAATTTGAACCCTAAACTACTAAAAATAACTTCACATACTTCACAGACAACTGTTTTAATCCAGAGAAATAGTTCTTTTCCATAAAAAACTGAATTAAAGGTTCTTCAGGTACTGTATTTTCCCCATCTGATTTTATCATGCACTCTTTTTTCCCAAGCAAAAATAAATACTCTCCCTCCCATTCTACAATGTGATACATCTTCAAAACTGTCAAAATGAAATAGTTAAAATGATCTAACATTGAAAAAGACCAGGCAGCATATACAAAAGTGGTGTCAGAGACAAGTAAGCAAACAAGAATTGAGGATGTTTAGGTTGCTTTATTACTAACTTTAGTTCTTTTATAGTATTGTTACTTATTAAAGCAATAAGTTAATGTCATATTTTGGGGAAAGAAAACAATTTCAAATTTTCATTCTGTTAATATTGTTGAAGGAATGAACCCAGAGAAAAAGAACAAAACCAAACTCAAGTCAAAATATGAACTTATTTTGTTTGAAAATTCTACTTCTTAATTTCTTATCCCCACTGTCCTGTTTCTAGTGGGATTAAATAGGGAAACTTGCCTCAGTTTTCACAGAAAGTAACAGCTGCATCTTTTCATTTATGCTGCGTTCATGAAGACATTTACACCTGTGAGTGACTGTTTTAATCAACGGAACCCATTAGATTATCTGCATGCTGGATTTTACTTAACTACACACTTTAGAGCTAATGTAATAAAATTATCACTTCCTCCAGATAGCTAGGTAGAGAGTAAACTTACTAATAAAAAGTAAAGCCATGTCAACTTTTCAAAAAAATAGTTTTGTTTTGAATCCCCATTTGTTCTGCTGATGTGCCAATATGGAATCCGCTTCTCATAATGGCAATTTGTTTATCAGGATGTCTGCTTCCAAGCGTTCAACAGTTTGACAGAGAAAAAGTGAGCTAGGTGCAGCCAGAGAACACAGAGTATAAATATTAATGCCAAGAAAGTTACTGCTCCCTACTGGCTCATCTAGGTAAGAGCACAGAACATTTTTCCTTCAGATTTCTCAAAGTAACAAATTATTTTTCCACATATAAACTATAGTTTTGAACCAGAAAACAAACATCCTTTAAATCCGTAGCAAGACATTTATTTAAAAAGAGATTGATTCGATGAAGCACACAAAACTTATGCTTTCCAATGGAAAATTAAGGAAAATGCCTCCAATGCAATTATCTCCAAAGTAATTAATTCTCCTTCTTAAAGATCTAAGCTTTATAAAGGAAAAATTTGAAAAAAACACAAACCCTATGCAAATAAACAAACTAGCTAGGCTATAATAATTACTCTTCAAGAGTAAGGATACCTACATTCTTAGCAATAGCTAGAATTATTGTACTTATTTTTAGTCTGGCAACTTCGGCTACATGTAACATTTTGCTACCCTCCCTAATTTCTGCTGAGATCTGAAAGTGGAAACCTGGAATACTGCCACTGCGCATTAGCACTGATTCCACTCAATTTCAAAGACATTGGACAGAAAAACAACAACAACTTCTTCAGGGACTTGATAGTTTGCAAAACCTAGTAAGATCCATACCTTCATTTCAACACATCAAAGTATTTCACATAAGGGCTTATCTAGCCAGGAAAATGCAAAACAAACTGGAATGTAATGTTAAGCCCAGTTGCTGTCTCTATTAACTTCCCACAGGGTCACTTACTCAGAGGTAAAAGTATCATTTCATGGTTTAGTGTAAACCATTTCCGAAGGCACTGGCATTTAATCACATGAAAATGGTTGTACTTAATCATTGCTGAGAAGCTAGTAAGGAATATCAGCCTTTCATTAAGAATTCTGTGCTATTTCTGTACATGGAATCTACATTGATTTAAATTTTGGAAAAAAACAGAACTGAACGTTTACCCAAACTAGGCTTGAGACATCATAGATGTTTGGCTTGCAAAGGCCTCTCACCTCTGTAACTGAGTAAGGCCTGGATTTTTCCCTGTCTGCACAGATACGATGGTGGGGTTTTCTCTTTGTTTGCTTTTTGCAAAAACTCTGATCTGTGAACTCTGGCCTAAGTTTTCCCTGCAATTCAGAAACTGAGTTTATACAATAATGGTATATTTACCTGGAGATATAACCTCCATAGTAAAACAGAATTGTTTTTTGTTTGTTTTTTTGTTTGTTCGGGTTTTTTTCTATTTTCAATGGTATGTACCTGAAAGGATTTGAGTTGTGTTTTATTCCATGCAATATGATAGCAGACATTTCTCTTACAGTATGTTTTGGCCATACACACAGGCTACCAAATGCCTAACGGTTCAGCAGTGTTTTCAAGCTGCTAAGGAGAACTGGAATAAGGAATGGCTAGGCATCAGATATCTATCTGGATAAAGTGACAGCTATAGTAAATTTAAATCCTACCACGTGGCTGTCAAAGTAAAATTAACAGAATGGGTTTGCAGGAGAAGGGCAGTAAGATTCTGCTTTCTGTACTTCTATGAATGGATATATTCAAATTCTTGTTGCTCAGCTGGCTGTACAGTTTAATATGCTGCTGTAAAATTCCATTATCAATGGAGATGTCACACCTTATCATATCCCCCCTCCCTCTGGCAACAAATCAGGTAACAAAGGCAATTAAGAGTTCCAGGATCCTGCCTTTTCCCAGCTATACACATATCTTCTTCAGCTTAAGGTAGAACAATTGCAGGAAATGGTGGAATTATAACATTTTTTTTTCCTAGAAGGGGACTTTGAAACTTAGAAAAGAAATGCCTATCAGTGTTCTACTTACACAACCATGAATTGGAGGAAACTGGCTGCATCAAGTGGATTTAAGCTGACTGACATGACAGAGAACTAGATTGTCACTTCCTAAAAAGGATGGGCAAACACACTCCCCAGATGCACCTTCCTCTAACATTTCCTGTGCCTTTCCTTATTAACCTACTCCCAGTATTCCACAGAAAGGTTTGGTACGAGAACATTAAAAAAAGGACCCCCAAAAATCCTGTTCCTCCAAAGGCATTCAATGTAACAGCTAATAGCTTTTTTGTTGAAATTCTATAAATACAAGAAGAACAGATTTTGAAGGGAGATAGATAAAACATCCACCATGAAAATCAGCTGAACTCTTAAGAAGCTCACTGCCTGATGTTGCAAAAATACTGAAAACCCCAGTGTGGGGCCAAATGCTTTGGAGTTAACACAGCCCCTCAACTTCACAAGTTGTATACAACTGAAAGCTCATTAAGCGCTAAAGACACAGTGGGGAAATGCTGTATTTTATTGCAAAGCATTACTTCCTATGGAAAATTAATTTTTAACAAGATCTTAAGACACAGTTGAAATCTTAGCCAGAGAACTTGCCAATAAGGAATAGAGACAGGAGCGCAAGGCAATCTGGAGATTAATGACTGGCTGGTGAGAGTTGATGGCACCTGGCTGAGCTTCAGACTCTGAATCTCATCTGATCTCCAAGTCCCTGGCAATATCTTGAACCTCAATCATTATCATTGTAATATGACAAATATGCACACACATGCACACAGGTTTATGGTGTTTTAACAGGGGACTTGCTGATTCAGTTGGTGTTCTCCAAAACATTGCTGCAGAATAAGAGCTCTGTAAATTAGCCAGCTTGAATAATTTCTCAATATGCCATTCATTTTATAATAGATTACATACGGTATTGCCACTTGCCAGGCTAACACAGACAATTTACATCTAATTCTACATATCTTTCTGGTTTAGATGTCTGCTCAGATAAATAGTCTCTGGGTCAAAACTAGATTTCCTCCTTTAATCACATTCAGCCAGACATACCAGTTCTGAGTTTAGTCTGGAAGATAAGCTGCATGTGTTGTACCTCTCAAATAGTTCTTTGAATACATATACATATATCTTGTTTTTTTTTTAAACTTATGCTGGTCCAGAATAAAATTTTATGCTCCTAATCTTAATATTTTGCCTTTCGAAATTACAGAGACTGACACTGCTGTGCAGACAACCTGCTATGCCCACCATAAGCAACCAGAGACTATTTTGGACATGTGTATACTGAATGTGACTCAAGGGCACCCTGATTTAACATCAGATGAACTAATCCAAATCCAGGAGCAATAAAGCTAACTGGTTCATTTCAGTAGTCCCAAGCCTCAGTGCTATGCTGCTTTGACTTTGTGACAGAAATCAGTCTCACAACAGTGCTTTGCACAGTGCTAAGAGGGATCTTTGATGTTCCACAGCATTATACCATACAGATACTTCTGCATTCAAGCTCATGAGTGGCCCTGAGGGACCTGGGAGCATAAGGATCACACAGCCCTTCAGTGCTGTCACTTTAAACCTGATATAACCACCCTAAAAGAAGCAGAATAAATTAAGTCATTTCCTTAAATGTATACAGAGAAGTTCTTCTCAAAACAGCAACAGGTAATCAGTATGGAATAGTGGACCTCCACCTCATCAATAAGCTTCAGGGAGTCAGCAGCAACACTTTTCTAAAGCTCTTATATAGCCTGGTCATGCTCAGCACCGAAGTGGCTATTTGTCTATGGCACTTTTATATGCTGCAGGCAACTAACTGGTGAGCTCAGTTTAGTTATTAATGTTGTGTTTTTTAAAAAAAAAATAATCACAAATTCATTAGCATAATTAGTATATTTATCAATAAAATCACTTTGCATTTTAGCAGTACTTTTTCTTTCCAGTCTCAGGATGTACTTCTTACACCCAGAATAGCCCAGAGGAAATCTGATTTTTATGCTCATTCTAAGGAATTTGAGGCTGAGATGCAGAGGTTAAGTCTCAGACAAGGCCACACAATCAGTTAGCAGAACTGGGAACAGAGGTCAACAGTTCTGCTTTTCAGTCACCTTAGCATAAATACATAGCTCCTTGAGAACAGCTAGTTCCACAGAAATTATCTCAAGAGCAACCAACCCTAAAACGCCTTTAAAGATTCACAATCTACTGGTTCATGTGTGAACAATATGAAACTGAAAAATGACCACAGTGACAAGTGTTCCTGCTTCACAGTTAATACTAAAATTATATCAATAATCCATCTTTTTTTCCTCTTCTTCAGTTTTTCACATCACAATAAACACACACCAAAGGATTCTATTGTGAGACCCCTAACATTCATATTCCTGCACAAAGAAGAGGCATCAGCGACACATATATCTATATTCTATATCAACAGCACATTACTCTTCAAGTCCATTAGCGATGCTAGGGCACTGGTGAAAGGTGGCTACAGCTACATCCCATTTCCCAACATGCAGCCTTGCTTCTCCCCTCCAGTGAATTGCTTTCCCTCCCGCCAGCCCCTTAGCTAGAGCTCCAGAGCCATACATAGCGTAACTCTCGCACCAGGTGTGGCCCTGAATACTGAAAAAACATCTGCAGACAAGATTTGTCTCCTTTTATGCCATAAGCAATGAAGTGAAATTTTGCCTTTTTGCTCTCATGAGGAGAGCTCTGGGACTAATTCAATTGCAGATTTTTCCTTTTTCTCCTGCCTAACACAGATCCTGTTCTAATCTAATGACTAATGCTCAGGCCAGAAAAGGAACAAGTTTATCCCAGCAGGAACAAAACCTCAAGATGAAATAGAGGAGCTATTTTGTGCAATGTTAAGTTACTAAGGATTCAATAAAATAATAATAAAAAATTGTATTAACATTAGTTACTTCATACACAGTAGTACTGTTTTATTTCTCTCCTCCCATACTGAATTAGTTTAATATGTGTAAAAATAATATGAATAGAAATTCCATATGAATTTTGGTTGCCAAGCTTCTGATCTGCCAGTATCTCATAAATGATTAACTACAGAAACCTTAAAACATATTGTGCTTCAAAGAAATTTAAAGAAAGTTATTAGATAGAAGTAAATGGAAAAAAAAAAGTGAAAACTGAAGGATATCAGAAAAAAATTTTACAGCATTACACCATTTGTTTTTTCTTCATAGACAAGCAATCAAGCCAAACTGTTTGGGGATATCGGAGTCCAGATTTGACTTATCTCAGTGGGAAACTCAAAACGGATCCAAGCTAAAAAGGAACTGAATACTACAGATGAGTATTATTGTTGTAGATTGATTTGTCTAGCACGTTATCCCGCTCCCTCAGGTTCAAGAGAAAGAGACAGAAGTGGGACTGTTTTGCTACCAGAAACAGCAGCTACCCAACCAACAAGAATAATGAACTGCACTTTACAGGGGAGGTGATGGTTGTTTCCTGTTGTACGCTTAGTTATTGGATAATGCAAAACCAGATAGAGTGGCACCTATGCAGTCTAGGTAGTAAAGGATGGTAGTAAAGGATGGTCAGAGCTATCCTGGAAAAGAGCCGAGTGGTATTACAACACATTTATTTTCTGCTTCATCGTTAAGGCTTTGCACAATCATTACTGCCTATAAATTCTTGGAATAAAGTTTTCAGTACTACAGCACTATTCTTTCTGTAAACACTAGGAATAGTACACACAAATACTCTAACCAAAAGGAGCCACTAAACTGTTATTAAGAGGGTAGTTTACCCAGAAACTCCACCAGATACAGACATCTACCACCTAAAGTCTCTGAAACAATAATTGAATGTAATTGTGTAGATACTAATGCTCAAGAAGTTTCCGAGTCACCAGGATTTCTATTTAAGAATACATTGAGTCCTATAAGGCCTTCCTAATTATTCAGTAAAAACAACAGATTGTTCCCTTATGTACTTTTTATATTGTAACCACATCCTCTGCCATTCAAGAACATAGTATGATGTTCCACAGTTTGTTTTCGTATAGCTCTTTCAAAGTACCAGGTATTACATTTTTTCACTCAGATCTCACCTTGAAGTTCAGTTATTCAATTTAATATTTACACTGAAGGAGAAAGTTAATCTATTTTCTGGGGCGTGCAAGCAGCTGTTTAACGAAGCCACCAACAACTACCTTTTATGAAGGGATATAAAAAGACAGAGCAGATTCTATTTATAAGCCTCCAATTCTGAGCCAACGTTCCTTTCAATTCCTCTGCCAAACTCGAAAGGAGAGACAAGAATTGAACCAACAGGAGACAAAAGTTAACCTTCAACAGTTAGAGGAAGCTGGGATGCGGGTCTGAATTTGAATACCAGAGCTTTGCGGATTATTTTTTTTTTTTAAATACAATTCACATCTTGTAGCTTGAGATCATTTCTCAGAATAAAAAAACCCTTCAGTTAACAACTCAGAGCTACAGATTTGGAATACTAGTGGAGAATTCTGGATATTCACTTACATTTATGCCAAAGAATGGCAACCACATGATGATTCTGTGAATACACTTTATGTCCTTTTCTGAAATCCAACGTTAAAACCTTTTTCTCCCTGAAATTGCACTTATTTCAGTGTAAATGGGATATTAAGTCAGAACAGAACACTGTCTCAATCAGCTCTATAACTGATTTCTTAACATTGCATATTTTGAATACTGTTAATTAAAAATAAAGCATTTACTTTCCTGATCAGACCATTCTTCAGTACAGTGAAGCAGCACCAAGAAAAAAACAAACACAAACCAAACCTGAGATGGTAAAACTAAATCAACAACAGTAACAGGCTAAGAAAATCATTGTTTCTAAAGCAAGGCCTGTATTTACTGAAAACTAACCATGCTCCAGGTGAGATACAATATGAACACCAGATTGTATACCTTTCTTAAAAAAAAAAAGAGGATAAATAACAAAGTATACAAATTATGGATAACAAAACAATTCAAAAAAGTAGTTAGGACTAGACAAAAGGCAAAAAAAATTGACACCCTGGGTATCAGTAAATAATTTATGCAAGAAAGGAAGCTATATGACTTTTTTTTTTTATTTCTGTGAAAAAGGCACGAGCTAATTTCTAACGAGAAGCAGATAACCTGACTCTTGTGACAAGCCTGAATGTCTGAAGAAACTAAGTCTCTTGACATTTTTCTCCATTTTTATTAACTGCAGTGTTCTGAACAGCTGATGTTTTCTGAATCCAAAAGGCAGACACGTCAGCAGGAGATGAACTATAGTACACCCAGTTATGTCAGTATTCTGCATGGTTTTTATCACTGGGCGTGAACAGTAACTTCCAGGCCTGTGAAACTCGTGAATTAGATGCATTTCTCAGGCAATCATGGTAAAAAATTTCCTCATATTTAAAAAGTAACTTGCACATAAGGGATTTACTGCTGCTTTATTTTACCTTATTTTAAAGGAAAATGCAGTGCATAAAAACAACCATTATTACAAGAGAATTCTTTTGATGCTTCCTTACTAAAACGAGAAATGTTTTATTGGGTTGCCCATTGTGTGTTCAGGGAAATTTTAAATAATGAAGTAACCTTGATTTTTGACCACTGTAATTCCGAATACATGATACAGTCCCATGAGAAGATATTTTCAAATTATAAATTCCTGCAATTATAATTTTACTAGAAAAAAGGTATTGTAAATTTCAGTTTGAACAATAGATATCTATGTTTCAAGATTATTCCTGGATACCAATTTTCTGGAAATTGGAATAAGTAAGAAGATTTATATTTTTAAGATGGAATAGGCTCTGTAGTACACACACAGCATAACTAGGCTGTCCTTGGGCAACCTTAGCTATTCTCAAGGATTTGAATTACAATCTCTGTGTCAATTATTCCCAGACTTCTTTCCTCCTCACTCACTTCCCTTTTGTTCACACTTGTAATTCAGACTGCTTCTACAAAATGTTCTCCAGAAATCCTCTTGCCAAATGGAAATCGGTATGTCAAAATCAGCTCTTTTCCCAGCTCCTTCTCTCCTGTTTTTCTGTAACTGCCAATAATTCCACCATCCTCCCTATCCTACAAGCCCTTGAATACTGGTATCATTTTCAGCTCTTCTCCACTTGCAAAGGTTCCAAGCTCATATTTAATGTTTATCCTACTGCCTTCCATATGATCTCTGTGCAGCAAAGTTTCAAAGTAGACATAAAATAAGCATCAAGTACCACAGACTGAATGAAAGGATTTCCAGCCGCAGAAGCCCTTACCTGAACCTGACAGATAAGCAGATAGAAACTGTTACTCATGCAAAACAAGCTGTATTTTCTTGCTCATATCAACTATTAATCTTCTTTTTGCTACAGACAGATATAGAAAAATTAAAGTGATACAGTATGCAAAATAATCATTAGCAAGTGAACAATACTTTAGGAACTTACTAAAAAAGAAAATGCCATCTGTATTGAGCAAGGTTGCCTGCTGTGGAAGTCTTACACAATACCAGGTCCTACTCTTATATCACAGTTTGGGGACAGTTATGCCTTTGTTATAGAACATATAACTAAATCAGACACCATTGCTGGATTTAAGTAGTCACTTGTTCATCTTGGTTCTTTTCACTATCCACGCACTTTTAATTCATCCATGGGCACAAGCTCTTTGATTACTGCCTTTAGATCCAACCCTGTAACATAATTAAGAGTCTTTCATTTCGTCTTTTGAATGAAATAAAGAAAACACAACAGAAACTTCAAAAGCTTTTGCATTCCAGTTTAGAGCCCCTGGACTGCATTTCAGAGGCTTCTTCTGGTAGCAAACATTTTCATTGACAAGAACAACATGCACTCATAATGGAACACAGTAAGGTAAAACAATTATATCATTCACAGGCTGAACAATAAAGGATTTAATCTTTTTCATTTCCTTTAGTCCATCTTAATTCCACACAAATGTGAAAAATACTGTTGAGGTAACCAAAGTCATCCAATATGTTCTTTATGATTTAAGAAATCTCCTAAATCAGGCAAGTGTAATGTATATTCTGCATTATCATACTGAAGCATTAAATTTGAAAGATAAACTTACCTATTTTAATTTTCTTAAATATATAAAATTTTCAATTACAAGATACAGTTTTCCATGTATATTTCAAATTAAAAACAAATGTTGCCTCAAACATCTTAAGCAAGTTGCCTGAAATAACACGAATAGGGCTTGATACTTCGCAGGAGTTTCACTTTATGAAGTTAGAATTTACTCTCACCTTCTAACCTGGCTGCTGTATTTTTGCATGCAACTAGACTACATGATGTGGTACACTTTGGTACCATAGCATGAAGCAGAAAAGGTTTTCGTGAACTTAACAAACAGAAAATATCAAGAAATCCAGACCCAAATTCACTGGTCAAGAAAACTGACAAAAAAACAAAGCAAAAAAACCCCTGTTAATATCTGGATCTTACTGCAACCGTTGCTTTGACACACAGTTGAAGCTTACTTAGTTTCAGATAAGAACCATCAAGCTGATGCTGTTTTTGCCAGACTTCTTCATTATTTTTATGTAGAACTAAATGTTATTCACTGACTGGCAAGAGGGCTTGCGTATGTTATAGCTATTTAACATTAATCTAGCATGAATGGGCAAAATATTGCCTAACTCCAATATTTCTCAACCACTGAGCAATATAATTCCCTCAGCACTGACTACAAAAAAATATACCCATAAAAATATTTACAACTTACAGGATACAATCACTACTGACTGATGGATTTGACTTATGAATTTTGATTAAGAAAACAGTTTCCAGAAGTTTCCCAATTCATGTAATTCCAAAATTTCATGGAAGATAGCACTTTTTTTTTTTTTTTTGGTGGGGGTAGGGGGAGGAGTGTCAACAGATTAAGTGTTGTTTCCGTTGTCTTTGAACTTATTATTTCCTAGTTAATGGATGTTTTCATTGTCTGCTCACATCTTTGTAAGTACCATCTGAGTTTGTCATTTTGCATGCTGTTGTCCCATCTGTGACTCAATGATTTCTGTCTGTCAGTTTAGCTCATAAACGGGGTAAGCAAGCAAATACAGAGCCATATGGGAACGTAAGTACAACTAATCACCGAGTTGTTTTAGTGTTGGCCAAACTTGGACTTCATCCTAGTACTTTCTTCACAGAAGCCATTATGTCACATGCTCAGGCAAAATAAGGGATAAAGAAAATTCAATCTAGGTTAAGAAGTCAACAAAATGTTTGCAGAACATTATTTCTAGAGGTTAGAAGGGCCTCCTACAGACTTAGTTGTGCAGCTTTCCAGATTGCACCACTGATATTGACACCCACATTTCCTACCAGGGAAACTGTTTGAATGAATCTTGATTATTTGCTATGTGGAGAGGTGATGGGAGAGCCAGTCCCCGCTTAAGCCTGTAAACAGGCTCCATTTCATTGGAAAGAGGCAACGGTTTGGAGTAGAATGCACTCCATGTCAGCATAGCCCTGGAACACAGGTCAGAAACTAATCTTCTCTCAACAGAGAAAAGTATTCCATCAGCCACTATTGCTAGGTCAGCAAAAATAAAACTGACAACATGCAACCCATCCTGCTGAGGTGATGTGCTTTAAAACAATAGTAGCAGTTCACCTAGAGGAAAGCCCTTATAATTACAATTTAAAAACCCCTTTGTATGCTGCTTTCTGGTAGTTCTTGAAGATTCAAAAACTAGTTTTCTAGGTTTTGTAGTTATTTAGGGTTGGGGTGTTTTGCTGGGGTGTTTTTTGGGTGTGTGTGTGGGTGTTTGTTGGTGTTGTGGAGGGGTTTTTTCTGATGTTTTTGGTTCTTTTTTTAAAACAGCTCTCTTTCTTTTGCTTTCTCTGCAGGAGGTTAGTATGGAAGTTAAACAAGAACTTTTTAGGACCTTTGTGCATTTAAGAAAAGAAACCACCAAAAAAATCCAGAGACACAGCTGTGAGGAGTATGAAGGCAGTGTACAAAAAAAACCCAAATAGAAAACACCCGAGACAGCATCAGACACGGTAAAAAGAGGAAGAGTACCACAGAGAAAATATACAACTGGAAATTTTTATATTTGAGAAAAGATGAAGAGTCACTTGAACTAATTACTGGGAAGACAGATTTTAAGTGAAACTCATTTATTCTTGGTTTGGGTTGTTGAAATTTGGTTGCTTCTTCAAGACATCTAGAAACTGAAAAGGTTTTAGAGCCTTACTTTCATTACTTCCTCCAACTGAAATAATGGTCCTGTCATTTGAATGCATTTTCATTTATCGTATTTTCATGCTTTGTATACTAACACTAGCACTGTTCAGAGGTCACATAACACTTTCCTAAACAATATATGGGCACATAATTTTCATAACGCATGGATTAACTGAGGCACAGACCCTGTATATTGAAGAGTACAATGGCTAGGACAAGTAGGAAACAAGCATTCTCCTAAATTCCAGACTTGTACTCTTTTACTCAAAACCTCTTCAGTATTAGCACAAAAAACCCAGTCCATCTTTCTCAACATGGATCATCTGGAGAAGCTTATGATTTCACTCAGCACAATAGCATCAACGTTAATTAAAAAAACTCAAATCCCTTCAAACCAAGTACATTACAAAATCAAGTTAAGGAAGAGAATAGCATTTGTGTAGAAACAAACAATTGAACACAATACTTGGCTTTTGTTCCTTTGCTAGATTTATTGAGAAATTGGAAGACAAAACTGTTTTGTTTTTTTTGTTTTGTTTTTTTTTTTTGTTAAATTTAATGCCAATATCTAGAAAAAAACATCTGGTTATTCTACACAATTTTATAACTAAAATTGCCAGAGAACAGAACATCTTTTGCAGAGTACTGAATGTACCTTTCAGCTTTCATTTTCAAAATGATAAGCACTGTTTGCTGCTTTCTTTAATGTCTTTCCACAGAGAGGCAATTCTTGTAAAGTGTTCAGTCTTGGGTCTAAGTCACCTACTCTTAGCACCTACTCAATGATACCAAAGACTCAGTTTTGTTTGAGGTATGCAATTACTGTTAATTTATCTAGACTACAGAGGATCATTTAAATATCTAGTCTTTGGGAAACACTGGGATCTGAAAGGTGTTTTAAAATGTGTTTTATTGGTAGCATATTTTAATATACGTGTCACTGCACAAGGATGAACAAAAAACGGAAAGAAACCACAATTCTTCAGACTGGCTTTTCCTACAGGTTACACTCATCATCAGGATAGGTGTACTTTTTGAATGGCAACTGAAGTCATCTGCAACATTAGGCAAGACTTTTTTGTGTATATAACTCCATTCTTACATGATTTTATCATAAATTGTGGCCAAATAACTGACAACTTCATCTCAATTACACTACACAATAAAGATTCAAATTCCATATGAATTAAAAAAGAATAAAATCACATGCATGACCACAGTTAAGTCAACATAGATACAGATAGCAAATGCTATAACATGGAAGTTGCAGCACAATTTTTAGACTTGGCATCAGACCGGAAAAAAAAAAAAAAAAGAAAAAAAAAAAAAGAGGGAAGAGACCTAGATCACGTATTTATTTTGGCCATTTTTTCAAAAACATTATGATTTTCACTAAACTAAACAAATTTTAATCATATTTTGTTATTTTTCCTGGCTCTTTTTTTCATGTTTTTAACTCTCCTTCATCAGAATAATTTTTTTTAAAAAAATCATCAAAAAATAAAAATCTCAACCACTGGCTTTAAGGATTCTTTTGTAGGTTATTTTGAATATCTAAGTAGTTTATTTCATGAGATCTAGTCCCCAGCCGATATCCGTCATTATAATACTACTGATTACACTGGAGCTATGCCATTAACATCTAAGAAGCCCTTGAACTAGGAAAGTTCTTAACAAGGGAGAAACTACCAGATTAGCAAACAGAGTACTTCAGTCAAATATTTAAGAAAGTCTGTACACATGGTCATGTTATATTTATTTGTAATTTGGCAAAAAGTATCCTGAGAACTCAGAAATATCTGAAAGCATGAGATAGAGGAGGGCCAACTTGCCTTAAAAAGTAAACCCACTGTATTTTATAATAAGTTATGCAATATTACAAGGATAGCAAAAGCTCTCTGTCCTTGTAAGCTGTTGCTTCAATGTAGTCTATACTGCAAATGTGCAGCTCTTTAGACAAAACAGCAGCAAGCCAATTAGAAAGTCAAAACAGCCGACGACAGAATTCAAGTACCTACTGTGTATAGCAAACAGTTTGGAAGTGTCTGTTTACACACTATAATAACTTACAATCCTTCTGAAGATGAATACCTGTTGACAAAACTCACAAATAAAATAAAATAATTCTGATACCTGTTTAGTTTCTGGCTGTGACAAAGTACAACTCTCTTGCAGGGATCCTTTCCATCTTGCAATCCAGTACTACAAGTGTTCAGCTGTAAATATAAAAGTATTTAAATAGTATAGGTGTGTTATCAGTAGGACTTGTAGCTATTTTACAGTAACAGAAGGGATTTAAAATTTGCTCAATATTATTTTGTCCTAATAGCTTCACATTTTTTAAATTTTGATTCCTGAGTGGCAAGTTGATAAATCAGATAATTTTAAAATCAAATAACAGATAATTTTGAGAGCTGCTTACATAGAAATCCCAGCAAATAAGAGGGAGTAGAAAATATATTCACTAAGCAAACATGGTATGGTCCTTGTTGGCTATAGTATTACTTCACCTAAAACAGCAATATGACAAAAGGAAAGACATCACTGTCCTCAGAGCAATCTCTATGGTTTGGCTGCCATCCCTCAGACTCAGGAAGAATATGACAGCGGTCTCTGCAAACACTGACAATCAAGGTGGTTGTTCCACTCAATGGCCAAGCTTCTTTTATCTTTAACAGGCTAACTTTTCATCTCTTAACTTCTTTGAATACTGTTCACATGATATATGACATAAATTATAAAGTACAATTTACTGTGATTCAACAAAAGTATCCGAACGTTATATAAAAGGTACTTCCATCAAATGTCCTCTCCCTTTATCAATTACTGTATATCATCATATACTTTTTACTTGACTGAGGTTTGTTCCAAGTGTGAGAGGAAATTATATTCCCCATACCATGCTACAACTATTTCTGTTTAACAATTTATTTCTAATGGGAGGAAGAAAACCCCTCTAAAGAGGTCCTCTGACAGCCATATTCCATTTTAGTCAGAAATACTTATAGGAATGCATACATTATGTACTTAAACTTCAAATATGAGACCTTCATAGGTTTTGCTTCTTTAATCATGTCTATGTGCTGCCTCCTTTGACAAATATCAGAAACGAAGCTTAGCTGTACTGATTAATCAGGAAGTGCATAATCCATTAAATTGTAGCTCTAGAAGTGGGTACAATAAGATATATCTTTAATTTGCATAGATCTTGCTGTATGTGGTTATATTATTAAAAAAAAATCAAGCAGTCACAGGCCTGGAGTCCTCTTTTATGGTTTCTCAGAGGCATCAAGCAAAGTATAGAGACTAAGGGACAATTGTCAGGATGGAGAAGGGTCAGGAATGTGCACAAGCGAGTGATCAGGAGAAGGCAGTTTTATTCATCTTGACCAACGACCTGTGGAAGGGAGAGAGTAATAAATCTCCCAGTCTGTGGATGATATCATGCTCTCTCAGGTAATCAAATACTATGCCCTGACAAGTAACTGATAACTGAAGTCACCAAACTCTGTGAGCAGGGCAAAACATGGCAGAAGAACTTCCATGTAGATAAACGTAAGAGAACGCACTGTGGGGGAAGAGGGACCGGGGGAGGCAGGGAGAATCTAAACCATGCCAACATGACACTGAAACTGGGACTGGAAGTTACAGCTCAAGAAAAGGACACTGGAATCATCACTGGCTGTTCTCTGAAACCAGTGAGTCAAACAGGCAGTGGCAGCCAAAAAAACCAACAGATCATCAGATGTTATTCAAGGAAGGGTATGAAAAACAAAACAAAGTGATTCATTTTATGACTGTATAAAATTTTGCGATACCCACATCCCAAGTGCTGAATGCAGGTCTGGTCACCTCGGAAAGGATGGACACCTCTGAAAAGGATGTAATCAACTTAGCAAAGGCCCATGAAGGGCAACTGAAAATACCAAGCGGATGGAACAGCTGCCTTATGAGGACAAGCTAATAGGCTGGGACTCTTCAGGGAGAAAGGGGAAGGCTTAAAGGGGATGACATAATCAAGGTTCACAGAAAGTTTCAATGAATTCATGATCTGAAACCCAGAAACAGAGACTAGGCAGAGGTGTACCTCTAAGGTGCAAAACAATTCTGGTTGCTGAGGAAGAAGGAAGGGCATGCTGTCATGGGCAACAAAACAGCTGGGGAATTTAAATCAATTTAATTGATTGTCAACTAACAACGGTTCCTTTTCTTTTGCTGCTCCTTGATTCTTACTCCACTGCTTTGGTGCGGGTTTCTCCACTGGCCACTGTGTCTTGGGGGGTTGTACCTTCTATGCCTTCTCTGCAGCCGTGTTCAGACGGCTTTTCATTCCTACCCCTGCTCAGGCACCGCCTCCTGCCCTGGCGTCTCTCCTGTTTCATCTCCTTTCCTTCAGCATCTCTCTCTTTCTCTACTGCTTCTCCTGCCCAGATGTGCTTCTTGTTTCTCCTTTGCCCCTGCTCAGGTGCCTCTCTTGCCCTGGCACTGTCTCTTGCACCTCTTGCATTTTTTCTGCCTAGTGGCTACCACCCTTCCTTAACTATTTTTTTGCAGAGGCATCACAAACTCCCCTGACTGGTTCAGATCAGGTGTGTCTGGCACAGGACTGTTCCTGATTCACGTGCATAGTGGTGTCCCTGCAGTCCCCCTGCTACCAAACTCAAACCAATTATGCCAAACATGGATAACAGGAACTGTCCAATCTCAATTTCTTCCTGACAAGCCTCTCTTTTACACTGTTGGAGGCATTGATGGGCTAGGCTTTACATTGTACAGCATTTTTTCGTTTTTGACTATGCTGTCAGTCATGAAATATGTCAAGGCTCCTTTGAATAAAAACCATGACCTGAAGCAAATATGACTTGGATCCAGATTTCATCAAAGCTCTGAAGAAATATGTGTATTTCATGTATGAAGTATCTGCAAAATCCATTTATCTACGCATGTCTTACTTAAATCTATATGCTGAGCCAAGAAATAAATCTAAACGGCTGGGAAACTTAGCATTTTACAATTCAAAAGAAATGGTCATCCAGGTGAAAGTCTAGAGAAACAATAGAGTATCCTTATTATCAAGTAATGTCTTGGACATCTTAATTACTGTGCTCCTAAGAGGAAACATTACTCCCCAATTTTGCAATTTGATTTGAATTTCCACCAGTATCCAACCTCTATCCGTACTCAAATCAAATAAAAAAAGATTTGTAAAATAATTTAGCTAAAACCATCTTAGTTGTTACACCTTTTAACTAACAAATAGTTTAACAGAGCAATTTGTTTCATTCTCTATTTTAAAGATTTATCAAAACATTTGTGATAGAAGCTCCCTTAGCTATAAATTTCCTCAAGATATTATTTCAATAACTTTCTCATCTAAAAGAAAACTTGCAGCTGTTGTGTTTTGAAAAATTTTGGCAGGAATGTATTTGTATGTTGTGAATGATGTCACCATCTTGTGACAAGCTACAGAATTCTTTTGGCTGGGTCAGCTTTTGTCTAGGCCACAGTTATCTACATTTATTTTAAACTCTTGATTAAAATATATCTTTAAAATGTGCATACATGCAGACATACAACAATGAAAAGTAATTCCTTTTGTTTGTTTCCTTTAAGTAGTTAATTCATGATACCAAACAATACCATATGTCTCTTCTCAATATAAATATTTAACTAACACGTTATCAGGCAGATTTATATGGAAGTTGGGTATTCACCTTCACCGCTTGAGAAATATTCTCTTAGCACACATTGTACCTCAAATAATTGTTTTCTAGTAGGAGAATTTTGTTCTAAACAGGGCTCATCCCATGCATCAATTTTAACAGTCAGCAAAGGAAACAGTTGCCTAAGGCCACAAATGGGACAGCAAAAATCACCATAAAAGCAGAGGCTGTGTGAGAAGCTCGAGGGAAAAAGACCATGCAGCTGTCAGGCATCCCTCCAAAAGGGCTGCTCATAAAGAAGGATAAGAAGTGGAAGCACACAGAAGGGAAGGCTGAAGACTGACCAGGCTGGCACCTTCACAGAATTGAATTTTGCCATCCCCAGGCCTGAGGACTAAATAAGTTAATTCAGTTTGTTTAATGAGCTGGAAAGCCTCTAACAAGCCCTGCGTTTTAATGTCTGGTCAGGAATACAGAAATCTTTCCAAAGCATTAAATCTACTGCTTCCAGAGAAGAGGAAATGTTCCCTTGTGGTAACAAATGAGGGTGGTGAAGACTAGAAAAAGATGCAGCATTTGTCAGGAACCTTAGCAAAGCAAAGCATTTTTCATTGGAGCATACCGTCCTCTCAGAAATGTTAATTACCTTTCCCGTCTCGACGCTCTCTGCCCTATTTGGGAACAATCCAGGTAGGAGCCAGAAACCGAGTTTCCAGAGTGTTTATGATTTTTTTTTCCACAAAGTTTTCATTTATTTTCTTGGAGAAGTTAATGAGGATTCTGCCTTCAGACTATTTTCTCCCTGAAAGATAATCATGAAGGAAAAAAGAAAATAATCTGTTGTTACTATGACAGTATTTTTCACTGGCAAAGTTTGCTTCCTACATTACAAATTCATATATTTTCTACCTAGAAAGATGCTTATAGAGGCTTTAAAACTCACTGAGGACACTGAGGATATATGTTAATCATAGACTACTAATAGAAAGCTGACTTCAACTATATTCCAATTATTCTATGAGTCTTGACAAATGTAATTATTGAAAGCACATAGAGTTGTAAGAAAATGTTCTTAAATGCATTACCTTTTTTTTTTTTTTTTTTTTTTTTTTTTTTGCATTGAGTGACATTTAGGCATGTTTGACTTAGGAATTCCAGCAAATTACAGTTGTCCAAACAGAATACTAGATTTCTGTTTGACAGATTATGTTCCTCCCTGCATATCATCTGTCATCTTCTAAAATGAAAAATATTCTTGAAGAACACATTTTAAAATATATTTGACCTCCAAAGTTCCAGTTTGATATTTACTGTAGACTCTTTCAATTTGGCATAATAATAGGGAAAAAGCTGACTCCGCTATGTCATTCAAAATGAATTATCCATACATTAGCAAAGCAATAATACAGAACATATTTAGTATTCCAACAAATACTGAACATTTTTGAAACTTTTCTCCAAGACAGTTCAAGCTATTGTTATGGGTTCTGAGTGATGCAAACTCTAACAAAAATAAAGCTGAGATACCTCCCCCTCACCCCAAAGAAACCATTCTATATAGCAAGTCCTGTGTTGCAAACTGGCAGGTGCATTCTTTGCAACCACACCCCACATCTGCCAATGCTTTGGTTTTCCAATGCAGAAGTTTCCCAAATAAAAATCAGCTTTCTCCTTACTTTTACTTTATCTCTTAAAAATATGTTTTTTTCTGGTCTTTATACACTTTATGAAAAGCAGGAAAAAAAAATTCAATCCAAGTCAGGTTGCTCTTAAGAACTCCAAATGCTGTGCTGTGTTTCCAAGATGCCAGGATATGGAAAATCATAACTAAGTTTTACAGCTGATCAATGAGATAGAACACCAGTTCTGTACACTGGTTCTTTATACGTCAGGTCTGTGGTTTTATCACTAACCTTAATCCCAGAGTTAGCATTTCCCCTTTTGCAAATGTACAAACCGCATTCAAAACCGTCTGTTCTTCCTTTTCAACATTACTGAACCTCTTCTCCTATGACATTTGAAATGCTATAATGGATAACAGAGTTGTTTTCAAGTCTTCTAAACAGCATATATGATCTTTATTATAAATGAATTTTCATTTTCCTTGACAGTACTTTGCTGGGTAACATAGAATACCCAGGAACTGGAACACAGCAGAGGTTATAGCAGGACAGCGCCCAGTATTTGTCAGGTGGTAGAAACTGGGCCACTTGGTAAAATGCTTTCCTAGCACAAAGTCTGAGAGGAATGACAATAGGGAATTAAGAATACTGTATGGATATACTTTCGATTAGGTACTAGCTGTAAAGCTGAGGAGCTGATCTCTGCTGAAAGGACAAGATGAAAATGCTCTATCTTTTTATTAAAAACTTACTACTATGATAACAACCCTGATAAAAACCACTGAAATGATAACAGCTTTTTTTTCTGGGACAGACACAAGAGTAACCATTCTCGTTGCAGACACCAAATAAGGCTACCGATGCCTCATCCTTTGTCAGTGCTCTAAAATACCTGAATTACAACAGCAATATTACCTACAGAGGTAAAAGAAATGGAAGAAACAATTGAATTGGGATTCTATAGCAAGACATTTTAGCTGTGAAAGCTATTACCATTAAACTTTTGCACAGAGAAACACATTTCATAATTAGAGAAACAACTGCAATTGATGTCAGTGCTGTCAATGCCATTCCACTCTGAAGATTTCAGCTACAGAGACCGGATAAAGAAAATAGAAAATACTGCCATACCCATTAACTTTATTTGCTACATTGTTGTTTTTTCAAGTTTGAGTCCTCACTCTGTTTTCCTGTAACATACAGACTGAAACCACTCCTGACCTCAATCATTTCCAGCCTTTTTTGTCTCCTTGAGCTTTCCTCAACCAGTCTAATGAAAGAAAATGCTGTTAGTCTATAAGCCTACTTGTACCAAACTGCAGTGCAGCTACAAGAATACTTTCTTGTAAAAACATCATTGTGAGTTGCAGCAGACTCAAATATAGTGCTGCATTTAAAAAACAGGGAAGATCTGCTCTCAGCCACAATAAAAATCATAGAATTTTCATCTGTCTGATTTCTATCACACACTGCTGTGGCTTTCTTTGAAAACAGAGGAAAAAAAATTGAAAACAAAAAGGCATGTTATTTTGAGGAAAGATTTTTGAAAATGTTGGCCTTAGGTCTATAAAAGATAAGAGCTGAAATCTTAGCGACCCTAGTCACTGCACCAATTACCATCTCTCCTAAAATTAAAAAAATAATAATTAAAAAACTGTAAAAATCCCAAACAGCCTAAAGCAAGAGACAAAATATCCATCAAAGTACAAATTCTGGCTATGTCCCTCTTGCACCAGCTCTACAAATTCTTCTGCAAGTGGGACAGCTCTTGACAGAAGCAAAATACAAATCTGAATTTTAGAATACATCTAAAAGCAGAGATCATTGTTGTTTGAAATGAAAGGACTAGTTAGCAAGGCAAGCCCTATACCATCCTCTGTGGACTAGCAAAGAAATAGAAACAGACTGTACACAGATTGTAGTTTCACTTAGTTCAATGGAGCTTTCCTGTAAACAAAGCTAGACAGATCTGTCCATAGGGAAGCAGTTAAGACCTGGAAGAGATCTAGTTAAGTCATTATTGATTGGTAGAGATGAAGCTACTGTAAGCCAGAGATTTTGGAGCTGGACCTTCTGATGGCATATTTATGATTCCTTTCTTTCTATCTGTTGACGATATTAGAAGCCTGAAGAGATTAGCTGCTTAATTCACACACTTAAATTATATGTCTGTAAGTAAGTGTGTCTATAAGTAACTATGTATCTCCATCTGTGCCTTGTTACTTAAACTAACATTATTTACTTCAGAGTACTTCACAAAATACATTGACTTTGCTTCAAATCCACTCCAACAGTAATTACTTACTATAGAAAAATGACAACTTGATTCTCTCTTTCACTGGCCCAACTTACAAAGTTCACCTATGAATCTAACCTGAATTTCTGACACTGTCTCTTGGTGTACCCATATCTGGCTGCTTTGGTTTGCCTGTTTTAACTGAAGACAGAAAGAACCAACCATTTATTTACCATCAAAATAAGTCAGTATTTAACTGCAACATTGAGTTCAGTAGGTTCTCTCAGTTCCCTGTATTGCAACATCAGTTTACCACAATATTAATTTTCAAGGATTTCAAGCTACTTCACAAAATTTATTAAAGTTATAGTTGTACTGGCTTTTGTTAATGTCTGCCTAACTCACTGTGGAAGCACAAGATGTTGTACATAATAACCTTCAGTATACCTCTGGCATTAGTGCTTTAAATTTAAGAGACCAGATAATAAAACACAGATATGAATTTCTTTCCTGTCATTCAAAAACCTAAGCTAATACAGAAAAAGAAAAGGAGCTAAACAGAGAATATTACAGTTTTCTACCCACAATAATTTCATGTGTTTGTTATGCTGTTATCACAGCATGAGAAATAAGAATGCTTTCCAAATTAAGTTATTTCCTACTGTATAATCTCTTAAAGGTATCATGTGTTAATATTTTCTCCCAGAAACATGACCTCTGAAGGGTCAAAGCTACTGCAAGTATCACACATACAAATCTAACTAGCTATTTCATAAATGGCAAGTGTCCTGTGTATTTATTTTCTTTCCACTTATTATCGCAGACATGTCTGTTTGCATTTTTATCATACCATGACATCCGTGGTTTACTTGTAGACACATCATCTTTCCCAGTAGATGCCATAATCTACCTTAAAGAATGTATGAAATAGCACAGGAAGAACAGCAAAGATTCTCAGGAGAAATACCTTATTTTAGGCAGGCTTGAAGCAGAAATTAAGATAGGTTTCGGCTACTTAACTTCTTAATCAGTGCATCAGTTGAGGAGAGATTTAAAACCACAATTGGAGCATCTCAGCATGGCTAGGTAATTAAAACTCCTGTGCCTACTACACGAACTGTAAGTAATCAAAGTGTTCATCAAAATGTCACATGAAGATGGACTCATTTGCTCCAGCAAGGGAGCTGGGAGGTATGGAAAGTGTTTAACCTCACTGTTCAGTCAGCATTAGGGCTCATCCACAGATGATTCCTACAGCAAGCTATCCTTAAAAAATCAAATATTTATAAAAAAAAGAAGTCCCTTAGCAAACTTATATGAAATAAAAAAATCTGAGATATTCTGAATGTGAAAATACCATGAAGACAAATGTAGTATTTATTTTTTTTTGCCTTTGCACTCTCTTTATTCCTTTGTCTTTTCACTTTGCTTGATGCCAAGTACCACTGTGAGACACAACAACGTTTGCTGTTTTCCACAAGAGTTAAAGCATCACTAGTTTTCATTGCATTCCATCTTTTCTTCCTTTTGGGTATATTAATTTGCCAGATGTCTTAAGATACCCAGAATAATGGTGTAATCCCAGGAGCTTGTCCAGCATTTGTTATTCTAATACAGAGCAAATGAAGCAACAAACGGCTAAATTATACAATTCTTAGACATGACTTTCCATTTAAATTGTTTCACAGTGTTGTTTCTCATCCTTTATTACATGTAGTAATTAACCTATTACAGCATAAGCACATTTCTTTGACTTCCATTCCCTTATGAGACATTTGCCATTGACTTAGGGAAAAAAAAAAGAAAAAGAAACAACCCCTACTCTTAATCTGTTTGAAAAACATGATCTTGCAGAGGTCCTTCATCCTACACAGTTCTGTGTACATGGTTTTCAAATCCAATCCAGGATTATATTCCCACAGCAAAGAGTAAAACCTGATTCATATTAGTTTATCAAAAAGTGACAGGCAGTACAATGGTGAAACTATATTCATAGGTGTATCCAAATTGAAAACATAAGATATTCAGGTATGTCTATAGCCCTGAAAATGTAGAAAGAAGTATAGATTTTCCTTTAAAAGACTAATTTTGGTTTTATTTCATTAAAAAAATTACAACTTAATGGTAGAACCACCAAAGTTGATGGAACTGCTTTTTCAAAGGTGAGAAAAGGGACAATGGAAGTCTTTTAAGAAAAAATGAACAATCAATATAAAAAAGAATTTCCCACAGATCTTTCACCTCTTTAACTCATTTCTAAATATCACAAAATAAAAATAATAAATTATCATACATCTGTTATATATCAGAACAATTACTCTCATGTCTGTTAACATTTCCCCCCCACCCCACCCCCCAATTCTTCATCCTATCCGTCTAGATTATGTTGTCTTTGACATGAGAACTAGTTTGTTATGATCAGTTTACTTTTTGCAGGTGTTTTTTTATGATGGTCAACACCTTGTTCCAATTTTCTTCTAGCAGGCAGCCTTTTGGTCATGAGGAAAGTTCTACTCATGTTGGTTACATGTCTAAAATGCACTGGATTGCTACAGACAGCTTATCTTTCAGATATATGAAAAAAACAGGTCATACATGGGAGCAATGCCAAGAGAAGCCATTTCAGCTTTTTCACTGGAGTAACAGACATCAAACCCACAATGAGAATCAAGGATCTTCTTTAAATAATGAGAATCACTAACCTCTTAATATCTCTGTGCAGGTACTATCCTTTATGTTCCAAATATTTCTAAACACATACTAGACTTTTCTTGTTTAAAAAAAAGCCCAACAACAACAAACAACACCAAAAGCAAAACACACACAGAAAAACCTGCCAAACAACAGGGAAAACAGTAAGAATTCACCGTTTGTCCCCAGCATTTTAGATCCAATACACAATGATTCAGGTAAGTATTATGGAAGCACTACCTATTTTAATATGTTTAATATTTGACACATAGGTGGAAATTTTGGTGGGTTTTATTTCTAACATCTGTGGGGCAAAATATCCATCCTTAAGTAGGTATTATGATTGATAATGAAATTCTTAGGGGAAGAATTTATTCTATATTCAATAAGAACAATTTTTAGCCAAGTTTAAACTGTACATGCATAAGGCAAGTCCAAATATCATGTCAGAATAATTAGGTTATTCTAAAAAAATTATTGCAAAACAATTCCTTGTGCTTATGATGCCAAATACTTAAAGCCTGAGCTGACAGCATAAATTACAGTTTGTAAAAAGTGCAGTGACCATTTTTAGAAATGGACAACCAAACAACGCAATGAGCAATTTTATTTAAAAACTAATTCCATTTTGAAATCATAAGGCAGATCCTAAAAGCATTTGTATGGTTCTTTTTCATGTAAAAGAAATAAAATAATCTGTTCTCGTTATAAGCTTAAAGTTTATTATATAAAGCCAACAGGATATTAACAGAGACAAAAGGGAATTGGTTACAGGCCTTGTCCTACAGTGAACTAGAAAATCTTATGAAGAAATAGATCTTAATAATGCGTAGATGATAGCCATGTAATAGTCTATGACTTTTTTCTGATTCTAAGTTCTACATCTAATTCAACAAATGTTAGTCTAGAATCTATCCAGGTTCAACAGGAGGTTAATTTTGTCAGTGTAATTAGGGGCTGGCAAACTGGCTTGGGAAAAAGGCTCTAACTTCCTTCAGTTTTTCACCATGCATTCATACTTGTTCAAATCTTAGATGTTGCCAAATTTTACAAAATATTTTTCTGGTTTAGCACACAAATGGTAAACATTAGGAGTTTTTTTTGTTAGGGTTTTTTTGTATGTATTTTTTTATTTTATTGCATTCAATGAACAAAACTAATTTCCCATGCTTTTCCTGTGAAAGCTGTCTATGTAAATCCCATTATCTATGATTTCTCAACTGTTAGTCTAGAATAGTGCTGCTCTTTATATCTAACAGGAGGTTTAGCCAACATAGTAGTATCAGAGTGGCTTTCAGAAATTCATTAAACTTTATTATCACAACATCACAGCAAGGTCTGAATATGCTATCCCTATTTTCAAAGTGGAAAACTGACATCCTGAGTAAACTGAAGTATAGGGAGGCCTAGAATTGAGCATGAGATTGCTGAACTGCTCTGCCATTATGCTGCTATATTAATGAATGCAAATCTTTTTCACTCTATGTGTTGTTATTTTCCACCTTCTTCCCTCTTCAACTCTGTTACTTACATATTTGGCCCCATTCATATACTGCTGGCCATGTGTTTATTCTGGTATATGTGCCAGGAAACTGTCACTATGTTAGATCATTCTTCCCATCCTTTATAGTTTGTTATTTTATGCAGCTACAAGAGATATTGCTTAGCTCTAGTAATCTGCGCCTTTATTAAGCTAAGACTTACAAAAACCCTTCTAAATATTACTTTTGCTTTTCTGTGCTATCTAATTTGATCTTTGAGTCAGAACTGTGATGTACTACAGGAAAGGCTCAAATCCAGGAATTACTAATGAAAACCTGTTTCTCAGAGGACACCCCACCTGAACATGTGGATCTAAAAAATTCAGAAAGAGTTAAACAAGCACCTATTGCTCGAGTGTTCAGCTATACAGGGATTTTTGAGCACAGTTGTGCCATATAGTTGATATCTTGGTTATGGTCAGGTGCAGAAGTGGTTTAGATGATTCCTTCAGAATGTCCTTTAAAATATAAAGTACCTACATTAAACATTATGGTTAGCAAGATGATTGCATACTACCAGCTATAGTTCATCAGAAGAACTGCACACCTGCTTCCAAAAGGGAGATGGCGTTGACTATAATAGCTCCTGGAGGATGTTCAACCCCTATTGGTGACAGCACAGACTGCTCTTAACATAAACTGGATAGAAGTGGGCTAATGGATTAATCTACATTCACATTACATAATACTTTGCATAAGTTAAAAGAGCCTAGAGTGACACTGAAGCTTTTATCTCAAGTGGGACATTGTTCTATTTACCCTGAACTTGAGGACTACCTTAAGTAGTCTGGGCTTCAGATCTCAGGAGCAACATCTTAACTGTTATTTCTGTAATAACAATACTCCAGTAAAAAAAAAAAAAATTAAAAATCATTTAGTGCAGAAATGCAAAACAAAATTTACTCTTGTAGTGTCCAAGAATGCCTTATATTTCAGAGATGCTTTTTCCTGCAAGAGGCATTTTACTTTCCCATCTAACTTACCTAGTGTATCTTAAGTTTCATGTATGCGTTTTCTCAACTGTATTTTCTTTACTGGCTGGTGGAGATGTACGATAGAAAGCTGAATTTGTAGTTGATCTTAGAAGCAGACATTCAGGCTGCTGTCTGTGTAGTAATGTAATTCCTAGATTATTATGATATTCATAACTTCTACATTCTTGCTAAAATTATGTATTTACTATTTGGAAGTAGGAAATACAAGCTGATTTTTCAGTGAAACACTGAAAATGTGACTAGAAGAAAGCATACCATAATAGAGATCAAAACTAAAGGTAGTACTGAATTATTTCAACAAAGCCAGTTCAGGCTATTCCACCATTATTGTAAGACACACCTGAAAGTCAGGCATCCTCCAGTTTTTACTGCTAAATTAAATAGCAAAGGATTAATAATAAATATTATGTATTTTGAACTGCCGTTCAGTCTCAACTGTTTACTCCAGAAATAACTCCTCTGGGTACAGTAAACAGCAGAAAATTCATTCTCTGAATCAAAATGAGAAATTCACAACACAGCAATAATCAATTACCAGCTGCTTTGATAACTGAGGATATGTTTTTCGTTGATCATTCGAGTCTGGACATTCACTGTACCCATACTGATAACTACCTTTCAAACAGATAAATTTGCTAGGAAACAACCTATTAACAATTTGCTTTTGATTGAAATGCTTTTCCTCTTCATTGCTCCCTCTCCAACCAAAAAAAGATATATGTAAAAAACTTTTATTTCTTTTACTGTGCACTGTAGAAACAGAGAATATGTTTTCCTCTACTGATTCAATACAGAATTTAAAGTCACATTATATTTCAGAATTAAAGAACAAGGATGGGACAATGGCACTCTCTGAATGCATCCAAATGGATGAGTAACACAATCATGTTCAAGTGAAGAAATATGTTTAAAATAACTATTTAAAATCTACTGAAATCACGTGCATTTTGCTTTATGTCACCCAAGTGTATTTCAAGAACTCCTGCTGGAGCTTTTCCCAGTAACTCAGTCCTAGATGACATCTAACTTGTCTCTATATTAAGTATTCAGGCAATGTTCTTCTCAATCAGATACTTCCACAGAATTCAGTTTTTGAATGACATTTATCATTTATGTAATTCCATCAACTCCACCTTGAAAGTCTTACATTTTAAAACTCCTAACTTCCTCCAAATCAATTAGTTAGTCCCTCAACATCCATTTCTAATTTATCCATCACTTGGATAAATAATTTATATTTAGCAATCCAAGAATTCACTTGGATCCACATCAGCTATGGATAATAAAATCCTGTTGTCAAGAATCTGAGGTTAGTGCCTCACCGCTATGTACTACTTGGCTTATCTGTTCCCATACACGGCAGCCAAAGGCTAAATGTGAATTTTATTTTTTTAGTTTTTCTGGTTTTAATGTCAAATTTTACCCATTCACATTGGAAGTTATGAAGTAGATGTTCAATGACAATTTTGAACCTACAATTTTCCTCTGTTTATTTTTCAGAAGCAACAGCAAAGTGCCAGAGTAGACATCTATAAATGTTAAATAGCTTAAGACAAACTCCTGAAATCTAAAAAAAGGTGGTTATAGTCAAGATCTGACTAACTACAAGTACGTAATTTTAATTATTGCATGGACCTTCTGCCATCAGGCATGAGCCAACACTCATATGTCTTTTCCTCTGCATTCTGTCAACATCTATTCCCCACAGCTTTGCAGACCCTTTCTTGTGTTCAAGAGAAGCTCCCACTGATTCTAGAGATCAACCCAGTATATCTGTTACTCATAGATTAGTGCCGTTTCTTAAGATTACTCCAGATGAGGCACTCTTCCTTTCACTTCCTTTCTACCTCCCTGAAGAAAAATATTTCTATATTCAGGCCAAAGGTGAAAAACTAAGTAGTCTTTACTCACCCCTGTTTAAGCATAGAGGGATAAAAAGGGTAGTTTTTTTCAAAGAGGAAGATCTATGTACAAGAGCTGAGAATTAAGATGTAACTGTCATTCAGTTAGGGTTTGTCTCCAAGGAGGACTCCAGTTATTCTAATAAGAGTATGATAGAGGTAGTTTCAGATTTTCTTTGAATTAACAATTTCTACTTAATTTAATTTCTGCCCACAGTAATAACAAGTCCAGATGTGACCTTTTACTATGTTTTATCTGGAACTCCTTCTTGCATAGAGGATAAGGAGGGTGATAGACCAGAAACTATAAAGGCATTATGATTTTTTTTTTGTAAAGGCAGACATAGCTCTTTTACAACGTGTAAACCAAATGAAAAAAAAGCATAACTGGAAGTGGAGAGAGAAATTTTTTTCTCTGAGAATGACAGGAGTCTCTCCATTGCGTCTGACAAATAGGATTTGTCTCTAGAAGAAAGACACACCAGTACATAAGCTGTAACCTCATACTGAAATACTTAACATTATACTAAAAACTGGAAAATTTTGTGCTTCAGTAGAAGGTATTGGCCTAAACAATTCTGGAGATGTCATCCAAATGACAACAAAGTGGACAAGCAGGGAGACAAGATCTGGAAGCCCCAAACAAATGAAGCTAAACAGGATGATACGTCAACCTTTCTTAAAATCAAAAGGCAAAGCTTAGAGCAGGCTCAGATCACTAAATTGTAGTAGTTGGCACTGACAGGAACGGATTTTACTTTTTATTAGGCAAGAGCTTATATTACAGAGGTTTTACTGACTACTATCTATAGGAAGCTATTGCAGATTCCATCAGCAGAAGTTGACGCAGAGCCAGCCTCCATTATTATACTGTTTGCCAGAAGTCACAAGACAGACAGCTACTGAAGAACAGCAATTTGCTCTTTGGAAGCTGATACCTTTAAATTTGCACATTCGTCTGAGATGGTTTATCTATTTTGAAAGTATGAGACACATGTATGGATCTTCAAAACAGTATTTTAAAAATTCTAGCAAAGCTATTTGCATTTCAGTCTAGATTACTATATTTGTGTTAAGAATACAAGCTGGTGAGCAACAATATATATCCTGTATATATTTATTTCATTCAAATTCACAAAGATTCTTTGCACATGACTGAGAAAGCAATTAAGTATTGAACCTTATAATAACAGCAGAAAGAATGGGATTCCTTCCTCAAAGAGGACTTCCCTTCAGCAGGAAATTAAATATTTCTTCTGGCAGACAGTAAAGTACACACAGAAATAAAAATTAATCTGTAGGCTTACATTTACATGCTTTCTCAAAGTTAATTAAGAGAGAAGGTTACCCAAGGTTCAATGAATGAGGCAATACCAACTCAGGAAATTATCTCAACTTACAAGATATGAAGAATAGAAAATTGTATTTGTTGAGCAGATAAATATATATAAGAGATTCTTGTACTGTGTTTTGCTAAGTTCTCTGATTTTTTGCAAGTGTGACTGTTTGAAGTCCTGTATGAACACAGACAGGGTCTACACTACAATAAAGACAGTCTTAAAAATGAAAAAAAAAAAATTACAAAAATTGGATTATTAACACAGATCCAGAATAAGTTCTGTCTGCTTAATAGCTCCACTTGCCTAGATATCAAGCACATACAGAGGGAAAGCGTGGCCCCAGTTTGTGTAATGGCAATTCAGGAATGAAACTATATACATGCAAATATTTCCCAAGGTTTCATGTGAATGAAGATAAAAAAGTAGATTCATTTGTTTAAGACTATCAGTGATAGGAAAACAAGGATCTATTATAATTTCTGGGGCAACCAAGATGGAACTTGGAAGGACTGACATTACAAACCTAGTAGCAAACGCTACTTAATTTAATGGAAGAAAAAAAATGAGTCTTTACCCTCTTGTTCTAACAGTCATTCTAATTGTCCACACTATTATGCTTTGGTCTTCAAATTAAATCCAAAACAACATGTTGATAAGCTCTGTGTGATCCTATCTTTGCTGAAGCTACGTTGATACTTGAAGAACCAGTTCAAGCTATCGTTGAGAAGCTATCTATATAGTTATATAATCAATAACTAACAGCTATAACTTGATGGTACACAAAAAAATTTACATTTGGGAATGAATCTAATTAGGAAATAAGGACTAATTAAACTAAAGACTCAAAATACCTGGGATGTAACACTTGGCTTTTCTGAGAACAGTGTGACAAAAGGCCAGAAGGGGGGACACTGCTATATTCTGTCATACAAATATAGACAGAACAAAGATTTTTCTGTATAACCCTTACAGTCCTGTTTCAGTTAATGTGTTTTCCAGATGACAAGGAACACACAAACACTCATTTTTAAAGATGTCTCTGTCACAATCCAAACCACTGGTTTTGGAAAAGCTTTTTAAATACATATATTAATTCTACTTTATTCCAGTAACAAATGACTAGGAAAGAGGAGCATACACATGCTGGGAAATCTACATTAAAATTATTTTTAAATATCATAGTCTCAAAAACCTAGAATAAACTAATTTAATAGATCAACAATTATATTTTAGGGTACTTTTTATGATGCTCACATACATTGGATACTCTACAATTAAGTACCATCCATGTAGAGAGACTGACAAACAGCTAGCTTATCAATTTCAAATATACAGTTAGGGTCCCAAGTAGGCAAGGAAACCTTTTTAGGCCCTTTTGAATATCACAGCCCTGGGGTCAGGACCGAACTGTTCAGCAAACGTCTTAAAAACTTTACTGGCATCAACTCATGACAGAGTTACAGAGCTCATTCTTAGATTCATTTTCTTTTACTTTTTGTGTAATGCTTAGACTCTAAAATTACCACACAAAAGCTGAAAAGCACAAAGCTACCTAGTGTATCACAGAAATTATTTGTCCTACTAAAAAGACTAACAAAAATGTTTATGCATGAGATAGCAACACAGAACAGATTTGCTTTACTGTAATAGACTTTTATTTTATTTTGACCTTTTAAAATGTTTAGATAAGGTCAAAGTAAAATTAACAGGCAGTAATTACCCTCTCCGGCACAGTAAGTCTAAGTAAATCCATACTGCTGCTCCATTCAGAATGGCATAGGTCACTGCATACAAGCTTAGGAATTCCAGTGGGTCACTGAATTGCTTGCTAGCTGCAAAAAACAGTTTGGAGCCACTACTATCAAATGCCAGGGATAAGGAGAAAAATCCTTCATGTTTACTCCATGCTGCTCTGGCTGGGAGCCAACAATAGCAAAGGAACTCAGAACTGTGAGATTAAATCGCCATTAGTCTCACCCTTATACTCATAGAACTGTTTATGCAGATAAAAGGACTGACAGAATTATATCAAGTGCCATGCACTGAATTACTAAAAGCTTCCAAACACCCTTTTTTAAAGGAGCTTAAAGGGTTGATAAATCAATTTCTTAACATACAGAGTGGAAATTTATATCACTAGTAAAACATGGTGTGTTTGTTGTTCTGTGGCAGGGTATGCTTCTGTCTCATTTTGCACAAGAAATACAATCTCAGAGAGTTACTAGCCTTATTTTACACAAGGAGAAATATAATCCAGAAAATTTACAGTATTTTATATCAAGAAAAAAGAAATCACGCATGCAATGTGGAAGGAAAAAAAGATGACAGGTGGTAGATTTAAAAATGTTTTAACACTTCATTTCTATAGTTAAAGCAAATATCAACCAACCCTTGTAGGAAAGGCTGAAACGAGCAGGGAAAAGAAATGTTTTTAACTATTGATTTAAATAAGAAATTATTTTAACTATTACACTGTTTACTTTTGTAAGTATGTGACACCAATCACATTTAAGACATCAGACTAAATAAAAGCAAGGTTTAAAAAACTAAGTTAGAAGCCCTTCCATTTCACATGCTTTATACTGTGAACCTGCTATCTCAAAGTAGATTCTCAGAGGACTACTATCATTTAAGAGCTTAAGCGGTGACACCAAATTTCCTAAAATTATCAGGTCCCATTTTTCTCTTTTAAGTGTCTACATGAAAGGTATTTAAATTTAGGTATTCAAGTATTAGTCACATTTTACTTCTCACCTTCATGTCAGTATACCATGGCATAAACTGAATCACATGCACCAATATCATCACACGCATCTATGATTCGATGACCTTGATAAATATTTCAATAACTTCTTCCAAATTGATCATGCTTCTTCACAGAAAAAGCTTTAAATTACCACTAAATATTTATTTTGCCTTCCTTTCTACTAAAAAAAGCTACATTTTTAAATTGACCATCAAAGAGGATTTGCTAGAGCAAACCTACAAAGCTTTGATTGGTTCTTCACATTCCTTCTAATCAGAGGTTTTTCTCACATCAGAAATAGTAATAGTAAGCATCTATAACTGGCATCTAATACAGTCTCCCCATGTGCAGCATACAGTAAGTGCTTCCATGGTTAACCTGGGGCATCGCAGATACATGGTTTCACAATAGGAAACGGTGGCAAAATCATCACAAGGTATTCCTGTTCTCTATATACTCCATGCTCTGTTTAAGCCAGTTCACTTCAGTGGAAGTGTTGGCATACCATGTAACAGAGCAGCAGCAAGGGCAGAGTTAGAAGAGGAGAGAATACCCTAAACAGGTATTAGCACTAAATGCTTTAAAGACTGTGCACTCAGCAGGTAGATAGTTGAAATGTTGGCTTCAATTGCCTTCCCTGATGCTCGCACCCTTCCCACATTCACCCCATTATCTTTCCCCTTCTCATTTATGACAGAACTGGTATAATTAAAAGCCTAAACTGATACAGGGTTAAAAAAAATAAAGTCCTTTCTTGATGCATCGCTTTCACCCTGAATTAGTTCAGACATTCAGTTTGCAAAGTTCTACAAAAACAATTGCTCTGGCAAACCAGAAGCAAGGGGAACTGTGATCACAAAAGTTTTAAGACGGCCTTGCTATGGGAAAGGCATCTCATGGAACTAAACAGAACATGTTAGAGAAAACAAGCCCTGCATTATGGCTTCATTACTCTGCACAGCTGGTGACATTTCCCACAGATGCTGCTACTTAATATCAATAAAAAGAAACACAGAACAAACAAAAAATAATTTACAGATGTCATTTGGCATGGGTCATAACTCAGGTGACAATGCCTGAAGTATCAGTGCAACAGCAAAACAACAACAATAAACTTGGAAGAGGTAAAACAGAGAAAAAGATAAGTGACTCCCATGAACGTTCATAACATCCATGGGAATTTGTCAAGGATCTTCAGCCCTCAGTTGACTGAAAAAAATTTAGAAATCTTGCTAGAGAATGGAATAAGTAAATAAATACCAATGTTCAACAACTCTTAAAAGTTTAAAGACTGTAAAGTATATGCAAGAGCCCTAAGAGCATCCCCCCTCCTGGAGGCTTGTCTGCCTGGGCTCAGGGCCAAGTTAGAGAATGCAGCTGCATGCTGGCCCTCTTCCTTCAGTGACCATGCACAGGCAGCTCCACAGCCCAGGGTTGAAACCCCCTTTCCTGTGGGAGCTGCTTTTAAGCAGAGACTACTTTTTGCTCCTGCCTGAGCTACACCTCTGCTGTGACCGCCAAGCCTGTGCCCTGTCATGGGCCTTGCTGATCCAGCCCAGCCTGTGGGCTGATACCCCGGCCTATCTCAGTTTGCCTCAGTGTCCCTGCCCAGCTATCCCAGCGCTGTGCCTGACTCTGGTTCCCCTCACTGGACTTACCTTGCTTACCTCACTTGGCTCCTGCTGTCAGTGTTACCATGCTCAGCTCCTGGCTCACCTCTCACAGCAGCATGCCCTCACTGCTCCATGACTGTCTAACCTCATGTTTTCTCTCAGGCATTCATGAGAATAAAGCATATAAATGATAGAAGATCATTTATAATGGTCTGATTACAACTGAAATAATTCTTATTCAGTTAGCTTGAGAAAATATAACCAAGAGGAAGTAAAAAAAAAAAAAAAAACATTTTTAGGTCAATCTGACATTTGTTGCAGGCAAATATTCCTTATGAAAACTAGACTTTGTGGTCACATGATCTCAAAATTACTATGGAAAAGACGACATCTGTCATCACTGACATGACTGCTAACATAACAGGAAAACTTCAGCTGTGTCCAGAAAGTGACATAACTGACTGGCAATGCATATATATGGATAAACCTTTGACTCAGCTGTGATGGAACAAGATGATATAAACCAAAACAGTGAAGATTAAAGGGAGTGAATTCTCTCCAACAGCTACAAACTTTATAAACATCAAAGTAACTTGATAATTGTGAAGATTTAAATCTCTGGGATGAATCTTAGACAGATCTTGGACAGCCTTCAGGGGAAATATATTGTTGCTTTGGCAGTTCTACTCATAAATTGTTTAAACCAATTCAAGTCATATAGCTCTTCCTCAAGATATTCTGTCAGGTGACAGGCCTGTACTCACTGTTTCAGTTTTCTTGTTTAAAGCCTTTAGAATGGGACCACCTACATTGCATTGCCAGATGCAGTTCCAAAAGTTAGAAATGAAAAATCAAGAGCTTCCATGGGATTATATTCCACAGAATCTCTGTTCTGCCATCAAGTTAAGAAACGTAGCATGTTAAAAACAAAAGTTCTTTGTCATCAGGGACACAGTTCATTTCACACATAGCTCATTCTCCAGAACTGCAATATTATCTTTTCTACCAATACATGTTACTGGTGCTAGAAAGAATCAGCCTCTTTAACTAAGAGTTACTTAAAAAACAGGCAATAAGCAAAAGAATAAAACAGCCTAGTACTTGGCCTGACAGAAACCTTCCAAAACCAGCAACTATTGTTGGAGTCAGGGGGTAGGAAAGCAGCTCACATTTACAATACATAAGAAATGAACCTTTCACTGAGTATCATTTCATGCATATCCCTCATCTGAGAAAAGGCTGATCTCTCTTCATCAGAGAAGGAATTACATATACCTAGGGCCAGGCTATCTGCTAGATCTACTAATTACTCCCTGGAGACATGGGATTAGAACAAAACTCTTCTAAGCTACTGGTATTGGCCTAGTTTTCTGACAAAGCCACATTTCTTGTAAATTACACTGGCAGCTAACAGTGCTGGATCCATATACCAGAAGAAATCATAGGAAAGCAATGCCACAGTCCTAACTTGTTCTTCCATTAGAAGCAACTAGGACTCTGAAAAGCTGATCCTGAGCTTTTGCAAAAAACTGCATGTTATCACATTAGTACAGTTCTGATGTAGACATTCATCCACACCAAGTTACAGCAGGAGAAAACAGAACATGAGGTAAAATTACAGTAATGTGACTCTTCTAATGTTGCTCAGTTCTGCAGTAAGACAGAAAAAGTGGTAAATAACCAAGTACAGACACAAAGAGGAAGGAAGGGTGGGAATATTAAAGTTATTAGGAAACAGAATACAGCAGAAAAAAGAAAGAGATAGAAAACAAGCTTATGGAGCAAAAAAAGAAAGAAATGGAACAGGCTAAATGTGCATAAATATTAATTACAGAAAGTTCAGATTACTTCAGCTTCAGACTTTCATTAACAGTAATAACACTGGTTGATCCAGTTACAGGTATAAAAAGGAATTAAGAACTAAGCTGATAAACTCAGAAAAAGCTAATAAATTCCCACAGTACAGCTGAACTGGGATGTGGTTATATAGCTGGTGATCAGTTTGGCCCTCAAAACTTTCATTGCTAAACACTCTCAAGAGCAACTAGCTTGACAACTCAGAGGTGATCCATGACCAGCTTGACTAATATTCCTTATTTAAATTGACTAACACAAATGGTATTAAAATATCTGCAGCTTGATAAGTGAAACATACAGTTTTATATAAAGCTTTCAACTGATTCAGAAAACACGATTGTTGCTGATAAAGTAAATTTTTCATATAGATCCGCTATTTGCGGTCTTTTGAACCCACAGTAGAATGCTTTTAAGGCCACACGCAGAAGGACATCAGGCACAGTTTCTTAAGTGTGTAAAACATGCAGCGGATTTAATTTCTGTGGAAGCAAACAAGATTTACCTTCGGTTCACCTAAGGGAAAACAGTAAAGCTTCTTGCTAAACCTAAGCTGGGAAACTCTTATGAAGACAAAAAATAAAAGTTAACTTTTAATCCAATGGCATTAGCAGTACAAAGGGGAATAATCTGCAGATATGGGCTTGGTTCAGAAGCTTTAACTAGGATCTCTTGTTTGCCAGTCATAGAGAAAGAACTGGCCCAGACAGGCCACAGGCCTGACACAGGTGCATTCTGCATGTCCTTAACATTCATAACTACATTCAAACTCAGACTAGAGAAATGACCATCTGCACAACTTCTCACAATTATATCCTTATCTTAGGATCCCACTATTAAAAATATTTGGTACTGTAAAGTAATGGAATAGTATAACTAGAGAGATACTGCAGCACTGAGCTTTTATGACCTTTTTATCTTTATCACTTTTTAGTCCCTGGACAGTATTGTTGTTTCACAAAAAGCCTACCATAAACATACTGCATACTTCCCCATGCAGGCAAGCAAACAAAAAAAAAATATGAAGAAATTGAAATAATAAGAAAACTTCAAAGCTTAGCCCAGTTTTAATTTGGCTAGAAATGAAAACCATTGTGGCAAATTACAGAAGAGGGGTTTCTATAATGTTTTTCTCCAAACGAGTGAAGGCTGAGGAGTGGTAAGTTTTTAATCACATCTCTCAGGGTTAGTATGTCTTCATACAAACAGTACTATTCAAATGTGTAAATTCAATACTCAAATGTTCATCTGCCTGAAAAAGCAAAATTAATTTACTGTTTCTGAGCTCTTCCTCATCTTTTCAGCACTATGCAACCACACTCCTCACTATTGTATCTTCAAACATTTTATGAGAAATACTAGTGTTAGTCTGGCCATTTATGGAAATACACACAGTCATGTAGACAAAAAAGCAAAGCCGAGTGCACCTTTATCTGAAAATTTTTAAGCTTAGGTTTAAGTAAGAATTTACTTTTATGTACTTAACATTTCCTTCTTAAAAAGGAAGACTTTATTTCTAATGGAAGGTACACAAAATTACACTTAAGTTTTTCCAGTGGTTCGTTTTACTCATTTTTACTTCTGCAAAATTTGAAGGGGAAGGAAACGTAGGGGAAAGAATTTGTCAAGTTTTGATAACACATGGAGAATTCACTGAAACTCCCCAATCTGTATTTTGAAAACTATGTAGAATCATTGTATCAGTTAATCAAATAGCATAACTTCAGAATATTTCTATTTATACCAACACACACACATACAACGTTAATTTGTGGAAAAATGTTTCTTGAGATACAAACACTTGAACAAAAGCTTTAGCATGCCACCCCCACCATTTCCCTCAACTTTTTTATCTCCTTACCAATTAAATCAGTTCACAGAAACAGGCACTTTTCTTCTTTTTCTCTCTAACATAGCCATTCCCCAACTCCTCCTCCAACAGCAATTAGTGCTCTTCTCAGTAGGCAATTTGCTGTGAGGGGTAATTTCCAGTGAGATGAAAAACACCTGAGTGGGAGGGACAGCTTTGGAGCTGAGAGCAAACCAAAAGGTTCTAGTCTCACCCCACACAGCCAAGGTTCAAATGGTAACATCTTATGAGCCCTGTAAGTACTTGGAGAAAACTATACAATTCTTATGTGAGGTAAGGCTTAACATGACATGATGGTCCCTCACCCTGTTTTCAGGTAGTATCTTCTATCTTCAGCCTCTTATCAGAGGACTATGCCTTCTCTCTGTTGAAGGAGATGAGGGGGAGAGCAAAGAGGGTATTAGTAGGAGGACACCATTCTGTCCAGCTCACTCACATGCTGTCTTCTACTTTCCTCAGTACTTCACTCTTTTTTTCACCTGTGATAAATCTGTTGGGGGGGGGGGGAAGTGCGATTGAAAGACTGATTCAGATTACTTTGATATGTTCAGGAGGAAATGAAAAATTTAAAACCTAAATTGTAAGAACCATATTGGAAAATATAGAAAATTCCTGCCTGTTTTGGGAAAATAAATAGCCAACACCTCCTGACCTTGATAGTGTAACATTACAGTCAATACTTGTGTCTCTACATACTGATTTTTGAATGTTTATTCAGTTTATTTTGCACAGTTTGTGACAAAAATGAAATTCAGTTCTCTTGTATATGGCTCAGACAAAATATGCTTTACTTCAACACAGACACTACAGATAACCTGAAAAATTTTAATAATCCTGATGATGAAGGAAATGGTACTGACATGATTCTGAGAATTTATTTCTGTTACCTCATAAATTAAAACTAGAAAATAATTTAAATATAATGTAAAAATGTCCATTTAAATTACTTTAAAGTGTTCAGATGTCCACATTTAGTTTTAATTTATGAATTTAACAAATAAAACTATATATTTTTTCTTGCATTCTTTTGTCACATCAGTACCATCCTTTGCAAATTTGCATGATCTGCAAAGATGAGGAAAAAACAGTGATAAAATGTAACTCACAGCCAAAAGTAACTGTCAATTCAATACTAAGTATAATCCTAGGATTCCAAGAACAATTTTATTTCTTAATATTGAATTCATTCCACCTTGAGTGGTTAGATCTTCGTTTCCTAAAGCTAAATATGAATCTAAGAATCTAAGAAACCTGCATTACTACCCAGGTTCTATAAAAGGAACGGAAGGAGTTCCAGTCTGTCAAAGTGCCATAAGTACTTTAATCTTCATTATGAAAAAAGTGAAATTGAAAATTGATTGACTATTCCATTTCTTAATAATCTGATGACAATTTTCTGTATTCCTTTGCATTAGCAATTTAACATAAGATATGCTTGAATTTTTCTGTTTTTAAACTATGCAAGGTAAGAAAACTTGGAGAAACAGATTGGATTTAGCACTTCTACGCTATCAGTAATCTCTTCCTTCTGAAAGCTAACATATAGCTGAGAAACCAGCTTACTGGTTATTTTAAATTGAAACTGATAGTATTTAAAGACTTCCAGAGAAACAGATATGGGTAAAAGGTTTAGTGAGGAAATATTTAATCAGCAGATATTTGGCAAATTAACCTGTAAATGAATCCTTGCATGTGTGATCTTTTCATTAAGGAAAGCAATATCCCTTCTGCCTATCATTTTCCAGCATTTTTGGTGCCAAAGTGCACCTTATCACACATTGCCCAAACAGACTTAACTGTTTTAGCAACAGCCTCCTATACTTACAGGCCAGATAACACAACCTTTTACATTAAAAAAACCCCAAACAAACAAACAAGCCAAAACAAAACAGACTTCCTGTTTTGACGCCCCATGAGGATCCCAGAGCAAGGCTCTAGTTCTGGAGATTGTCGGTTGGACAAATTCAGAAGCGGAATAACACGTTACCTAAGCAGGGATTTGGAGTGTGACTTTGATGCTCCAGAGACAAATGATTTGGGGATATGCGTCTAATCTTGCAATTCAGTGAAGTGAGCAAGGAAAAGGAATAAATGCCAGCTTTTCACTGACCCTACTGTTTTCCAAAAAAACCCACCAAACTGGTTTTCTCAAACCAGTTTTCTAATGGTCTGAATTCACATAATAGTAATACCTTACAAGCCCTCTCCATTATATTAGCTTTCAACTATTTATAGCTCACACTCTTTATATCACAGGAAAAGTATGCAGGGTCTTATACTCTGGAAAGCAGAGATCACAGTGTCAGGAAACTCAATAGTCACTTTGTTATAATGCAGTAGCTTCAACAAATAATAAAACATAAGCCTTAATAAGGCAAAGCGTCTAGTATGTGAAACCTTTTAAACTACTTTAGAAGAATTATACACCTAAGAGGTAATTATTTCACGTTGGCAGCTCATTTTTCTTATTGGCTTCCAGCCAGTCATAATTTATATGTAATTCTTGACAGAAATATATGCCGAAATGTCTGCTGAAACCCTATACAGCTTTTCTTTCCAGCTCTTACTGAGCTTATAAAATGCAACAGGTGTTATAGTAACTGTATTTGTTCCTTTCCCCTTGAGGTAACCATGTGCCACAAAGAAACTGAGAAGCTCTTGCCTGCATTTTTCCAAGCATATTAAAGGAGGCTTTGTTGTGCACATATTCATCAGAAATAAAAAAACTAATTTACTTCCATTTACCACAGCTGCCTTCCATCTATTTCACGTTAAACCATAATTATCCCTGTGATCTCCCTTTAGGGAAACCACCACTCACCATACCTGTAGCATTAAACCAACAGATTTCGGGAAGTTACAACATGACTATTGCAAAGATTAGCAAGTAGTTAATATGTCTAAGACAGGATATTACATTTTACATTATTTGTTACACAGATACCGTTTAAGAAAACTCCAGGCAACAGGGTACCCTGTAATAACAGATATGTGATCTTACAGACCCTAGCAATATGAAAAAAACCCTAATTATTGAAATTATTTGACATGTTGATCCTTGCTTATGCTTCTGTTAGCTTCAAACAACCTGAATAGAAATGGTGTACTCACGATTATACTCAACAACACACAAATGCTTGGACTTTACAGTAGTTTCCATCCAGATGACTGCTGAAAGAACAAACTGAAGTTCATAAATATTTGAGGAAAGCAGATTTTGATTTTAATGTGTGAGCTCACTGAAGTCCACAGGTCTCTGCTACAAATTCTATGCTAGAATTTATTGCATGAAATTATAGCAGATGAAGCCACCAGCTGCAGTCTCACCAACTCTGGCCCATGACACAAGGGCAATGCATTGACTTCTACTTTTTCTACCACACATCAATTTAGGAAAAAAGTATTTAATGTTGTTTTATGTTCAAAAAGCTAATGAGGAATTTTCTCCCTTATAACAGTCTACATATTCTAATATTTCTAATATTACAACGTCTACGGAAATTAGCTTTAAGGTGTGGAACATTGGCTGTTCTATAGAGCAAGATGCTGGGGTTATTCAAGACATAAAAATGAGGTTCTCGTATAGCTGTCGAAGAAACATATCCTCTACTGGGATAGAGTAATAAAAAAACAATACACTGTGATTTTTGAATGGGATAATGGTAGCCATTCTGATATGTTTCTACAAAACAAAACACAACTAGATGCCATTAACCACACGAACTCCATAGTACTAGATATGAAAGACTGGCTCTCTACAGAAGGATTAAGAATGCTTTCATCAACAGAAGATAGTGATCACAGAGGTGAGACTGACACTACAATAGCAAAGGAAACATTACCTTTGGTCGGCCAGTCACTGTTCTTTTAGCGTTCTATACAGTATGTTCACAGCTAAAGCTGTGTTTAGCCTACATTCTGCCACAGACTCTGGAAAAAAAAGAGGTGAAATTTTCATTCCAGGCTTATGTTTTACCTCTAGGCAAAAAAGCAATGCAGAAATGTTTCTAAAGTTGAGCAAATCTAGAAAACAGCAACTCTAGAAGATGCGACATTTTGATAAAACTAGGCTCCCCTAACCATTGCCAAAGCCAAAATTTTTTTTAAAAAAAAAAAACATCTAAGAGTAAAAGAGAGAAAATGCTGATGAAAGAAGGGGATAGGACTTCATACTAATCCATATGCCTCTAGGATAAGTTGCAACACCCATCTCTCTTTTCCAAGACTTCAAAATGCAGTATTAAAACTGTAGGGTTATGAACAGATCGATACCACTCTGCTGGGATTGATTACACTGTGTAAATACACTGAAATATATCAGAACCTCCTTGCACTTCAAGAGGTATTTCTCTGTGGTGTAGACAGTTCTAATAAGTAAAGCAGCCCATCCCAGCCTACATCCTTCAGAGATTCTAAACCACAATTATCCTTTTGTGTTATCATTAGGTGCATAAAGTATCTTTTTATAAAACTGTTGAAAGACACAGAATACTTCTTAACGGATGGGAAACTGTATGGTCAGATCATCTCATTGCTTTTAGAAGGAAGATAATTATGAATAACATGATGGGAACTTTCAGAACATACTGCATCAATCAGGTTCTGCATGAGTAATTATAATAATGTTTTCTAACATTATTAACTTTGCCTACAGAACATGTCTCATATTTCTGAAATACAAGATTTCTTCCTCGAAGGACATTAGCCCTCAGCATAAGTTCTGGGTAAATTACAATGACTCTGCTGAGAACATCTGAGTAGCAAAGAAACGTTTGCTTTCTGGACTAGTATTTGGATGCTGAAGTCACAGAAGTTATTGTTTGCAAGCTAGCTATTTTCCTTCTGTGGCAATCGGTGTTTTGGCAGATTTTACAAATGTGTACAAGCTGTTAGGTGTAGGAAGGTTTATGTCAGTAAGCATTAAAATTCTTTTTCCTTCCAGTGGGAAAGCAGGCTCTCTTCTTTCTCTTTATAGCTACTTGAACAAGAATCTATCCATTTCTTAAGGCTATATCTTCAGATTTCAAGGTGGTTTGTTGGTTTTTTGTTTGTTTGGTTTGGTTTTGGGGTTTTTTGTTTGGTTTTTGGGTTTTGTCTTTGTTTTTTTTTTAATGTAAGTAACATAAAGAAAGGAATTAGTAATTTCTCTGCAGAAGTCAACCAGTTGAGAATAGCTTTACTGTTATAAAAATTAACATTCATTATAAGTAAGGCTTACTTTCAAAGGGCAGAAATAGGCAAAATGAGCCAAAGAACTAGTTTGTTACAGATCACATAAACGTACAGTAGATTCAGAAATTATTACAGAGGTTCATATAAACAGTGATCCCTCAAGCGTTTCATAATAATAGTGAGAAGGAACAGATAAACTTTACAGAAAGTCCAGAAGTTGCACAGGTAAGACATACACAGGAAAACACGCAGAACCAAAATGGAGGAGAGGACTAGAAAGGAGAAAAGGAACTAATTACTTGAGCTGACGACAGGCCAACCATGGGGAGATACCAGAAATGTGAGATTACTGCCAGTAACAATATGACCTTAAGATTGGTTTTAAGCAAGACAGTCATATAATGAAACCCTCAGATTTTTTAAAGAAAGCTGCTTCTGCTTACTTTATGCAGATCTGTTTTACCACACAAGAAGTATGGTCAGGCTGACTAATATGCACTCAGGATATTTGTGAAATTAAATTCAATTTTAATGATGTGTCATATGAAGACTTTGGTAAATTATGCCATTTTCAGTTAAATCAGCTCTGAATTAACAATTTCACCAGAGTTAATAAACAACAGTTTACAAACCAATAAACTTTTTTTTCTTATTTTTCATAAGGCACTGATCTGATTTGAATGCAAACAAGACAGATATGATAGTAAGAGCCAGACCTGTTACCAAGGAATTCAGTTCAAATACAAAATTTGCTCCCTTGAAGAAAAACAAAATAACATAAAGGTTTATTCTTTTTCTCAAACTTGTATTATTTACTTCCCTTCCCATCCATTCATAATTATTTCCTTGTTTCCCCCCTACCATTGCAATACATCCCAAAGATATAAGAAGGTGTACATATTTAATTGGTAGTGCATTAGTATGAGAGTGAAAATTTTGATACATTTTTAACTTTATTCATTTCAGCCATAAATTTTGCTGATGGTCATCTTGATGATTTATTTGGCGTTTCTCTACTAATTATAACTTCTATTGCTATCTTTCTACTTGTTGTGTTTCACTGTAGTCCACATCTTTCTTGAAATCCTCGGAAGGCAATAAAGAAAAGTATCCTTCCATACTGTATTCCTTCAATTCCTCTATGTATCACAGAGGAATTAAGAAAATAACGCTCCTATGCAGGTGTAAAAAAACTACATTCTTCTAATAAATCCTAGTGACATGAAACCAATTTCTGATGACATGTAAAGTCTCCTACATTCCATGTTCATAGGGAGTTCAGCTGCCTGCCTTTCTTAGGTATGTTTAAGTTGTATGATTACCAGTGCAGTGTCGTAAAATTATATAAAGGTGCTCTCCTGAATGCAGTTAGCCTCTGTAATTCAGAATGCCCTTCAATTGCTCTCACTTGGAAAAATGGAATCAATAAACTTGGTAAATATTACAGTATTTAGGTGCTTCTAACCATTATTCTTCTCTTGCTCTGTTTATTGTTGACCATATTACACCAAAATAAGATATTTTACTCAAACTTTTAGACATCAATGAAAGAGAAAAGTTTCTTAAATATTCAGTTTTCAGGTTTTTCATGTCCCACCTGACCATGAAGTAAAATGTATTTTTATTTCTGCAAGTCACACTATTTTCACATTGTCTAGCTGTGATATCTGAGTATGTGTAGATGTGGCAAAGTAAAACAAGTAAAAAAAGTAAAACACAGGTGTGTTTGTACCACTGTACTGCCCAATTTTCAGATTACAATCTCTACAAGCATGTGATCTTCATATAAAATAGTTCTTCTAGAATCCAGACTGGAAGGCTATACCAAGATATTCAAGTGATACTCATTGGATGTAGGCCTAATGTTTTCCTTAAGATAACATATAGCTGAAAAATCCTTTCCTAGACAGGGTGAACTTCAACCTGATGGAATGAGCTGAATAGGAGCCTCAGAATGTTTACTTCTCAGTATTAGCCTCCAATAACAATTCCCTTAGGATAAAAGAAATTAGAGGGGTTTTTGAGGATTCTTTTCTAATTTTGGCATTTATTGCCTAAATTTTGACTGAAAAATGCCACATCAAGTTTTTAAAATTAAATTAAAAATTTTAAATAAAACTGTCATTTGCAGCAATTCCAGTGATAATCTACATTCCAGTTTGTAAGCACCTCTTGCAGTAGTTTGACTGCAATTGTCTATGAGACATCTTCTGACTCAGAAATATTTATCCATGTTGTATGCTATTACCAGAATAATTTAAGAAGAAATAACATATTTTCAAAAAGAGAAAATAAAATTTCATATGCTCCTCACCATTTAGCCTGGAAGATGCAGTCTCAGATCTGTATGCAGAACACGGTAAAACATTTAATCTTATATAAAAATTTATGTGAGAGTGACATTTTAAAATTATTATTATTTTTTGGTGCCTTGGTTTTATAAAATTAATTGGAGGGGGGGTTTATCTCTAAAGCAGCTCATAAATCTCTGCGAGGACACAAGAAATAATAAAGGTAAACAGTCATAGGTTTAGGACATTTAAGTTTGTAGAACATGACTCACCAGTGCAAGGGGCATGCTGCCTCTCATACAAAGCAGTCACACGCCTAAACATTGCAAGCAACCCTGTGTTTCTTTGAAAGAAATTTCCTGTGTTCCCATACAGTCCACTGGAGTTTTAGAAGAAAAAGGCATCATATGGGCCCTTTTGGTGAAGTCTGACAAAGTTTCCGTAAACCTGTATCGGTAGCCAGCTAAGGCTACAAGGAATTGGTAGCTGTAGGGTCAGGCCTGGGATGGGTACTGAGGATAACATCAGTGACCTCAAAATGCATGAAACTGCAGAGAGAAAAGGCACTCCACACTATTTGGAGGAAAAAGATGTGAAGGATGACCTGAGACTTTATTATCCCTTTAGTCCTTAGTGGAGTTGGGCATCCCATCTGGTTAGCCATTGACTAGGCTACTCTGCTGAGCACAGAACCATGCTCAGGATCTCATCCTCCAACTCACTCCATTAGAGTGGGAGGGATGCCTGGAAATCATCTGGTTCAACCTTGGGTTGAAAATGGGGCTTTAGATTAGGTTATTCAGGGCTCTGGACAGCTAAATCTTAAGTATTTCCTGTGAGAGACACTCCCCCAGTTCTCTGGGTAACCTGCTCCTATGTCAGTTTGTTCTCATGATGAAGAATGACAAGGGAACCTCTGTCTTGTCTATAAATACCTTCCAGTATTGCAAGACTGTCATTAGATTCCCCTAAGCATTATTTTCTCTAGGCTGAACAAACCGACTTCCTTCAGTCTTTCTTTTTTTCAAGTTTTTGAAAATTTTTTCAAAAGTTTTCAAGTTTTAGAACCCTCTGATCATCTTGGTAGTTCACTGCTAGATCCTTTCCAGCTTGTCAATATTTCTTGAAGTGAGGAGACCAAAACTGGACACAGTGTTCCATGTGTGGACTAACAACTAAGTGAGTATAATAATCACATCCTTTGATATGATGGTTATACTTTTGTTGATACAGCCCAGGCCATGGATGTATGAATGTGTACTCCAGAGAGTTAATGTGAAGATATAACACAAGATCATGCAACAAGACATGGGCAATGCTGGTCATGCCAAATATCCTATGTGGTTTTCCACCACTGAACTTCTCCTGTGGACTCAGGTCATCTAGCTGACCACAGCCTAGAGGGTTGGAACAGGAAGGATTTCCAGACAGACATTCTGCCTCTGTTCTGCCTCAGCAAATAGAAGACCCAGGGCAACAGGCAGCTGTTCATTCAAGGTGTCCCTCCAGCATAGAAACACAATCTTCAGATCTAACAATCCTAAGCCTAATTTCTGCATTCTGCCTAAAATAATAGGAAGGAAAACATCTGTAAAATTGTAAACCATCCCACAGATAAACAAAAGTCAACCACACAGCTTGGAATGTTGTTCATTCTTTTCTAGGTTACTTGAAAAGTATACTAGTCAGACATTTAAAATTACATATAACTATGTTTACGTATATAAATTTTCCAGAAATGGTACCTTGACATTCCCATTCTGGCTTATTCCTTACTTGGTCTGTGGAAAGCACCTCAATTTTTTGGTCTCCATGGCAATTCAGTTTTTTTTTAATTACAAGATTGAGACAGTATTTCCAGCTTGAAGTGTGCAATAGAAAAGAAATCAACTTTGAAAATAGAAAATGCTTGTGCTGAGTAGATTAAACAAATAGATCTTATTTACAAAAAATAACGTTCTTCCTGTCCTCCTTTGTAGTTGCTTTGGTTCTACTAAATTGCTCTGTAAGAATTTTAGCTCTCAGTTTTGTAGGCAAATCACAAAGAAAATTACTTGTATATTGAAAAACTTGCCCAAGGTTTGAATAAAACATATCCACAAAATCAGGGGAAATGCTTTCACCCTTTTAGAACTCTAAGTTTTGAATCACTTGTAAGCAATAAACCAATGCTAATTTCACAAAATACACTGGGAAGTGAGAGAAGTAGGCCACATTGTCCTGTCCAAAGTAGTATTAATACTACCATGGTAGTCCTAAGTCATTGTCAGCTGTCAGTGATTAGTTACTGATGTTGTACAAAATGGTACGGCAACAGCAAAGAAAATATAAGAGACTTAGACCAGAATTCGGTACAGGATGATGGTTAGGATATTAAATCAGAAGGTGATCACAAATGGAATTTCTAGTAATTTCTTAGACTAACAGATTTCTAGAAATCTACTGTCAGTCTAGAAAAGAATTCACTTCACATAGCACAGTTAAAAGTATGTACAATTCTGTCCTTGGAACATGCAATCCTTTCAGTTTCAGTACATCCTGAAGCAGATGGAAGGTCTCCTGATGAGACTTTTCCTTCCTCTGCGTAGGAGTCCCTCACATCAAAATAGAGTTGCTTCTTTCCTGTCACTCATTGTTCCAATCCAGCGGGGTTAGGAGATCATTTTACATAGCAGGGCACCTCTTTAATTAAAGATATCCTCTTAAGAGATAGATCTACAGCATCTTCACAGCGGCTAGACTGGGTGGGGTTTGATTAGATATGGCTGATTTTAAAGAAGCATTTCCCCTTCAGAACAGCACTATGGCATGTGAAAGGAATGTATTTCAAGCTATTGCAGCTTTTGTAGGCATGCGGTTAGTAAAACTACTGACTTGCAAAAGTTTTATTTTGCTGATATCCATACAAATATTTACTGTAAGTCACATACTTTGACAGGAGGAATCCATGGCTTGCTTAAAGATCTGGATTACAATAAACATAAAAACTGGAACTGTAAATCTAATAAAAACTCTACAGATATTTTAATATCTGGTTTTTTATAGTACTTGCTCAATCTTTGGCTGTAATATTTGTGCTTAAACCTGTCCTCCACAACTTCATAACTATGTCTTTTTCCTATAAATAATTAACAGATTTCCTTTTAAATTATTTAACATTAAATGGAAGGTAGATTATATTCATTCACTGGTTCACACTTTTCTGAATTTAAACGACTGGTTTAAAAAGCAGCTGTCTCAGCTACAGAAACAGATCAAAGAGAACTTTAACATGTACTGCAAAAGACTGATTTTTTTATGACTTTACTGGAGCTTCTCTGAATACTTGGTCAAATTCATAATACCAATATGTTCCCACATTTAGTTTCTTGTTGCTGGAGTTTGATGCAGAATCATGAATTACTCATGGATTACTTGGAAGATTTCTCACATGCCAAGAAATCTGCTTTTAAATTTTGTGACTGTGTAAAAAAAAAAAAAAAACACCAAAGCAAAAGTTAGCTAGTTTTGGTTGTGGTTGCAAGTATTTTGCAAAGCTGCATTATTTAATTAGGACATTTAATCAAAAAGAGATTGTGTGGTTTAATGTCTAGTTGTGCAATAAATAATACAGCCAATTTTTTTTGTTATGTTTTGACAAAAAAGTGGCTTGAAAGTGCTGAAGTTTTGCTAAAAAACCCAGTTGTATGCCTTTAATAGGGTATGCTAGTTTTATAATATAGGTCCTCAGGACAAAACCTGTCTTGAAAAAGAAACATATTTGTATCCTTTATTGAAAATGCTTCTCTGCCATGTAAGAAATATGCACAGGATTTAACATTTAAAATAATGCCGTCTAATGACATCTAATATTTGGTACAGTGAAATATACTGACAGCCACATTTAAGAAGCAGGATGCTATTATAGAAATGATAGACATTATCAAGATAAAATGAGAAAAAAAGTTAAAAGTATTCTGATTCTATTAACTGCTAGGCATAATTTTCAGTACAATACAAGAGAGAAGGCAGTGAACTTACTGGTGGAAAAGCAAAATGCAGACATTTAGGTCAAAGGTAATACCTCATTGACTGGCTTTCATAAGCAGTATAAACCTATATAGCTAAATAATACACAGTTCAGTATAAGAGACATTTAAAATTGGCTGTTGTGAGTTAAATTTTAAATCCTGGTATCCTTGGGGATGGCTTTGCATGTCTAGCTTTGATTTTAAAACACAACTGTGCTTCAAAAAAGCTAGAAGGGCATGGGGGAAACCACCTGGCACTAGTGCTACCGGAACAAATCACTTCAATGACCAACACAAATACACTGAAATAACAATCCCCACAAAGCGAGCAGAGAGCAGTACTTGAGCAATACTGTAACCTTCTCTACCTGCAATTGTTTCACATACAGCTGTAGGTATTTTCTTTGGATCAGCTGAGAGGCAGTTCTCAGTGTGCTCCTGTCTCTGCTCCTCAGTCATTTCAAAAATGTTTATACTATTCTACTTTTTCTCGGGAGAGTGCAAAGAAAAACCCTATATTCTTCTCTCATTCACAACAGTAAATCATACACCTACTGTAGATTCTTACTAATGCCTTGGTGAAAATGAAAGCAAAATTACGGCCCTACATAATAATGAGAACATACACACAAGGTTCCCATGAACTAGCATTCTGGATGCATGGCCAAAGACGGGTGTAAGAAGAGGCTGATGAAGAGCCACATTCTGAACCAGTCAGCCATGCAGGACCAAATTCTTGGAACTGTAAAACATGGTATGAACCCAGAGGCCACCAAGGGATTTTGAAGACTCAGACACTTCAAAGAGTTGCACTCACAGCTTGCAGAACCACACTCTGAATGCATCACTCCTTTCAGAATTCTCTGAAAGAATGGACCTGGGAAATCCTTTTACTGTGGTTCTAACTTACTTTGCAAATTGCATTTTACTGAACAACAGCTCCAGACCATGGAGGAACAATGGTGCCATTTCCAATCCCTAATTTAGAAAAAAAAGGATCTCCAGGAAACATAATCAAAAGATAAGCATGATGATAAGTAGCAATGATTTTGCTACATGTTTTTGTGCCTTTGGTACAAATATCGTAAGGTTGCTTAATAAACTGCAGGCCAAAAAACACTACAAAGATTTCCAGTATTAACATTAGACAATCTCTTAACCTCAAATTGTAACAGAATTTTTTTAAACACTCCAGATGTGCATATGTCTGCAGGGAAGAAAAGAGGGGCAAACATAATCTATGCCTTTTTTTTTTTTTTGATCCTGGAATATCACAATAAAAATGAACATTAAGAAAACAGTGCGTGTGTCTGGATTATTTCAAAATGTAATTAACCAAGCTTGAATCTCATGGGGGTATATTTTCTACTCCCTTTGAAAAATAAGCCAAAGGCTTTAGTGGATACTGTTAAAAACAGCCAACAACTAATGAGAACAACATTTTTTTTCCATTCATAAAGCTCATCAAACTCATAAATTAGAATAGAGGAATAAATTATTCCTTGTGTATTGGTTTAGAGAAACTTCAGCTGTTACTTACTGTAAACTTTACATGATAAGCATTATTTTAATATAAATCATTATTAGCTTCCTGGAAATGCCACAAAGTTTACATTTTCTCTCTAGTTTAAGAGAAGGTGCTAAGGAAGCTGAAGAGAAGATAGATACAATATTAAGTATAATTAACTATGACAGACATACTCTGTTATTATGGAGATACATTTTTGTAGGGCACATTAGGGAATTAAAGGAAAGCTTTGGGGTACATAATTAGTGTGTGAACTTCACAATAGCAAAGAAAAATTGAAATAAGTTAGCCAATACAATTATACAATTACTACACATAGCTGATATAATTATTTACAGGCATGGTTCATTAATCAAACAACTTGAAATATTAGCAGCTAAGTTATCAGGCAGGAAAACAATCCATCAGAAGCAATGCCTTTGAGCGAAATTCACCAAACTTACATTGCACTGTATTCGATTTAGGGGCAGACGATCTCCATTGGTGCTGATAAATACAACATTTAAAACACAGGATAGACAATTTCTGCATTTTTATAAAGCTAAATAATTATTTTCAGAAGCCAGCACTTTCTCAGACCATTACTGGTTTCTGGCACATCTAGCTGCAGTTAAAAGCAAAAGGCAAGTACCCTGGAGCATTTATGCTCCAAGGGACTCCCAGCCTCCCATACAAGGCATGAACAATCGACTCAAGACTCTGGACAGCCTTCAAGGTTTCAAGGACCTTTTATTCCAAAATTCATACTTCAAGTCAATACAAGTCAGTCTGCTGATGCTGTTTCCTCTGCATTACATACTCTTTTGATGCAGAAGCATACTTTAATAAGTTAGGTGGGGTGGGGTTTTTTTATCAGTCATTTTGAATCACCAACCAAAATAATCGTTACTTTCAAAGAGATGTTTGAGACTATGCAGGATGTGCATTGCAAAATCTTATATTACCTGTTCAGCCATTTTCAACATGTCTACTTCAATATGTTGAGGACCAATAGAGAAAAAGGTGCTAGACTAGGGAGAACATAAGAGCAAGCAAGTGTGGTATCATCTCTGTTCTGCCTAGTCAGATGCGCTGTTAGATACAAGTGGCTTTCCAGCAGCAGGGATACTATGTTTGCTTGTATCCACTGGAGGTAACACGCTAGCTGCAAAACTAATTGTGTGTGAGATCTAATGGCCATTACATATAACAGTCCTAATTTATGAAAATATATTATTTACCCCATTTAAAAAAATATCTGATATCATTTGCCTGCCTTGTAGGATTAGCTATCTTTGAGGAAAATTCATACAAGCCAGTGGAAAAGAATTCCACCATCACATCCCAAATCAACTGGCTGAACCACTATTTGGCTGATTGTGAGGCAGTTTTTAAGCTGCTGTAGTAGCCCTTGAACAAGAATGTTTGCATTTTCTGTTTTTTTCTTACTGTGGAATACTGATATATTCTTACGACACTTGCATTCCCTTTGTGGACTGCTCTTTCTGTTAGTTAGTACTCTAATGAACAAACATTAGAACGAAGAGCTGCCAGTAATCAGGATATTAGAGATTTATATATCTAGTATTATAATTCAATTGTGGTATTATGAAGAAAAAGTTTAATAAAAAAATCTGTTTAGAACTTGATGTTTTGCAGTTATATCTAAAAATTCAAAAAACAATGCACATGTAGAATTGACAGAAAATGGCAGTTTAGAAATTACTTTATGTTCTTACACTGACAATCAATAGCCTGTTACAAATCAGCTTTAAAAGTTCCTTGAACTTCTTAGGAAGTATAATGCAATAACTCTATGTGAAAGACACCCAAACTCATGTCGTCCAACTGGCTTCCATCCAGAATTCCGATTTTTCCTTAGGGAAAATCAGGAACAGCTGCTTCGGCAAAGAAAGCTCTTCCAAAAGTCAAAAGCCTCCTCTTGTGTCTGCTGTAGCCTAATGCAAACAGTTGCTGCCAACTGTTAGTTGGTGAGGGGAGAAGCAGGTGCTTCTGTGAGAGTGAGATATTGAGTCTTCCTTCAGAAAATTATATGAAGAAATAAAAAATACCCCGGGGAGATGGAAGCAAAATCTAGATTTGCCTTTCACTGTGTGATATTCAACCACCTTTGTCTAGATGGTTGCAGGGCTTGGTCAAATGAGTGTTTAGTCTGAAAATAATTTCTGAGGTGTCTCTCATGACTGTAATGCAGATGCCAGTTTTGTATCATGTATTATGTCAGGAATCACAGTCTTCATGTAGAAAAGTGAACACTAATAGTGAAGTGACAAACCTAAAAAATATATTCCTTAATACTCTTCATTCCATGTTTCCAGGAGAGAGATGAAATTGAACCTAATAATAATTTATTCATTTGGACCTCATCTGTTATATAATTTATTGAAATTTACAGGAAGTTTTTTATCTTAAGAGAAACTGTTCTTGATCTTTGCTTAAATTTGCATTGTAGGCAAAATAGAGGCCTTTTAACACTCATAAATTGTAACTGTGCTAATAAAGATATAATTAATATTCACTTGCCTTGGACCCAAATATCGCTGCACTGAAATAATGTAACTAACAACAGTATTTCTAATACTGTGACAGCATAACTGGATATAAAGTACAAAAATTTTGTACAAGTACGTGATCAGTCTAATGACCAAACAGGTAAAGACAGTTGAGCGCATATGTGTACTAGGAATTCAAGTAACCAAAGCTATCAAACAAAATAGACAGCACAACCTCGTTACCACACAAGGAGGATGACCAGCAAAGCCAAAACCAAGGTGAATGGTGTGACCGAGAAGGTGTGACACCTCTTTTGGAAAGGAGTGTGCAACAGCATAAGAACACACACAGAGTCAAGGAAAATCAGAGAAGAAATTACCACCTTGATCTCAGAGACTAAGAACCACCAAGGATTTTATCATCAGTCCTGACTATATAGCATCAGCTCTGTAGTATTTTATGCTCAGTGCGAATACAAGTGTTATGAACCAACAATTTTGTACAATTAATAAAGATAAGAATTAATCCTTATCAAGAAGTGTATTATCAATGAATATTTTAGTAAGGTTAGTCTTCTGAACTCTCATTACAGCAATCTGTATGATTCCCTTCTCTATCTGTATATATTACCTGCAACAGCAAATAAAGAAGCATTAGGTAAGATTAAAGTATCATTGGCTAGTCCTCAGTAAATCACTTAATTGTAAATCAAGCTGTAAATAACATGGCTAGTCCCACTACATGCAGTAGAACTGCTTATTGTAACAGGTGCGGCCTTAGGAAGTTTTGTTTAGCATGGGAAGTTTTGATATCGGATCTTAAATTCTAACTTTTTAATGTTTTGAATAATAATAAAAAAAAATCACTAGGACCACAAAATCCTGACAGTGACATAGCAAAATTCTAGCATGGACCCATCTTTCCATAGCCAGCAGAGAAATACAAGACCTATTTATTTTATTATCCTGGATACCTTATGCTACCATGATCTGTGAGGGCATACCTCGACGTCTCGGAAGTCTCATAACTGTAGAAGATTTATTTAAATCCAAGGTAAAAATTAAGGGATCCATTTCCGAAATTTTCCAAAAGGAAACTTTCCTCCTAATCCCTTCAGAATATATTTGCAATTTAGATTAGCTCTTTTGACTTAATTTTTGAAACAATATCTTGTTCTAAGCAGGGCCACCATCATGAACTGATTTGGAGACAAAGCAGGCCATGAACGGGCAAGAGCAAAAGTTATGGTAGCAATGGAGAGAAAACCACCAAGCCCAACACAATCTGGTCTGCACAGGTCACAGTCTTCTTTAGAATTGGGGAGGAAAGCAAGGAGAGTGGAGACTACGGCTTGATGCATATATTTTCTTTCTTATTTGTCAGGCCTGTTGTCTAGGTGAGCTGGCACAACATTAAAAGGAGCTGGGAAACAGGGGCTGCAGAGGCATGAACAGAGAGAGTCACTAACTACAGCCTTAAATATTTCTCAGTCTGCAGTAGCTGAAAAATATCGAAACGATAACAGTATGATTTTACAAGAAAGTTGAAACAGTAGTTGTGTTCTAAAATTTAGGACAGAAAATTAAAGACACTATTTTCATTTCTATTTCTTATTGCTTTGCTTTTTTTGGAAATTATCCCAGGACATTTCGTGTTGGTCTTTTTACACTTCCTCAATTGCTCTATGGGGACTTCTAAAATCCAAGCTACAAATGAAGATGTGTATTTTATAATCACATCTAACACTGGGCACTATTAATAAAGGAAAAATTGATGTGCTTATATTAGTCAGAATCACATAATTTAGAGAGGCAGGCGTAGCAGTCTGGGTAGACTGAAAAACTGTATTCTCTGTAGACAGTACATAGGTTAAAACACTGAACACTTCTTACATCCTTTCATAGTATTAGGCAGAGGCCTGACATCATGATTTGAAGACTAAGCAGCAAAGTCAATAAAAACTGTGCTCATTCCTTCATATTCCCTCATGCCATAGTTAAACAGAGAAAACTAAACTGGTAAGAAGTCACATGAAGTCATCTAGCTTATTGTTGACTGGCCACGACAACCTGTTTAAGCGATTTGATTTAAAAATAAATTACTTATTTCACCAAAATGCTGAGGCTTAACAATTTTCTGTTCCTGGGAAAATGGGATAAAAGGCACTCTAGGGTTCAAGAACAAGTTTCTTTATATGTACTTTTACGGGATTTTTTCATGTCATCTTGACCATGTAATTGATTCCTCATCTGTCTATTAGCTTCTCTCTTATGTGTAGATTACAAACTTTCTAACACAGGGCCAATCACTTGTAGTGTATGCTCCCCTGCATAACACAGTGGATACAGGGCCCAAGAATAAAATTCCTAAACACTACAATATCATGAAATACTATTGACAGTCATCAGTTTAGCTGTATTCCATTGATGACCACACTACATCAATTTAGCTTATAATGAACGACAGAACACAAACTGAAGATTATGGCCCACCTTCAGTGTAGTGCTTTGGGCCTTGATTTAAAAGCTGTGTTGGGTTCCAGCATTTTAATGAAGCAGAGCAATTACGTACAAGTTTCAGCAGCTTTGCTCTTGCTGAAAATCCATTTACAAACTGAGTAGCTATATTGTAATTTTATGGTTCCCCATCAAGAAAGGCATCTTAGCCAGAATTACAGACTATCACCAAATATCCTACAGTTGGAGGAGTAGGCAGGAAGGAGAAAGTCCTTTCCTTTGTCTGGTAATTAAAACGTAAAGCCTTCAGAGCCTGCTCAGCCTTTTCATTATGCATTTGGACAGTGCCCAGCAAAGTGAGCCCCAGAGTCCCCAATTAAAGTGTCTATGGTCCATTGCAGCAGGAATGAATATGCATTGAATACCTTCAATAGACAGTCATTCTTCAGACAGCTTAGGGTGATTTTTGTGTTTCCTAAAGGAGGAGGGCTTGAAAGGAAGTCACTCCAGCTGTAAACAGGAGTTTATCATATTCCACTTCCTTCTGAATTGTGTAACGATTTTTCTTTTTATGGCTATCTGATTTATGGCACCATACAAAGCTCAGCTGCTTACTAAAAGTGAATCTTAGCAGCACCAGAGGCTCCTTTCCCAGATTTTAACTCCATTCCCACTATGCCCCACAGCATCCATCTAGCAAATGTTTGCTGAAAGCAAACTGGTCTATAGATCAAGTAAAGATAATCACAGCACTCAAGTCTGCATTCAAGAGAAAGACATTAGTTTCCCACATTCTGAGGGTGTTCCTTTGCAATGAAACAGGAACAACCTACAGAACCAACACCTCTAATCCTTTTCTTGCTCAATTCTATGGTAGGAAGGAAGATACGGCTTATGCCAGTGTATCTAATATCTGAACTTTAAACTCACATGGACATTAAGGCACCTCTAGTCTGATCATCTGTATTTTTGTCAGATTACAAGAACAGATGGTGATATTTGATACAAAATAATCAGCTAATTTAGCAAGGAGTTGGGTATACATTTTCATAACAAGACATCTGATGAGGCTGATAAATAAAACTTCCCACGGGAACAGAATACTGGAAATACCACCCTTATAATAGAAAAATATAACTAATTAAAAAAAGAGCAAGTGAAGGTACACTTAATTATAGAAACCAGTGTTTACAACCTTTAGGCTACTAGAATTACATTTGCAAAATAGAATTGTGAAAAGGTGACTTTCCCACAGCTAATATATGCCAGTGCACAAACTGCTTTTCAATGTCACGCTCTTTACCTAGAGAATCATTTTGCAGTATATACAGGTATTATCAAATAAAATAATTGGAAATAAAGCTGGTCAGGAAATTTTTATTAATTGTTCTTCAAAAAACATTAATTTTTATTACCATTAATACTGATTTTTTGGCAGAGAAGTCTTGATTGATTTCTTTGCCCCACAAAATTTTCCTGAAGTGTCTATTTCTATGTAATTTTTCACAAACAAAATTAACCCGCTTTTTCATTACTTTTTTGTATCAGAAGAATTGTCATTTTAAAAGTTTTAGGCTAATAATTGTGAGCTTTGCTTGCTGATTTTGCTCTATTAATTTTCAGAACTGAAATATATGACAGATTATTTTTACCATTCCTTCAGATTGTATTTTTACTTGGGAAGAGTATTATAGCTATTATAATGAAGCATCTCACCTGTGCTGAAAATGAGGAAAGAAGTTTATTTAACAGAACAGGACACAATACAACTTAACTTCGTCTGATGTCGTGTATGAGAAAACACCCATTATCGACAATGAGTCAACAATGAGTTCAGCTATAAATTGAGTTAGCTGCTGCCTCTGCACATCTCAGAGAAATAAGCATAATACTCTGTGCAGTCTTTAAATGGGCTTTCTTAAACACACAGTAAATCTGCATCATTCGTATTGCATATGCTACTCATATTATACTCCACAGTTCTTACCAAAGGATATTCAAGATCACGGGATAACACTGCTTTGGCGTCAATGCAAAATCACTGGGGCTTGGTATTCCAGAGCTGAATGCTTCATTGTGCCACTATCACTCTGTTTGGTTCATTGCCCAGATTGTACACAAATTTCACCTGAGATTAACAGGATTCCACAATGCAAGAGCTCTGCCTGTATGCAGACTAACGAAAAGCAACATGAAAACAGTAACTACATACCAGGAGCAACAGCTGATGGGCCATCTGGTCTTTTATCAGGCTAACCTGTACAGGTTAAATGGGTTACTCATATCATAGAGTAACTGTCTCCAGCATAGAATAATGAAGTTATTCAGGCTGGAAGGAGCTTAGAGTTGTTGTGTAGGCCAACCTCCTGCTCAAAACAGGGTCAACAGAAAAATAATTGTACCCTGCAAATATATGTCTTAAAAGATATACAAATATAGTAAGATCCCCTGTTAACTGTCGCCCTTGTAAGTTCTGTAGAACTTGATATCTTTAATATTAAAAGACAATAAGTAAAACTAACAGCATCAGTAGGCAGGTCTTCCACACAAAATGATATTCTGCTTGGTAGTATAGTATGAAACCTGTTTCTTTGAGCTTATGTACTGATTTCTCAGCAGGAAGACAAGAAGCAGAGGTATGTTTATTTGAACAGCTGAAAACAGAGCAAACCATTTATGACAGGAAGACTGTGACCTACAAGAATCTTCCTTATTAGCAGCTGTTTTTAAAAGCTGTATAAATCTGAAACTCTATCACATGTAACAAAGAACTAGGAATTTCTTAGTAAAGCAAAAGATCTAAACTCTCTAGCTGATGTCTCAAACAGAAATTAAAAAAATTATAAAAATGGGGTTTTTTTCTTTTGTGTCTACATGTCTTGTTCTTAGAGACAGTAATCCCTGCCAAAACAATAAGATTTTGTTAGTCTTCTTCACATCTTTCAGCTGGGTACCAAGGTCAGAACAAATAATAAGCTAGGAAGAGGTAAATTGCATGCAGTCTACAGTTCATGGCGCACAGGTAGTGCCTACCCTCACATTTTGAATTCTGGGTCACAAGAAAGTAGTGCTGAAGCACATGTGCATGTTCAGGCTGCATTGTAAAGAAAAAGTGGTGTGAGGAAAAGAAAGAAAAAAAAAGAATTTGAAAAATTCTTCAGTGGAGAATCAATTGCAAATGTAAGGAAAAGCATTTCTGACTTGAAAACAAGAGGAAAGGGTCCTCGTTTTATTGACAGAAAACGGGACAGAGTTAATGACAGTATCTCATAAACTCCAGTAATGAATTTGCATCATATTTGGGTTAAAAAATATGTGTCACATTTTAAATATAAAACACCATGATGATCATAAGCAAGCATTATATAGATTCGTTCAAGTGTGGGAAAAAGAAAAGTGTGGGAAAACACAAATGGGAGGGGTAATGAAACTTGTGCTGACCTTTCTAAAAAGTTCCCAAGAGTAAATACAAAGCAAATTGTAGCTCACATTGTGGCAAGTTTTTATGATGCCCTACATTTGATTTGTGAACTCAATAACAACAGTAGAAAACAGTGAGGAAATAATCCTTCTTTAATTCTTCAGTAATTCTAAGACAAAACCCACTTAAGTGTAAGCTATTTTTTTCACCCATACAATGCCCAAGAGATTTTTTCTTCTGTTCTTTTTTTCCCCCTCTTTTTTCCTTTTTTGGATGAGATTTTCAACAGAATATCAAAGTAAACTAAACAAAGCTGAAAGGAAAAAGCTGTGTTCCTTCTCAGGAGCAAAAAATGGGCTTCCATTATGCTGTTCCTCACAAGTGATGCACAGTCTTCTGACTATATGCTTTTATATGTGTTAACAGTGTTTAAAAATTATTCTTCCTGACTTTGCATTTATTAAAGTAATATTTTTCAAAGTATATGTACTGTTACCTGGAAATAATTTCTTTCCTAAAAATACTGCATTTTTTTGCATTCTATTAGTGTAATTCTAAGAAAACTCACGTAATAAAAGTTCTCAGACACTGGAAACATTAAGGCATAAAACAAAAAAGCCACTGCCACAGCCCTGCAAAGCCACTCAGCTGTGTACAGAGATCTTTCAGGAGCATTGCTGATGTTTTAAAAATCTTGAATTGCTGCCAGACTGCAAAATATGAAAGTAGTTTATTACTGCGAGGTGAGGTTTTCTAAAGGTCCAACTCTCATAATGCTTACAGGCAGTTAATACAGACAACACAATAGAAGCACAGAACGTGGCTAATGTAGATAGGAGTGGAAAAGTTTTTCTAAGAATTAGGGGCATATAAAAAATACTTCAAAGAGAAATGACTAAGTTCTTCCCAGAATTATAACAAGGAGATTTAGATTTCCCCACAGACAGAAACAGGATTTCTGCATTATCTTTGTTGCATCATAATGATTCCCTAATGCTTGAAACAAAGTCTTTGCCATCATTTACCATTTGAGACAGCAGTTTTCTTCTCTGAACCTGGAGAATAAACCTTTCCACACCTTTTCTTCACCAAATGTGAAAGACATCACCTCCACAGTCACATCATCCTATTCCATTATGAGAAATGGAAGCTTAGTCATTTTCATATCACTGTCTGTGCTTTTTCCCAAGAGTTTTCAAGAATGCACTTCTCCTCCTAGATCTGCATATTTAGAAGTGAATGAATGAGCCAAGGATGTACAGAATCCTCTAACCTGTCAGTTTCTTCAGAGATTATCCAGGAAAAAAAACAAATGGACCTAGAGTTCTATTGTTACTTTTTCCAAAATCTGTTCACAGTGAGGATTCCGAAATAGGGCACTGTTATTTGCCACTCTACCACAAAAAAAGAGGATAGCCATTATACAGGATGCTGGCATAAACAGGTGCACAAAACATCATTCTTTCATTTACTTTAGCCTGGTTAGCTCATACTTGGATTCACCTTGTAATGATTCCCTAAAGAAATGCAGTTTCTATCAGAGATTTCCACCCAACTTCTATTCTGTGAATCTCACTGCTTAACAGTATGACCATGCCCAAGAACGCTTTTTACATCCTAATTTTTACAATTATGTATTTGCCATTGAAGTACAAAATAAAAAGCAGTATGGAATAATTGTTTTCTTACTAACTGCTCATTGTTTTGACCTAAGCTTTTCAACTATTTTATAGTCTATTATTTAAAAACAGTACAATCCAACAATAAGTCCACAATGGGAAGGGCTGCTTTTATTCTGAAAAACCCCAAAACAGCCACCAAAGCACGCTCTCCTAGTTAAAGCTGACATCAGCTTGTACAAATTACAAAGAACTCCACCGCCCTCTTGTGATAAACGATCAGAAAACAAGCACAGTGTCACGGGATGAAGCAGCTTCCATCGAAATAAAATTCCTTTAGAAAGATCGTGAGACTGGAATGAAATAACTTAGATGGAATTATTTTTTTCTGCATTCTTCCCAACATCAGAACAGATATCATATGAAGAAAAGCAACACAGTACACTGAGCGTATTCTGTTTCTGCTTGCTCTCTAGGTAATAGTTGTTTGGCTTCCTGTAGTCATGATTCTATCATAACTTACACAGAGAGGTAGCCATCAGATAAAATTGCACAAGATAAAAACAAAAAGCGTTTACCAGTCAGTATGAATTCCTACCACTTCTGTCACTTAAGGACTGTTTCTATGCCTACTATCCCTCCAAACAGAGGATACCCAAAAAAGCTCCAGTGGCTTTATATCATCTAGGAATTTTTCCATGCCACAAAAATCCTCAGGTATAACCCAAGTGATTCATGGATATAAAAAGCAATTTCAGTATAACTCCTTGTGCTGGTGTTGCACAATAAACATAGCTTTCAGGACCACTATAATATCAGCAACTTCTCTTTAATCAGAGCACTTTTAGCTTAAATTCTTCACAAACATGGTTTGCAGAAGGGCAAGTGACTAAAATGGAGGAACATATGTGGCAAAATGCCCATTAAAATTTGACCTGGTCTGACATATCTCTCTCTGTATCTGCATCTATCTACACACATACATGAAACTACTCACAGACCTTGTATCTCAGAAATCTCATTTCAACAGTGAACAGAATACCATCTTATACTACACCAGCTTACTGACTCTACAAATGGCTAAATTCAGTGCCTATGTAATATCGGTGTATTGGGAAACCACCAGCATCAATTTTCACTGCTGTTAATAGAAATTCTTCATAGACCTATGGAAGGTATGAGAAAGCTAATTACTTTCAGAACTCAAGCAGGATGCCAAGCACAGGGTAAATTATCATGGTTCAAAAGGATTAGATTGACTCTTCCTTCCTATACAATATAATTTCTAACCCAGGATTTTATCCACAGGTAGATAAAATACATTGTAGATATTCTCAGTATGCAATCTCTATACAATGTAAATTCATCCAGTTTATTGTTCATTCCTTCCCTCTTGTTGCTTGGTTTTGAAAACCAGCACAGTAGCACACAATTGCCTGTCCAAATTATAGCCTACTTCTCACCCCTTGACATTTAGCTCTCAGTCGAGGGGAGCTGTTGTCTGGTAGCATCTCCCCTTAGCTCCCTAGCAATCTGACTTTATCTCTTGGTAGGTGTCCCTTCCTTCAGCTGATTATGCTAGCAGCAGACTCACCCTTGTCTCAGCAAGTGTCATGATTCTAGAAAAAGTCCTGGAAGTGGTTTCTTTCTGCTCTGGAAGTGGTTTCTTTCTGCTATGCAGACTGAAAAAGTATTTGGGGTCCAGAACATGATCATAGTTCAGAGCTCTGATGGGCTGACAACTCTGTACAGACATACTGGTCCAAGCTAACAAGCCTCCTATTGAGCATAACTACGAAAGAGCCTATTGTTTCCAACATGCACAGCAACATTTGAAGTGCTTGTGCAAACCACTTTCTGAAAATTTTCAAGATACAAATGCTCTGAACTACCCCCTGATGCACTGATGGTATTGCAAATTTTTCATTCTAAACCTTCATAGAGATAAGTCCATTGAGACACAAAAGCTCTCTTAGTTGTTTCCCAAATAGTTAGGAAAGTGCATTGTCATCAGATGTGTTTGAAAACCTTTTTGTTCTTCAGAGCATCTCCAGTACCTCCAGTCTGCATATATAGTTCAGAGTTGTTTCACTGGAGGCTACAGACATCTGTACTAAGCAATACAAAGCTTTGAATAGAATTGCTAAGAATCAGTCTAGATTATCAGAACTTGACATGTTTAATGCCATTTCTATGAACTGCAGATAGACAAAGATCAAAAGGTTCAAAGTAATTAAGATGATCAATTGTACATTCAAACAGCTTGCCTACTCAGACCTTATCTGAACCAAATTACTGGATCTCAACAGTTCAACTCAAATTAGTCCACTGACTATCTTTGTTCAAAAGGTTGAGTGTTCAAAGCAATTCAATAATTACAGAAGAAAAATAATACCAGTCATATGTCCTGTAGAACCACAAGCACACATCCTCCAAGTATATCTTCTTTGGGTGGGCTATTGTCTCCAAATGAGCAGTTTAGATGTTCACTGAATAAAAGATCCCACTTAGCCTCAGCTCTTCTTTTTCTAGTTTCACCACATGTCTAATTTTGGACATTTCCTCACTGACTCCTTTTATCTTTTACTCTATTGGTGAGCGTAGGTTTTTCAGCATTTGGATTTTAGTTAACAAGAAGGGAGGCTGAGTATGACTTACAAATTGCTGTAGTGATGAATATCTCAGTTCGAAATCATGGAAAGGTATATTGTTTTTAGCCAAGCTTAAAGCAGATGTAGAATGGTATGGCCATACTGTTAGCTAAAACCATAACTCTCATTTAATTTTTCATTCAACATCCTATCTTCCATTCTGTTGCCTGCCCTTGCTCCTACCTTTAGCCATGCTTGACACTACATATCTACTCATCCTGCCTACACAGGCACGAGCTCTGCCATGTCATGTGGTCACACATCTCTTTTCCAGCTGGTAGATAATATTTTACTGTTAACGATCCACTTCCTCTCCCTTTTCTATCACCCCAGCAAAATCCCAACAAACTTTTCTGATGTATTGTAAAAACAGACATTTACACATCCACAAATTAAGTCTGCAGTAATGATACAGACTATAATATAAAACCACGTTCAAGCACTTTCACTCATGAGTAAAACAGAAGAGACTGACAGGACCATAGTAGGATGATGAGCAGAGGCTAGCTGTTTATACCTACAGTAGCACCTCTATAATGGAGCAGCAACAGCTACTTGCCATGATGGCCTGTTTCTCATAGGTCATGACCGAAAGCTCAAGTAACTATTATTGCTACTGTTACTCTCTACCTCAGGGCAGTGACCTAAAATAGTTTAACACCAGTAGTCTTTAGGGACAACCTCTGACTCCAGGTGGTGCCATCCCTTGGGTTAGGTGAAGAGTTTGACCGTGGTCTCTGAGCTTCAGTTGCTGTGAATGTACCGTTTCTTGCTCTTGGTGTCCCCTGCTAGACTTACAGGTGGACTAGGAACTCAGAAGGTTAGGTCTGAGTCCTATTTACTCGTCTATCGTATCTCTTCACAAGACATTCATATCAGCTTACTGCTTCCATCCACAGAGCAATCCACAGTGGCAGGACACTGGCACTGGATGCTGGATCTATACCTCTGGAAGTCTAAATCCCAACTACTGTTTTCACATTTAAAGTAATCTAACAAGCTCAGCACAGGAAGCAATTTTAAGGCCTTTCTGAAAGTATATTAAGCTCTTGGCATAGCCATTGAAAGTGTGAAAACAAAGACATAGCAGGTAGAGAGTTGGGACAAATTGCAGTAAGACAGTTCACTGATGCAGTGCTGGCAGTGCTGCACACACTGGCACTGTCACTAGAACAAAGACGCCATTCCTCACTTCCCTAAAGGTGTGGGCAAGTAGTGGGCTTAACTCTATTTCTGTAGTCCTCGATTCCCACAAACATCTGTATGTGTTGTTTATGGTGTGGCCTAGAACTTCCAGGTAGTAGCAGCACTTCTTAGTAGAGCTTCAACTGGTCCTTAGAGACAGGAGTTGGAACTCAGTGTGCTTGACCTGATTTGTTCTGTGCTGAGCAAAAGCCAGAGAATAGGAACTCATATAATATATTGGGAAGACTTTCCTGAAGCAGTAAACAATGTACCAGAAGCAGAAGACAAGCTGCAAACAGTTCCAAATTTAGCACTAATGAACATGGTTCCAAACTACTAGCTATCAGTGCTAAAAACCTAGAGCTCCTGTTAAGCCAATTTTGCATTCCAAAATTACAGAGAAGTGGAAAACCTACTTTTACCAATGCTAAGATGTCATGACCCACAGCATTTCATTACATGAACTCACTAATATATTGTACATCATTTTGATCTCATTATCAACATACTGTATGTTTAAATGAGGGAATTTAGAACAAATATAAGGCAATTCACATTCTGTTTGTTAATTGGCAGTGTGAAACTGTATCTGTTCAGATGAACTTCATCTTCAATTCATTATCGCGTAATCCCACTGCAGCTTTACTTTTTATGGAGTAAGTAACTACTCTTTTAACATTATGGAGCCCCATGTCAGATGATACCACCTGTAAAAGGTTTGAAATGGATACCTGTACTTAGGCTATAGTAATATTAAACTGATCAACAATAGATAACAGTAGATAACCACCCTTCCCCGATACTGAAACATACAAAGCATATAGAATAGCCCTATTGGTTTATAGTATTATTAGCTATATACTACCTTAGCAGAGCTCCATCAGCTTTTAACTAACCTGACGCTCTTCCTGTATTTGTACTTTGTTGAACACAAGCAGGCTCAGAGCTTCCTGTGTGATGGTGATAACATATGTCTGACTTTGTTGCTGGCAGCTGGAGTGAAGGGGAAGACAATGCCCTTTGACCTGTGAAAAGCAGTATAAAGCTTATCAGATCCTCTCCAGATATCACCGAAGGAAATGGGCTGGAAGAGTTGGCCCCACATAGGAAATATATATAAAAAAACTGTCAGTACTAATCTTTTTTTAATGTCATTAAAAACACACTTTTGCAAATCTGAGTCCCTGCTAGACAATGTCATTTGTAAAAACTGAACTGAAGCAAAAGTGGAGAGGAAGAATTATATACCACACATTAAACTTAGGTTCATATCACTTGACATGACTCAGTAGTATTAAGACTGCTTCACTTTATGGTGCCAAAATAAATTTTTCTTAGTGATTATTCCTCTGTTCCACTTCTGAAGTAGACCTTTAAAGGTCACGTATTGTATAAAACATTATACACAACTTTGCCCACTAAACAGTTCATTTGGGGGTTTTGTTTATCTGCAAGGCCTTCTAGGTGAACTGGGGTAAAGTAAGATCATGGACCAGCTCCCACAAAAACCCCATACCTAATGAAAAACATATTGGTAAGTTATCATTAAGATAACATCCTTACTGCCCTGCCAGATACTGTAAGCACCATATTAAGCATTTAACAAAGATCATGCTATTAAAAATTGCTAAAACACCTATCTGATTTACCTTGCACTACATAGTTACAAAACCAGTTAAACAACATCAACACATCAGTTGAAAAAAGAAAAAAATACTACTTGGACTTTTTTTTTCATATAATCATTGAAAAAACCAAAACCTAAACGGAACAATGACAATGAACACAAGATTGAAAAGGTTATGAGCAGAGATTCAGGAAACCAAATTCTTCCTTTGATATGCTCAATTTGTGGCTATGACAACACCAGTTAAAAAGTCATTTTTCAGCATGTCCACTGACATAACAGGGAACATTACCAGCCATTTCAACTGGAGATGGATGCAAGGAGAAAAAAAAAAAAAAAATGTAATCCATCAACTTTACATTAGGTAACTGAGAGAAAAAAAAAACAAAACAAATCTGCAGTTGCCTTACCTGGCAAGCAACTGTAGCACTCAAAAATCTTTTCAAGGAAAATAGTTTAATTTGTTGGGGTTTTTCATTGCCCCTGTACCAGCATTAATACACAGTCGCATATAATAAAGTTTCGTGTTTCACACTCAGAACCCTAGTCCTCTTAAACAAAAGTATATTAAGAATGTATCATTTATCCTAAATCATTTAGGAGTCAGGAAATCACACTGGAGATGATGCTGATGGCATCAATATAAGAATAAGTAAATATTATTTCCATATTATTTTAAAATATATTTTAAAATAACATCCATGCAAGATTATTGACAAGACTGAACACGCAATGTTCCACCGCAGATCTGCCCCAGTTTATCAATGCTGTGCTCCGTTCCAGGTATCTGTCAGAACCTAAGCGTCATACTTCTGGTAGTGAGAAAGAGGCAAAGTAGGTTTTTCTGATCTGGGGTCTTTGTTGCATTTTCTTATATTTACAGCTTCTGAAATTACATGGGAAGAATACGGCTAGCTGATGTGTGCCAGAGTTTGTTACCTGTATGGCTTTACTCAGAAAGTACTGTTCAGTTCCAGGAGCTCACAGAAGTTTGTGTTCTATTGAACAAATTCAAATCCCAAACTTATGATCTAAACAGACAAGGCAGGGAAAAGGAGAAAGGAAACATTCCAGATAGAAAACTGAGGCACTTAGCAATTTTGCTCAAGGTCACTCAGGAAGTCTACAAAAGAAGCAGGATGATTAGTCTCTCCTCAGTCCTGGTCTATCGTTAAGCCACAAAGTCTTCCTACCTTTTAAGCCTTTCAATACTTTGGTTTTTTACCACTAAGCTAGTATCTCTGACAGGAGGTATATCTTCTATTTTCGTGATTACCAGGATATTGCAGAAATTTAGTAATTCTTTTTGATTTCCAAAATTTTTGATCCTATGCATCAGTCAATATTTAATATTGTGTATCTGTCTTCTACTTACTCATATTGTGTTCAATAAAGTTTAATACCGAGAGATTATGCAAAAAACATGTGCATAGACCAGTATATAAACTAGCAAGATAAAAAGTCACCTTCCTGCTCTCTGGCGCAATCAATCTTGATTTACAACAGCACAATTTCAACAAGAGAGGGGCAGAGTTCCCTTTCCTGTATGATTTCATGTAGCTTAAATTCTGGAAATCAGACACTTGCCAAGTAGATAGAAAACAGAGAATTGATCTTCCACAGAGGTGGGAACTGAAATTTTCTTCAACTTTCCACTTCAAAATTAAATTCAGAACTGGGCTGTAGCAGTATTCAGAACTGCATCCCATAAGGGTGAAATAACCCACCATTATCTGGACACTTCCTGGTAACAGTTTAGATAGATGGATAATACCACCTATCTGTACCTCTTGCAGTCAACAAAACTTAGGAGTTCAAGAAGCTGTTATGCACTGACATTAAAGATGAAGCTCTCATTGCCTTAAAATACAATAAAATAAACCAAGAGGCACATGCCGTCCCAAAGAACGGTAGAAAAAAAAGGCACTGTTACACAAAAGTTATTTCTAAAGACCATTAATACAGCTGGATCTTGCCACATTGTGTGAGGGTTCTTGTACTAGGAATATGCTATTCAAGCTGCTAGGCATGCTGGCAAAGATATGTATCAGGTGATCTGCTTTGATGGTGAAGAAAACAGTGTCATTTTGCATTCAGTAACATTTCAAGAGGATGAGGGTTAAGAACGCTTGTACTCTGAGGCTAGTAAGCCAGACAGAACAAAAGGTGAATCAATACCAGACAAGCTCTAGAACAGGAACACTTCAAAAGCCAATTAATTTGTAAGAGAAAAATTACACATCTTGTGTCATGTTGTGGTACAGTTTGTGGCTGTAAATAGGAACTGTCTATCACATGTTATACATAATAAACAAATAGAACAACATGCCCCATGTGCTCAGTGAAAGGACTCCCTGTGCCACAACTTGGGAAAATTGTGTGTCCAAAATATATACCATGTAGCTGTTAATCTGTAACATTAACTGCAACAGTTTCTTTGCAAAATCTGAAACTTCGTCCCTTATGTATGTTCATAATCCTATCCTTCAGAAGTACAGCAACGCACATGGATTGCTAGGTATCTTTCTCAAACCTAGCATTGATAATTGCAGAAATCACAAGACCGTGGATTGGTCTTAGCTACTCTTAAAATTCCTCTTTGGTCAGAGCAGATACGTTTCTGTATGGCTGTTAACGTTATGACATCAAAAAGCGAAATGTATTTTTTTACTAAAACATCATTCATGAGAGTTGGCACAGTGGTGAAGAGAAAGAAAAGGACATGAACAAGCTGGCCCAGGAGATTTTGTAGAAAGTCTGTGATACCTAGCTAAAAATTGTACTCCAAGGACTTTGCTTAAGAATGTTGCACCAGGGGACACTGCCTATTGATCCTCTTCCAGCTCCCTACCCTTTAGCCTCAGACAGCTGGCAGGTGCCCTTAGAAATTTGTTGAAAGAATAAACTCTGAGGATTGACACATCACTCTAAGAAAAAAGTTAAAACCAGCCACTTGAGTCCTTCCAGTTCTACTTGTCTACTTGAGTCGACTCAAGTCACACTTGTGGCCAGCTTACCTACTTGCTGTGTCATATGACTATCAAGTCCCTGTGTACTTAGTGCCTTCCACAGCAGACAGTTCTTTCTGCCCCAGGCCCTAGGGTCCCCAGCTGTTTCTTTTGTGAACCTAGCATTCAAAACCAACTTTCTCTCTAACCTTGTTCTCACCTCTGCACTGATCTGAGTCAGGGTCCCGCAGCTAGATCAGTTTTTCTCTGACACTCCTGGTCTGCCGTGGTGGGTGGCATCCATTTTGCGGTGGCGCGGTGCCAGGCCCCAGGCTCCTGCTGCCTTCCCATAACCTCAGCTCAACTCCTCCGCCATCCCTGGGGGCCCCTCTGCTGACTCTTCCTGCCTTTCTGGGAGCTCTGTCACTTCCCAGCAGGGCTTAGTCACTTCTGTAATAAAAAAGCATCTCAGAGAAGGTAGCACAGGACAAGAAAAGACTTTCTTACGCCTTTGAAAAAGGTAAATGGGAGTTAGAGCCCCCATCACCACGTTATATCTGCTTATATGCCAGTAAAAACTATACAAATTACTCTGATATTATCAAAGGACTAGTAACGATTAATTGTTTGAAGAATCGGGACAACTTTTAACGTAAAGGTGAAACAAACGCATGTTTAGTCTATAGGGAGTGCAACAGTCCCCCCTAGCGACCGCGACACAAAATGGAGGCCGGCCCGCCCTCCTGGTACGTGCTTCCCGCCCTGTTCTGCTTTACGGAACGCACACGTCAAACCACGGGTATTACAAGCGCACTAAAAAGAACCGACGGGTGCCGAGGAAAGAGAGCAAAACCGGGTGAGGCGGCGGCCCTTCACTTTCGGAAAAGATCCCGCCGATAACGGAAAGCACAAGCTCGCACCACACACCGAGGGCGGTCGCGGCTTTAAGAGACCACGGCTGCCACACGCCGCAGGCAGCCGGGGGAGCAAGGGCGAGGCCCGCAGGTGCCCGGGCTGGGCACGACGACCGCCGCAGGGACCGCCTCAGGCAGCGGCGCCGCTGAGGGGAGCGGCGGCCCGCGGAGGCCGGCAGCCCGCCGGGCGGGCGCTGAGGAGCCCCTGGTAACGGTGGCCAAGCGCTGCCACGGGGACCGGCGGGCGAGGCGGGAGCGGGCCGGGGCGCTGAGCAGCGCGGCCTGGCAGCGCGGCGCCACCGCCCACCTGCACGGAGCTGCTCGGGTTCAGCACGGAAGAGGCGGAGAGGGGCGGGAGGTATGTTTCTGTCGGGGCAAAGATAAAGCTGGTGTTAAAACCAGCCGGGCCAGATCCGTGTCAGACTCGCGAAGATAGCGACGCGGCTCCCGCCAACAGCCCGCGCAGGCCGCGCGGCACCTGCCCCCACGGGTCCCGCCGACGCTCCTGCTGGCCCAGTCTTCGCCCCGTTCCCCCTCGCCCGCAGAACTGGCCCTGCACTGGGGCAGGCTGAACCAAACCCCACTTCATCAACATAAAGTTACTAGAGTTTGGGCTAGGCTATTTTTTTTTGCAGTCTAATAGAGTGGAAGGAAGTGAGCCAAAGGTAATCGTGGAGTGGGACTATGCCCTTGATTTAAATTAATTTCATTGAATTGCTTTAAATGCATTAAACCAATTTTACTACAGCAAGATTACTCAGTTCTCTCATCACACAATGTAAGAACGGGTAAAACTGTTATAAGGCTGCTCCATTTAAATTGTCAAGTTAAACAACTACCTTTAAATTGATATTTTTACGTATCAGGTATTTTGATTACAAATATAGGGCACTACTGAAAAAGCATTGATGACCAAGAGATCATAAATGCAAGTACAAGCCTCTCTGTTATGGCTTGCATGTAGAGCTTAGGCACCTCAAATGCACAAAGCACGTCCTCGCAAGTTTTCATAAAATTTCTTTACAGATCACTATCTTGTTCCTCCTCCCCTTCTTCCACTTGAAAAAAAGTTTAGTACTCCCAGTCATTTTCCAATTTGTTTCATTTTTTCCGATACAGAAGACCTTGTGTTTTATCACTGACGACAACTGCAGTTTCAAGAAAACAATAATATGCAGGAAAAGCAACAATTTAAAATATATACAGCAAAAGCTCCTGGTTTATAAAAGCATCTTGTATTGAAATTAATCTAGTGCTCTTAAGGTAGTGGGTAGCCACTTACAAATTCACTGCTTCATTTAAGAAATTAGCTATAGAACTACAATTCATCTTTTATCAGTTTTGTGTAAGCAAGTCCTTCAGCATAAACTAATACAGCTGCAATGACTTTCCTAGTTTAGGGTGATGTTTTTACTTTCACATCATGTAAACTTCAGTATTTCATGAATGCTGCAGATGTCATGGAGACTCGCCCTCAAAGCTATGGGTATCTGAAGTAAGCGAGCTGTGCAAAATGGAATCCTTTACTTATTTGACATTTGTGGCTTTCTGTCACCAAAACCACAAAGTTTACTAGTCCAGTGGGCATAATCTTTATAGCCAGGTTAGCTTTCTGGCATGAGTCAGGCTACTATGATCCAGATTCTCAACTGGCTTGTTAGATTTCATTTCCTAGAACCTTAGGAACTCAAACAACACAGAGAATAAACATCCCACAAAATAATTAGTCTAGAGGTCTTTTCCCAAGTAGTAACAAATGAGCTAAACACAAACAAACCCTAAAGAATAACCACCACTCAAGAAGTCACTTATTAAAAAAGTTACATACAAACCCAAACATAGTCAGTTGCACGTAGTCAGAACCTAGCTTGTATTTTTCTATCTGAACTAGATTTCAGAACATTTTACTTTTGGAAGTTCTGTATAGGCAAAATAAGTTCAGCAGAAACCAGCAAGTTGGCTTTCATCTTCGCTCATCACTAGAATTTGTAACTAGTTTCTGGCTACAGAATATAGTGATGTGTGGTACCATAACTGTTCCCCGTCCGAGTTTCAGAGAACAGACTTATTTGCCAAAGCTGACTGTTATAGCAGAGAAATTTCCTACCTTGCATCATCTTCTCCTTGTGAAAATAGGAAGCTTCAAGGAAGGCCCTTCAGTGTTTTACTAAAGCACTAGCATTTACGAGATTAGCCTCCTGAATCTTGAATGAGAAGCAAAACACATTCAATTCACAAGCGTCGTGAATTATATTACAGAAATTTTTACTTCTTTATTCCATGTTTCAAATGATGGTCTAGGGCGTAATTATTTGGGGTTTGAAAAGCATTTTTAATGTTTGTTTTTAACAGAGGTGACTAGAGAGAAAAACACTATGCTGTTTATCTTTCCAAGAAACAGTATTTCTAGAAAATCCTCCATAGTTGTTCATTTCCAGTACTTAGAAGCAAAAACTTTTTTACTCTGACAAACCTATTTACAAAGGCCTCTTAGGATTAAATGCTGCTTTCATCAATACATTTAATGAACCAAATTTAACTTACTGAAAAATTACTGAAAACTTCACAGTTTAGAAACATTTTTGATTTAATTTTCCCTTGGACACTATTTTAGGTAAGAACTTGCATAAGTAATATTGTTAACAGTTTCTGTGCAAGTTATTAAAAAGAGTTTATTATTTTTTGGGCTGAAATGTACTGCAAATATTTGTTAGAGAGTACTTACTGCATTTCATAAATGGCAAATTATTACAAGTGAGGTAAGTGTGGAGTTCTGCCAAAATGCTTTTAATTTTTCTGTTTACTTTTGCTAGATGCTTTTTAAGTTGGGTCTTCTGGAAAGAAATGGGAGGATAGGCTCCAGCGATTGCATCAAGAATGAACACAACCTCGAGGAAACTCTTCTCACAAACACTATACCGGGAGAATGATAGATGCATTGATCAGAAAGAAACTGATGAAGAGGATGTTTGCCCCACTTGTTGGGAGAAGTTATTAAAGAAAATGCTTCTCATCACTTCCTGCAGATTAAGTACACAATTTGTTCTTTGTCTTGCTACATTTTTAATGATAGAATAAATGTTACAAGATCTGCTAATATAGCTAGCTTCTATATGCAAGGAAAAATACCTAACAAGTGTTATAGGCCTTTTCCAATCCGGAAAAATTCAGCAGTCCTACAAGTTGAAGTGTGGGTGGAGGGGAATGAAGAAAAGGGAAGACTACTTAGCATTGCTATGTGATTTTTCTTATATGCTTCTGGAGATTAAAGAAATTGGTATTCTGTTTTGGTAGATACAGCCATGGTAACAACGTTCACATAACATGTATGAAAACTTGGCCTGACCACCAAGACCAACTGGAGAATGACTGTAGTGAAACACCCACTTTGAGAAGAAAAATTTGCACCTCTGAGGATCATTGCAGAAGAATTTAGAAACTCTAAGTAACATGTGACTGCAACAAACAAGACTTGATAGGCACCTTGGAATCCCTCCTAGTAACTGTAGAGTGTTTCCAATGTTATGTGCTACAAGTATTTTTAAGCAAGTATTTTGACAGTGATACGCCTTTGAGTATATCTTACAGCTTGTTGCCTATTTCTCTGCCTTTATTGTAAGTAACTGTTTTCACCTACAGACTAGACAATATGTGCTTTGTAAACAAATAAAAACCCATGGAAAACAAAGCAAAGGGTTTTTTTTATTTTTAAACTTGCTTTTAGCGCGACACATCTCCAAACAGTTCTGTAGTAGGTATTTGGGATTGTCCTTTTCCAAATAAATTTAACTACTACTTTATCATAACATGTTAACTGCTTGTTACCCTAGCTCCTTATTCTGTTGATGTGGGTTTGGTTTTCCTTTTAGGTGTACTCTGTGTGTTGAGTATCACCTATGACATGAACGTTTCACTGGCTTTTGCCATTCTCCAAATTTTATTTTTAGAGATTTTGCTTAAGATGTTTAATTGTATTTGCTACATCAAAACGTTAGGAAACAGATTTGTTGAATTGTTCTCAGCCTCTCTTATCATCATTTAAAAGAGTGTTTATCATCTCCAAGTTCAATTTGTCTCAATTACTTTTGCACATTACAGAAAAGAAATAAGAAATGGGGAGCTCTTCAACAGTGTTCAGAATTATTAGCCCAAGAAAGAACATTTAAAAGCTTTAACTCAGGAAATAATGCTGAAAAAGAGACATTATATCTTCAGGAGAAGGAAGATACTTACTTTTTTCCATGCTACCTATCATGACAAACATAAAATATTCTTTTAACAGTTTCTTTAACAGTATCTGTAGAAAGGGCAAAAAAAAGATTTTAAAGCACATACAGTAATTAATACTGCTAATGAAGCAACAAGTAATCTTAACATAGTTAAAATTAAATATACCTAGAAAACTAAATAATTCTCTCCATGTCGTTTAGAAATACATAGCAAAATTACTGAAAAAATATTTTAGATTTTCATAGTGAAACTATTCCGTGGCTAACAGTGTTTTTAAGAATGTTATTTTTTCACTTATATATATTTGATACAACAAATTATCAGAACCTAACTGACAGCTTTATTGCACAAAAATGGGAGATGATACGCAGAGAAACAAACTGTTGGCTACTGCAGCAAAGAAACGCATCCGATTGATGAATATGTCATATACAATCCTCTGACTTGGAAGGATATGCCAGCCAAACATTGAAACTACCCAACAGGCTCTCATGCAAATCTTAGCAAACCTGCAAAGCAAGTGGAACCAGTGGATCTACCTATCTGGAAATGTATTATTTCTCAGGGAAATATAATCTGAAAATTCTCAGAGTCGCTCCAGAAAACTTTCTAGCAAAGATGTGCCAAAGTCCCAGAAGGATTTAAGATTTTTTTAGCAACCTCCATTTAGGAGAATCTGATAAGAACAGCAGTAGAAATCAAAGTGATTTTTCCAGGCATATTAATGATTACACTCTAAGCTCTTTTGAAACAGCCTTCCTTGCAAAGTCCCGTACCATTAAAAAGGATGACATTCATAATGCTTTGAGACGCCAGCACCAGTTTGACTGTGGCAATACAAAGTAGCTATTTTCAAAAGAGATAGCTGTAATAATTCCACAACTCTAAGATATCCGAGGAAGTTGAATTTTGAAATCAATTTGTTCACAGGAAGCCATTCCTCAAAAACGGACAGTATGTGGGAAACGTCAGCCATCAATGGAGGCTCATAACAAGACCACCACCTAAACATAATAATCTGAACATTAAAACAAGAAAAATACATTTATTATTGGAAGGAATTACACTGCATACCAGTTCATGGTTGTCTTGTTTTAGATAACATTCTTAGTTTAATACTCCACATCCAGTTTTCTTAGAGACCAAGAAACAGTAAGTGACTAATAAAGTGTCATGAACTGCAAGTACTGTAAAAATTAACTCAGTGCTGCTCAATGCTGTGAGAAATGCTCATATATTAAATCTTCTCAAATAAATGGAGCAACTGATTTGGCTGGTGTAGATGTAATTTCAGAAAATAGCCACATACATGTAAAATTATCACTATTTCTTATTTGCAAGTTTTAAACCTTCAGTCAAGTAAATTACTCAAATGTAAAATGTAGAAAGCTTTTATATCCCTGAAAGACCAGTTAGGTAATGGTTCTTATTCAGAGGTATAATAAATCCAGACTCATTTCAACATTACCGCTGAAAACAATGGAGTCAGATATCCCATTTTCAAATGCGCAATAGTAAAAGTAAGATGGAAACCCACCTATTTATAGCATCAGGTACATTCTGTAAGATCTGATATGGTTTCCTGGTAGTTAATACTCAAAAGAGAAGCTAAGCCTCCAAGGAGTATACAGGAACCACCCACTTGGCCATTTTCAATCATGTACAGATGGAAAAACCAAAGAATTCCTCGAGTCTAACAATTATTCCCTAAATGGTAATATAATAAAATTTAAATTTTAGTAATTTTGGTTTTAAGGTTGACATTACCAATAATCTGGAATGAAGATTTAAACCTCAATACCTGCAACAAATGTAAAGCCTGACTGAATGAGAAATGCTTTTATTTCAACCCAGTTGCCAGCTGTTGATTAAACAGAACAAAGAGACATATATAAGAACCTGCCATTTTTAAGTTTTAGTCTAAGAATCTAAGAAAAACAGGAAATTCTTGTAGCTTAGTCAGATTTACAACTTGATTTTTTCAATTTTTTTTTAAATAGAAATCAAAATTTGATAGCACATTTTACAACTTATTTAGAACAAAAAACCCAGTATCACCTAGTCACATGTACTTTAATTCTTATTTAAATAAGTAATCTGTATAGTTTGGATTTTGCATTTTCTATGATGACACAGAACAAGTTAAACTACAGTCAATTTCGACATAAATATCTGTATTTACAGATTAGCCAATGACTAAGATGTAAGTGGAGTATGCCAGAAAATACTGTTCTCTTTTGTTCAATTGGAAATAAAATTCCTGTGATTTCTTCAGCTCCCTGTAGTAATTTCACTCCATCTATTTTGAACTATCTAATGGATTTGCAATGGTTAAAAAAACCCAATTACTTCTCAGGATGGCTGAAAATACAAAAAAAAAAAGCTGTGAAAGTAAAAAGAAAACCAATAGTTTATTAGAAGACTGTAGTTTCTCAGAGCATTAAAGGAGTGATCACACAACTCATGCAAGTGCCCCCCATGGTAGGAAAACCTTTGCAATGTGCTTGCCTGCAGTCTTGCAGGCTTTCTGAACAATGGTGAAAACACTGAAATGTGGCTTTTGTGAAGCTTAGAAAAAAAAAATGCTTGAGAAATACTACTGTCAGACACAACTAAGAATAGGACATTACACCCTGCAGTTTAGCTTAAGATCTTCTATCTCACAATATTGTCTTCTTCCACCCGTAATTAAGTACTTTGAGCTTATTTATAGCTGGAATTGATGCCTCCATCTCATGCACTGTGCAGACATACAGAAACAGTATTTTATTTGTTCTTGGAGCCACAAAAAGTCTCTAAATGAAAGAATGGAAAATAGAGAGATTAGACATAAGAACAAAACCTGAGAAAATATTCTTCTCTGGGTTCTTCTTACCAATTGCAAAAAAATCAATTTACACAAGGAATAATCTTAGCTGCACTAACCAAGAAAGAGGAATCTGATTTAATGTGGCTGCAGAAGTCTTTCTTCAGCAGAAATGGAACAGAGAATGTGACAATTAGGACTGGTAAACTTAAGGATAACAACTTTCTTTTGTCATCGGAATTATGGTGATGGAAGCAATACACAATTTTAGTAACATTTAGCAAAAAAAGTTTAAGTGAGAAGGGTATGTTCCTAAAAAAGTATGACTTCAAAGACATTAGAAAAGGCACTGATGACTTTTTAAAATCTTTATTATATTGCATAAGCTATAACATTTTACAAATCTTAGTTATAATTTCAGCAACAGATACACTGATACTGTAGTAAATACAGAGATGAAACACCACCTCCGAAAAAAGTAGAAAAAAAAAAAAGGTAGAAATACTTAAAACCGGGATGCAGAATATCAAGAATGTTTTACATGAACAATATCCATACTAGAGTGTTTTTGAAAATGATTGCCAAGGTAATGAACTGTTTGTGAAATATAAGGCTCCAACGTGCAAGGCGGTGAGCACAGTCAGTGCCATCAGTTCACCTACCTTTCAGCATCTCAGAGCCAGGCTTCTTATGAATTCCATGCTCTAACAAGCACTGAAAAGAGACTTTCTACACAGTAAGAGGTTGTAACTACTGCTCTAACATGGACTGAAGTGCAACAAGTGCTTCAAGGGAACTGAATCAGTTACCTGGGGAATAAAGTACCAGTACATTTTGGGGAGGGGGAATATAGGAACGTTCACTAGGTCTTAAAGAGACTGGAAAAAAAAAATAATTTTGTAAAATAATTTTCAAGCTGAGAGTGCCGATAATGACATTGTTGGGGTTTTTTAAGACTGGCAGGGGAAAACTACCTGAAGCTTTTTTTTTTTTTTGGTAATCAGAACACTGCTTTTAAAAGAAAATGAAGCTCAGATTAAAGTAATTTAAACCACCTTTCATATCAATTCATTAACACAAAGGCAGCTGCCTACTCTTAGAAATGTGGCACAAATTAGTGCAAACTACTATAAAAGAATGCTTATTTTTAACTCTGTAGGCTTATTACTGTGTTTTTATAATTCCACTGAATTAAAAAAAATTAAAGAGGAAAAGCTTGGGTTATATAAACAATACAAGTTAGGCTCCAAATTGAGGTAAAAATTGTTTCTAGAAAGTAAGAATTAAATACCTATCTCCATATGTTCCTTGCCATAGATGCAGAAAGTGTTAGCAGCTGAAAAAAAGGATTTTTATCATTATAATAGTTTTATATACAAACACATAGAAATTTCATTTTTGAAGTTTAAATGCCCATCAGATTCATACCTGTAAATCCAGTGGCTTCAAGACACTCTTGATTTATGAAGCTGAATCAGGTCCCATATGTGCATTTTTAAAAGATACTACTGTTCAGATTGCTAAAGATATATTTTTTTAATTTCTTTTTAAACATAAAATACAAAAAACAGGGTTTACAACAATTACCATCATCATCAACATGCAGGAGTCAGTATTCCAACATAAAAAACACTTGATCCACCTTTTAAAATATAAAAGCTAATTCTAACTATGAATTGAGGTTTATTTGGCTAACAGAAAGATGCCATAATGTGCTTTTCAGATAGTTAGGTGTCCCACTGATAAAATAAGTCTGATGAAAGAGAAAGGCACTTCAGCAGGCTAATTAATCTCCAGATTTTCCTAATATGCAGTACTAGACAACAAATGTAATATACTTTCTTTTAATTTGCACAATATTACATCAGTAATATTGTTAACCTGTTTTACTTTTTAACTAATGACAAGAGTTTAGACTCAAGCCCATTAATTTCATCCTCTTTGGTACAAATTACTGCATAAAACCAAAGCAGACAACTAAACATTCCTACAATACTGGATTATTTTCTATGCATTATCTCTAGCTCTATGTTGGTAAATAATATCCCTAATCATCAAATCAGTTTTGCTTTCAGGCTTATCAGGTACCAGAGTTCTTTTATTTTCCGACAGTAGTATAATTTTCCTGTTAATCAAATGGAATTTTCTCATATTCTGACACAGAAAAGAAGTCATGTATTTATTTTCAGTATAAAATTCTGCTTTAGAAAAGCCTTTTCAAGTGTAACCAGCAGCATAAGACATTATGTGATGCATGCTAGCAAGTTACAGACAGAAAAGTTGGTGTATGGGATCTACAAAGCAAGCAAAGACGGCTGTTGCTTGACTGGCATGGACAGAAGCAACAGCCAAAGACAGTCCCGGAAACGGTATTACCAGAACCGCAGCGTGCACACTCCAGAAAAGAACTTAAATACTCCACTACAAGAAATGTCCACATCCTCCTTAAGCAAAGGAAGAAGCTACTATCTAGTAGAGATACCAATCCTACGTATGACGAGATGCCTATTTTTCAGAAAACTTTGTTCTATCTTTCCTCCTAGTACTGAGAAGCCCAGCAGAAAGAAACTCTTGCAAGAAGATCTGTTGCACTCCGACCTGCTTTGCTGGCTAAAAGCTCAACTGGATGCACAGCCTTTAAAGGGGCCATTTTGCACTACCATAGGTGCAGGGTAAAATTGTGACTAATCCAGACAGCCAAAGGCTCCTCTAGAAGGATGGTACGGAACCCAGCTCCACTCTTGGCCCTTGATCAGCTAGCAGAACAGAAAAGAATCTGCATTACATCACTACACCTTTTGGCACCATTGCCTTGAAGTTCCAAAGTTCTAACTGATCTTTCCAACACTTCTAATCTTTTTTCTTTGGTGACCAGATACCTACTCTGGTGCACAACAAGAACAGTGGAGCGCAAAACTTCATTCCTTTGAACTCATATGAATAAAGCCATTTACAGTAGTCTGTGTTTTTTAACAATACAAGCAAGTTTGAGGAATTAGGTCTTTTTGGTACATACAATGAAAAAAATACATTAAAATCTGCAATATATTTTAAGTTACTGTAGGTGAACAAAATTACAAAGAGAGACATATCAATTTAATATCAACTCCTCAAAACCATTGGCTTGTCAGGGATTTTCTGTTATGTTCAACAGAACAGAATATTCTTTTTGAAAAGGGAACCATTCAAACTGATGCAACTCTAAGAGCAGGGCAATATTAAACCTCAAAAGTCAAAGCAGCTTTCAGAAGAAATGTGCATCTACACAAAATATAGGAATTGATTCCTACTAATTATATAACAAAGCAAAGGATGAAAATATCAGTATTTGGGACTAGATTTTTGTCACCTACAAAATCCAGTGCAACTGCATATAGAAAAAAAGTATTGTGGAAATGTATTAGGTATAAGAAAACTGAATTACAGTTACCTAAAAAGACTACCAAAGGCATCTTCACCCCTGAAGTCGATGAATCATACAATTAAACTAGTTCTTTTGGCCAATTTAATTGTAGACTTATTTGCACACCTATCTCAAAAAACTTATTTTGCACTTTCATGCTTGTGAACTCAACAAGAACATCCTATTTTGTTCACAAAGCAACTGCACACCAGAAGTTGGACTGACGTACTGCTAGTACCGTTTTGGTTACTTTGCATATTCTTCTAGAAAGTGGACCAGACAACCGACAACCCCAATGCAACAGAGATACTTCACAGTAAGGTTTCCTGAGTAAATATTCACAGAAGCCCAGCTGCACAGGGAATTTCCCAACTCTTGAGTGTACTACAGGGCAGACAACTTAGTGCATCTCACCCCACAAATCAGATACAGGCAGTGTATGTTTGGGTCTTGGTACAGAACCTTAACCAAGCTCTAAGGGAAATATTAATAAAGCTTTTTTAGGATGATTTATAATCAAACTGCCAAAGCCAAAATGCTGTAGCTTATTTCATCAGGGAAACAGCTTCAAAGCCATGGAAAGACATTCTATATACTATATGAAGCACATTTAGGGATGCATCTACTTTTCTGTTAGCCAAAGTTGAAACTATCACTTTGACAAGATGAACATTAAAAATAAAGGATAATCCGATGGCCTTTTCTTTCCTCTATACATATCTTAGTTACATTTCATGCATTCATGACTTTTGGTAAATTTAAGAGGAGTCATAAGTAGTAGTTATATTGCATTATAGACCAAATTTTGTGATCTGCTTGCTCATGCTCATAAACCTCCCCAACTTTTAAAGCCTGCTGAACCCCCTCTGTGATCCACAACCTAGACAAAAGCAGCTCAGGCTGGCAAAATGTAGGCACATAAACCTCTGATGATCTTCCATTTGTTTTAAAACATAAAATCAAAACCAACAGTGCTGAACTTTCTTGCTAAATGAAACTATTTCAAAGGTATAATTTGCCTAAACTTGCATACTTTTTCATTATGGGCCAAACTCTAATTTACAAATAGGCAGGTACTCGGGACTACATTGTGGAGCACTACGGGCTCAACAGCATGCAGAACAGAAGATTTTAACTGACAACGAAGCCAAAACAAGACATGGCGATTACAAGTAGCAGCAGCTTTGACTGCTACCAGAACCAGTCTTTTTCTACTGGATGTGGACACTTGATAGCAGGTGTCAGTCTTCAGCGTCCACAGTTCATAACAAAGCAGATTAAAACAAAGCAGATGGGTAACATCTTAAGACAGCAGGGACGACGAACTGCAGCGGCCACAGAGCTTGTACGCTTCTCTGTTCTGTCACTGCTATATGACACGCCAACCTTTTGCACATGGATGGGCACACAGGGAGGGCAGTAACGCTACAGAGCTCTGCTGATAAATCCCACAGAGCTCATCTGCTGGTGTTGTGGGACTGACGAAACATTTTACATTATACAAAGAAGTAGTAACAGATCCCTAGAAAAGTTCACATATAAAACACTGTACAGATGGTCACATTGATTAGGAACAAGGCTGAGGAATGGCTTTAACTAGTCTATCAACACATTAACATGTATGAAAAAAATTAAAATATGTGCCTACATTTCTCACCGTGCATTCCCAGAGGTGCGTCCAAGAATGACAGTCTAATTAAAATGTGGGCCTTCCCTATATTGCCAGCAAAATTAGAAACTGGAAAATCTTAATAATAGCATTTCCCTGTTTTCAATTCACATTGAATATAAATTGCCCAGTTGAAGTTTAGTAACTCAATCTGTATTTAAAAAAAACGTAACTTTTCTTGATACTAGAAAACAACATTTCCCTTGTAAACCCAACACTGCAGAATTACAGAAGCAGCCAAGAGGTCAATAACCAGCAGGGAGAGCAACACCACAAAGAACACTTTTAATTTATAGGAATAAGTGGCCTCTCCTCTCTTTTCTTCCAGATATTGGTTTTGCTATCTCTTTTGGTGATAGACAGTCTATCTCTTTTTTTAGCAGAAGAGACAGCCGGTTCATGACCTCCCGAAATAGTTTTTCTTCTTAGACCTTCTTCATCGCGCTGTTCTATGACTGGCCCATTCCCTCCATCCATAATGTGCCTCACAGCCTGGTCCTCTGGAGTGCAAACAGTGGTCCCACTTTCACTGCTACTCAGATCCAGATCTTCCAAGTAAAGGATCTTAGAATGCAGCATATTTTTAATGAAAGTTTTCTCTCTCTCCAGTTTCCTACTAGGATGATGCTCATTCATGTCCACACCAGAGTCCAGACTGGTATCATTGCTCTCTGTTTTTCTGCCCTTCTTCAGATCTATGAAAGAATGCCTCACTTGAGCGATTGGCTTTCCATCCAGGGACACAAACCATGCTCGAGGATGCGGAGATGGTTTTCCTTTAGAGAGTTCCAATAATGTTTGTTCTGAAATACCTTGAAGTTCAGATGAAAATGGAGTCATTACAACTGCTTCATTCAATGTCCCAGGAACGGAGACAGATTCCAGTAAGCTATTAGTGTACCGGCCCCAGTTTGACGTTTGAGAAGGTAAGCCCTCTTCACTATCTAAGGTACTGTTTTCATCTCTGCAGACAGAAGGCTGCGGATGACAGTGCACTGGCATTTTCGGTAATGTTTGCATGTAACCATCACGATTCATGGGTTCCATCATGGGATTATATACTAACTGCCCTTTTCTTGGCAGAGTTGCTGATTTAGCAGGATGTAATTGTTCTGGGGAGTGGAAAAGGTCAGAGGTTTGAAGAATAGCAATAGGTTGATTGTAAATATGCATTAGATGTTCTGGGATATGGGAAAGCCCATACATCTCCTCTTTCAGTGAAAGGTATCTATTTTGGTCTTGGATGTCCCTAGGAGCCTGGGAAATAGCAGTGTTACTATGCATCGGCTGCTGTAAATGCCTAACTCCAGCACTGGGCTCCAACGAATGGGCTGAATTTCTTGGCTGACCAGTTTGACAGGATGACTGATAAGGAGCATCCTCTGTGTAGATTTTAAAATTGTCTCGTGATTTTCCATCTTCTGTGTCTATGGACATCCTTCTTTGAGGGCTGTATGAAGAAGTCTTCGGTGTATATAACTGTGACTTCTCCTTCAACTTGAAAGATTCTTTGACAGCATTGATGTGATTTATGTGAGTTGTTGATGTTGTCTGGTCTTTTTTTATGACCTCCAGCTTAGTTGTATTCTTCTCCTTCTTTTGTGTCCGACCACATTTATCCCTATGCAAAAGAGATGCAAGGTGACTGCAGAGCATACTAGACTGAAGATTATATTTTGGTTAAGAAGTTGTAGTGTAATACGACGTCACAAAGTTCAGTACAGCAGTAACTGTAATTTTTGAAGAAATATTAAACTACACATTATAGTTTAGCTGAGGGAACATGTCTCAACCTCAAAAGACTATTTGATCAATCAAATTTCATTCATGCTGAGATTATTAGAGCTTCTGGTTTTGCTTACCTGCAGTAACAAAGAAGAACAGCAAAAAATCCAATGATAATGACAACAGTACCTCCCAGTATGGCTGTAAGGAACACTGTATGATAGGCTGTTATGTCCTTGGAAACCGCACTAATAATGGATTCTAAACAATCAAACAAAATCAGAACAGAATTAGTTCTCAAAAACAAGTCATTCCACTTGATATGCAGGGCTGTAGCTAATAAACCGTACTTTTCCTGTGATTTTGTGTTCTATGACACTATGTTCATCCTTCCCAGTTAACCTTGCTATTTCAGCAAACCAGAAAATACACAAATAGTGGCTACAATGGTTCATCTCAAGTACTAAAGCCTTACCATCCACTTAATTACAGTCAAATTACATTTGTATTAGTTGCCCAGGCTGACTTAGAAACATGGTCTAAATTTCCTATTTAATGCTTCTGACAGAAAGAGTTATCTGTTTTTAAATGCTGAATTCATATGAAGAATCCATATTCACCCTTCATATGAATTTACAAAACATGCAACATGTCTACGGAAAACAGAATCCACTGGGACTGTTCTGCCCAGGACTAATTTTCTTGCTGTATTTCCTCCTGTCATACATGAGCGTCAACAGTAAGGGCTATAGTCCCACTAATTTTTAGATTTTCATAATCACAGTTCCCTTGCAGGCTTCTTCCAAAAGATGGCTATAGTATAAACATACAAGTTCAAATACAGTCTGGACTTGTCCCCTATAGCATTTTAAGTTCTGTGGTTATATGCACAAAGGCACACTATCAGGATTCAAGCAGAAGTTATCCAACTGTTGAAATTATTGTGTCATTTTTCCCCTTCTGTTGTTAAATAAAACAATCAGGCTGACAGCCTTGTAATACATTGTTACTTAGGTTACTCAGTAATTTCTTTGCCAGTAGTTGCAATACCTCTTGTTCCAGGCAGTGGAGCTGCTATCCAGTAGCCTAAGTGTTGAGCAGTGTATGTCCATACTAATTGACCATCTGCTTCCTTTACCATTCCTAGCCCACGGCTTACCCAAGCACCTGGGGGAAAAAAAAAAGAAAAAAAAGAAAAAAAAGGACAAAATATTGCACATGCTGTGCAGGATTCCTCCATACCTCAAATCTAAACTATTAACAAAAATACACAAGGTCACAAGGAAAACTGAAACTTCTGGCCCATACACTATTATTACACAGCTTTAGCTAAACATGCAAACTTTGTGTCTTGACAATTTCATTGCAAATATCCCTGTGTGAACATTCACTTTGAAACAAAGCATCAACATTACTTACCAGAATTAGTTTAATATAATACTTTTTCTGTTAACAAATGTCTTTCATAGATATGCACACAAATAATTTAAAAAATCCTATTATATGAACGTAAGCATGTATGAAGGCAAAGACTGAAAAAAATCAAAATCAAGAAGCAGGTAATTAAAGCATACGAATACCAGTTTAACATTAGCTAGCAGCACTTAGTGGGAAAGCATTTTCATCTAATAGGCTACAACAGGATAATCAATGTTTGTCTTTAATGTTTCTGTCCTCCTTCCTGCCCCCAGGCAGGAACAGTTCAGTTAGCACAAGGAAGGTCTATTGCGAGGACACAGATTCCACACCATCTGTTTGGCTGTGCAAAGGTATTATGGTATGCCAGTCTCTACAATTAATAAAGCATGCAGTAGAAGAGACAGAATTATACTTAATGCACTTGAACACATTTATTGTGGGCCATCTGTGAAATTGTAACAACAGAAAACAACCCATATAAACAACCTTACATTTTCAAACTGCAAGTATTGAGGAGGGAGAACCACCAGCTTTTTTAAAACAATAATCAAAGCATACAAAAAGTATAATTCATATAAGCCCTATAATTTCAACTTTCCTCCAGGACCCTTCTTACAGCAAATCAAAGGAAATATCAATAAGACAGGAGATAAAGATGAGAACTGACATATGCCACACGTGCACACGCACAGACATACACAAAATATCATCTGCAGTAAAACTTGCAGCCTTCTCCTGGTACTTGTGATGGCTGGCAGAGGGCAATAGCAGCAGGAAACCACCTAGAGCCCTGAAAGAGGTGGTTTCTTAGTTACTTGAAAAACCACTTGTCCAGACTCAGGAGCAAGACCAGCTGGAACAGTCTTCCATCCCTAACTCTGGTATGAAGGCAACAACAACAGACCCTCAAATTCTCTGTCCTACCAACTCTAAGGTAAGATGTCACTACACTGCAAAACTATTGTTTTACAAGTACAGAGAGTGGGCTACTGCTAGGCAGATAAAATAAAACACAAAACACATATAAAAGGCAAAATCCAAATAATATAGACCTCCAGAAGTTCTCTTGACTGAAAAATCTGTAAGAAGCTATATATAATCTTTGCTGTCCTCCGCTTCAGTAAATTCTATCTCCTCCCCAATATATTCCATAGAAAATAGTCCAAAGAAAAACATTAAAAAGTGATTTATGAGTAAGCACATATTCTCTATGATTTACTGCCATTCAAACAGAAGGATATTGTTCTCAATTTAATGTTGCAATGCAAGCTTGCTTTTTTGTAATTGTATTAAAATCCACAAAGTACTTTCAGTACTAATGAGGCAAAATATTTAGTAAGAAGGAAGCCACATTCAATATACATCAACAAATTCTGCACCTATGGCAGCTGGAATATAATTACAAAGCTTATTTTCCAGGAACAGCCTCAATACTATTACACTTCAAGTAATCCCACAAACACTGCACAGACAGACATGTGAAAGCAGTTTCTGTCTTTTTTTTCTGGTGCATGTGGACCAGTCTACGCAACACCAAACACAGACCCGTTCTCTTACCACTATCGATGCTGACACTGAAGGTCTGGTTATTATCATTATGACATATTACGCAAGGACTTCAGAATTTAAGTGCGTGTCAACATCTTGTTGGGGACATCCCACATGCAACATCTTGGATGCCAGAGCCTCGTTATTCAGTGCAGTGGTAGCCCTCCATTCAGCTCCGATGAGGGCCTACTGCTACTTACGGACAGTCTCGAAAGCTTGCTGGCGAGCTAAGATGTTCAGCTGTCCCCAGTCACCAGAACCTTGACTAAGGAATGCCTTGCTATTACTCCATTTCCTTACAAAAAAGTCGCTTTGCACGTGTCAGATCAAAGGTAAAAATACAAGAAACATGTTTAAGATTAAACATCTAGAACAGCGAATACAGTTGCAAATTTTCATGGTAGAGAAGAGATGAGGAAGAGGAAGAAAAAGCCCCCACAATTCTCCCTCCTTCTCCGCAGTTCTCCTTGTCATCTCCTCTGCCAGCAGTGAAGGCTCCATGCAAACACTATGCCTCAATGAGCACCCATCACAAAATATTTACCTTTATGGAACCTCTATCAGAGTACACCTCGTCTAAGAGGAAAAGAACGTCTGTTGTAATTATTTTTATTGGGTCAGCATGCCATGCTCCTGTTCTTGCTCTGCCCTCAGTGCCAACATGCCTAAGGGGACATGTTGAGTAGGCCCCTCAACACCTGCATACCCCCCCACACACACCCCCCTTACGCTGCTTTATACCCCAACCCAACCATGTGACAGAGCGGCTCTAGCTCTGTCAACTTTTTGTTTTAGTAACATTGTTGACCTAGTTTTCTGTTTATTGAGTTAAAACAGCTCAGCATAGGTACAGATGAGCACAGGAGCTGGCAGAAGTGGCTGTGGTAGCAAGAAATTAAAACCTTTTGTTCTATTTTACCATATCAGACTAAAACTCTTTCTTTGATGAAGAATGCTTTAATCGCCAGTTACCTCTCTGAAGTCTTCTAGGTGTATTATCTTCTATATTAAAACTTACCCTATACACACTTTTCGCAAGAGACGACCTAGCCAAATTTTAATGTTCTTTGTTCTTCATTAAGATGGTAAGTTTATTTCTTGAACATGTAAACAAAACTTTGTGAGTGTATGTCCTCTCCTGTACTTCCAACAGTGGAATAACAGCTTTTTGCCTTAATAAGGAGTAAGACACTACCCTCTGCACTCACTAGCTTATTTCAAGATGAAGTGTGATGGAAAGTGTAAGGTACAATGTAAGACAATCAGTACGGTCATGCACACACACCTAATACAGGACATCTAAATGGGATAAGTGTATGCAGCTCATTACTCACTCTTGACTAAAATTAGACATGAAGAGATGACAAAAGGTCCAGAATGTCTAATCCCCAGCCCCTTTTTCCCATGCATATTCTAAGAACTGTGTTGTTCCCTTTGATAACTCTTACTTCCCCTTCATTTCACTTTATGAATTGCTTTTGTTAACTGAAGTAATATCTATTCCATTTTCTGCGCCAAAGGATCTTTAGAGCTATACTCTAGGAAAAAAGCATCCAAATCCTCAGTTCCGATTCGTTTTCCTCTAAGGTGGCATTCAGAAAATTACCAGGTTTAAAATTTAACATCACCTTTTAAGGTACATTACCTGAATCCCTAGCCTCCCATGAAAATAAAAATTATGTTAAAATTTGTTCAATAGGAATGCTAATGAATTTTACTAAAGCTTTTTGAACCAATGAAAGCAGGGAAATTCCTTTGAACAACTCGAGCTAGTCAATCAAAAACCAATACAGAACCACTAAGAAAAATTATGACTATTTATCACCACCTCATATATTTAGTGCCATCACTGTTCCATGACACACAATGTCATGTGCCCAAAACTATACACCTGTGTTAAAAGGTAGAATAACAAATAATGTAGTCCACTTACCTGTTTTCATATCAAATGTCCATGCAGGTATAGCATCTCCTGATTTTACAGTACTTGTGGGAAGAGGAAGCGTAATCTGAATGGGACCATTTACTTTCAGTTCTTTCCCAGTCAAAAGAACATTTACACATATTGCAGCAAGAGGAGCCAATTCCATGCTTTTGAAACCTGAATATGAGAAATACCTTGCCTGTAATTCTCCGTTCATAGTGTATTTTAAAGAAAAATATTTAGAATTAAGAATCTATCCTCTAACTAAAGGCAAGCCCTCATTCACATCAAGCTACACAGTCAGCTGTCACCGACTTGGTCAAGTAAAAATCAACATCTCTTCTGGACTTTTAAAAATCTTGTGATTAAAATAAAACCCAGTTATTTCTATACCATATCTCTAAAAGAGAAACAGACTTTTGAAATACACGTTCAATGCTGACTGTAGAACCAATAGTTAGGCAAAACTTTGCTTGGGGGTGGGAGAAAAAGGGTTCTTCCCCTCAGATGATTTGATTACAAAAAAGCTAACCTATGTGAAATATAGATAATATGAGGAGTTTTGTATAATTGCTATATATGTAACGTTGAATCAAAACTGAAGACATATGCAAATATGACTGCTGAATTTCTCCTTAGTTGAGCAGTCCTCTTAAACTTTCCTGTAAGGATTAACTTCCTAATTTGGCAGTTATAATTAACCGAATAGTTAATCATAAGGCTCAAAGCACTCAGAGGAAACATTTCATATAAAAAGCTTTACAATGCAGCCTGAAAGTTTGTTTCCTTTGTTTTCCTTACACTACGCAGATACTTCAGAATGCACAAAACGACAGGATGGTGAAAGCCGCTGAAACAGAATTAGTAAATACCAGAATAATGTTAAATCTATGCAGGCCCTTAGGAGCTGGTTGTGAGAAAACTCCTTGTGCATCAGATATCAATTAGCTTCCACATGCCCTGAAAGGAAGCTTATTCCTTTAGGAGTATATGAATAATTTAAAACACATGCCAGACATTGAAAGAAGAACTCAAAGGGGAGAAACAATGCTCATTCCCTTACGCTTTACATTTACAGAGGTAAAATATAGATAAGAAAAGTTTTAAAATAGGTAAGTCAAGATATCAATATCTTATTATTTTAATTCAATGAAAATTAAAGGACAGTGACAAGTTCAAACAAGCCATGTAGTGGCCTTCTCACACGCTGAAACACTATGTCCTCATATGTGTTACAATTTGAAGATTTCTTCTTCTTGGGAAAACACTTAAATACTGTATTTACATACCTGATTTATTGAGAAGAATTCCTGCTGTATAGAGAAAGCTGTCCACTTTCAAAAATTGCTCTGGTACTGTCAGATAGGCTGTAACATTTGTAATGTTGTGGTTTGGTGGAAGCTTTATTAAAGATTTTGGAAACTGAACACTTGGTTGAGATTTGGCATCTGTAAAAGAGTGATGTCTTGTCTTAGCAATGGTAAAATACACAAACAGTGTTTTTGTAACTGTTCAGAAATCAATTTAGCACAACAACCTGTTTTCACCCATTTTCTCCATGGTTTGTGTATTTCTAGTCTAGTGGTTGTCACAGCCACACATACAGCTACACAATTAACTGAAAATCTGGCTTTGAGTAGTACATGAGAATATAAATTGCTAGATTTATTTTTTGGGGGGTATGTGTACAGATGGTTATCACAAAGCGTTTAGATTATGGTCTGCATACAATGAACTTACCAGACAGCTTTCCAGTAATTAAGACTGTATCTTCAAACAGCCATATATTAGCTTGACTTTGTGGGAATAACGAAAGCGTCACAGATGAGTATACTGTGGAAAGCGGTAACATCTGTTAGACAGTGCAACCAAAAAAAATCCTGCAAGATCCCCGATTCTAAAGGAATAGTGAAAAGAGCAGTTGAAAAAAAACCAAAAGAGAACATCTGAGAACTGGATAAATAAATTACTCCTGCTGTCCAGAGCAGGAATTTTAGTGGCTAGGCAGGAAGACCTCTGTGTATGTTTGCTACTGTCTCATACCTTCTATAGATAAACAAGTGGCTAGAATTTTTAAGAGTCCATCTTGATTTTTTTTAAAAAAATCATGTCACTTTTTAAAAAGTATGCAATAGTTAAACATGAAAACTTGTGAGGAAGCACTGCTGAAAGGAAGATATAACTACAGTTATCATGTCATAGTATATGTACAAGTACTGGCACTCCAGAAATCACTAAGACAACGTGATTTTTGTCAAAACACATTACCAGCCCTTTGTTAAGTCTAGGTAAACAATCTCTCACAATACACTCGGGTATGGCATTATAACCTACTTAAGAGTTAAAAAGGTCTGTTTTCTCTTTTTACAATAATAAGAATTTTGATAACTCTAACAGATCATTCACCATTATGTCTGCATTGACAAGCACATCCCTTGACTGACTTAATTCAGTCATTTCTCAGTTGACAGTAACTACCCCGACTGCTGAGGAAGACAGAAATTTAATTACCGGCAGATACAGTTTAATAATAGGACTGTAAGGCTCTTACGTACTTGGCATTCTCCCAGTCTTCCAAGGCAAAGGTGTTAACATGTAACCATCCTTGTACGATATGATAGTTAAACTTAATCCTAATTTGTAAGGAACTTTTATTAATACTGCTCCATTGTTTCCAGTAAGGGTAGAATTTGTCTTCGTGTAGTTAACAAACACTTCTACAACTGCCTGTTGCAGGTACTGATGGCTGATGATGTCATTTACTTGAACTTTTAGTGTAAAAACAGATCCTATTAACAGAAAGAAAAACAAGAGGTCATAATACATCATAACTAAGGATCACAACTTAAATTTTTAAAGAAAACCTACAGTTTATGCCTTAGCTATTCATCATGTACAGTGGGTCTCTATCTCAACAAGGGGTAAGCTCTGGCCAAAGGGAGGGGTAATCATACCCCATATTTATATCCCATAATTATATACCACAGAGAAGAAGGAAGCAAAAATCCTTGAGATGGGGCACAAAGATGCCAAAAAGCATTTACCAAACTCAGCAAATGTAACACCTAACCAATCAGAAAAAAAAAACCAAACAAACCCAAAATTACAAAGCACTTCTTCCTCTTTTTGTTTAAGCTTGAACAATGCATCTGTGACGTGAGACTCTACGTGCCTGGCAAGTGCTCTGCAGGATCACACTGATAATAGAGACGGACTTGTTATCCAAGCGTAACCCTCGGCTTGGGTCACACATTGGAAGATGCACCTTGAGTTTCTAAAAGCAGAGAACCTAATGTCTGCAGACTGTGGGATAACATGTTTATTTTCACATGTTCAAGATCATTATGAAGTAACCAAATGCATCCAGACAATTTAACTCTTTTAAACTATGATCTCCCACCATCTCCCAGACTTACAATTCTGGTCTCGTTTTCACTCTTCTGTATTGCAACTTCTAAATAGTATTTGTCTACTGCTAATTAAAGGATTTGACATTCCTTTACGATACCTTTTAAGAGATCATAATCAGAGTGACTGTGCAGCATGTTTAAAACAGTATGCTTGAACAAGAGTCTCAAAGATGCTCTTAATTACATTCAGTCTCTCCCACCTTAATTACAAATAATTAGGGAGTCTTTTCATAGACAGCAGGTACGTGAGAATAGACAGAATTCCATGTTTCATCTAGTGTGAAATTAATTTATTACCTTAAATTAAAATATGTATAGATCACTGTTGAAAATATTTAAAATACTGATTTTCCAGTATTTTGGTTATAGACATAATGCTATTCAACACCACTGTACTACATTATACCCAAAAATTTTCAAATACATTAATTATGAATACACATTTCTATTTACATCAAATATCAGGCTAAGATTGCTTGAAATTTATCTACATAATTTCATAATGAACATAAGTTCAATTTCATTATGTTATCTCCTCTATAATTGAGATGGACATCTCACCAAGAGATTACTACCATTGACCTCGATTTAAATGAAAAGGCCTTGAGAAGCTGAGCATAATCCATTAAAAAAACAAAACAAAACAACAAACCCCACAGTATGTAGTGAAGACATCCAAGTTGGGACTCCCTGAAATAAGTATTTATTTAGACCTGCTGTATGCATGCAGCATACCATATATTCAAGCAAAAAATAACCTGCACACAACCAAAGCTACACTGGCCTTAATTTATTACTATTTATCGCATACGCAGCAAAAACTCACCAGCTGTGCCAGTTTGATTCTCTACATTGTTACAGAAAAATCTACGTGTCCTTGTGAAAATATATACTTTCAAAAAGAGATCCCAGTGGTACTCAAACATATTTGACTGATTAGAACAGAAAAAGCACAATAATCTTAGAACAATGTCATCTGTATTTTTTTCCTTATGCATGATATTTTAAGAATAAAAATGCTTTTAAACTGGTGTTGCTAGAGGGTTTTGAAATCATGTAATGATTAAAAGAAATAATTTATGTCATGTAAGCAAATTATGGCTACTAAACAGATCTTCCAGGTGTTGATACAGTTACACATACACTAGCATGATTCGAGTGGTTTCCAAAATTTGGAAGACAGGTCACTGGCCTAACGAAAATGCAGTGATGGGGGAATCGCTGCATTCCTCCTCCAGCTGTTAGTAAATTTAAAGGTTATTTTGGGCAAAAATATTTCTTTTTCTTATCCCCTTCAGTTACATCCATATTAAACCCCAGGTTTTTTTAAGAAGCTTTTGGCTGAAAAAAAAAAAAAAAAATAGACTGCAAAAATGGAGAAAGGTCTACTGTTTTCACTTTTTCTCATTGTGAACTGGCAAATATCATTGGTTGCCTGTAGCCATGCTCAACTTTCCTTACTTCTTTCTTCTACGGGTTCAGACATTGCCGCAGTTTTTCAAAACAGATACTCTTGCCTGAAATGGTGCTGAGAAGATGCTGAAGCGTAGTTGTAAATGCAGACTGAAATCCTGGGGGGAGGGGGGGAGTTACCGAGACAAAGGTCTCCCATGTGGAAACAGGCACAGCCCTATACAATGCAAGCTCTGGAAGAGCAATTGCCTGTGTATTACTGTCATATGTAAACAGCAGTAACCCAAGTGAAAAATGCTCACTTCTCACCTGCTAATATTAAGAAACAGATTAAAGGGGACTGTCTCCAGCTCTCACTGCTTTTGGCCTTACCTTTTGTGCCAACACAAGAGTCTTTCTGACAAGGGAAAGTATGCCAGTTAGCTGGGCCTTGTTCCCTCCCTGCAAGCAATATATACAAGCAAAATCGTTTAGATTTACCAATATCAACCAGAATACACTCTGCTAACAGTCACTTGAAGTTTGTGTGCAATGGTTTTGGAAAGACTTTTAAAATAATAATAAAAATCTCTCCATTCTTCAACAGTAACAGTGTGGAAGACACGACAGGCACACAGTATTATGCCTCTGAATCCAACTACTAGTGAAATGACAATATGTAAAAAATCCCAGTTAAAAAAGCCAGATTCCAACAGTAACAATAATTTTCCTCCCTCACAGCTACGTTTCACCACTGCTCTGTATACAACAGTGTACCAGAGCATCCTACGGCAGGCCAGCTTTAAGAGCCTAGTTAAAAGCAAAACACACACAAAATCCCAGGAGCTCAGACCGTGTGTGCAGTGGTTGTACCACGTGTATGACTGATCTGTACCTTCCCAAACATGACACCCCTTGACCAACTTCCTCCTCAAACCAACTCCCTCAAATGCCTTTAACATGCAAATTCAACAGACATTTAATGGCATGTCGTATTAACACTCAAGACATCTAAGAAAGTCCTGCTTTTTATTTTCTTTTTAGAAAGATCTTAACGTACAAGTCCTTAAGGACACTTTTAAGTCTCAAATATGAAGATGGCTGTGGTAGGATTTTTAAATCACAATAAAATGTACTGAAAAACATTTCAGATGCAAAAATGAACTGTTAGTTAACTGTTTAACAAAACCAAAAATTCAACAATAGATGAAACTTGTGCTTTTTTTCTGGTCACTAACACTTGCCAAACACAAGTGGGTCAGCTGTGTCTCAATATTAAACAGATCTGACAGAACTCCTACAATCAGAAGAACTCAGTCTTAGCTAATTTGATTTGTGCTGCCTCAGAGGAAGGGAGATTTGTCTCTTGGCAAGTCCACTGGAAATGCCAGCTTCTACGACATTTGAACATTTGCTGATAGATGTTCATACAAATGCAGCAGTTGACAAAGGAAAGCAAGGCCTTCTACCACATTTAGCTACTTCAGAAATGTCACAGCCAGTAAAATGACCTCATTTCTTCAAGCATCATCATCCAATGCCTGGAATTTGACTTCACATCATTGTCCTAACTCAGAAATCGTATCACAGAATTAAGCCAAAGAACTGCCTGGAATTGTAAGCTGGGTACAAAACACAACAGCGAAAAAGAATACTCTCATTATAACACCCCTATGCAATTTGTTCTAAAGTCTACCTGAAGATAAGCGTGTCATCTCATCACCATATCTATGGAGATTAAATTAACATGGTCAAGGCCAGAGACCTTACAAGTAGCAGTATATTCCAAACTACACGTATCATTAACTGTGACATATAGCAGTGAGCACACACATGCAGGGCACTGCCCTGAAAGCACCCCTACACATTCTGCAGCCCAGCCATAAATCCCTTTTCCTATTTATCAACAAGGGTCTATAGCAAAAGAGGTTCTACACCTCGAAGGAGGCAGTTACCCTCCTCAGACACACAACTACCCAATTAAGTGATTATCTTATGGAGCGGAAAGAACAGTAACTACAATTACATTATTCATTAGTTTCTTCCTTCGAAAGAGACCTTTCTCATCCTTGCCTAGAGATGTCTAAACCCATGCCAGACTAGGCACATGCTTACATGTGTTTTATGAAAACTGTCTACACTGTATTACATGCTTAACAGCTCAGCAGATAAAATGCGTGCTGTGCAATTTGCTTGGTCTTAGCTGACTGAACAATCATTCTTCCATCTTTTACATTCATAGAACACTATTTTTTGGCTTAATATAATTAGGAATTTGAAAGGTATGCTGATCTGTAAAGAAGAAATCACATGTTCTAAGAATATCAGGCTTTACTACACATTCAGTATTGCAATGGATATCACCACGGGGGGGTGGAGCGGGCAGGAATCAATGTTATATATAATTTAGACAGTCAACACACATCTGGCTTTAGTAAAAAAAGGGCATATAAAAGCAATCCTCCTACACACAAAACCCAATCATTACTTCTTAAAATTTCCTTAAAACTACAGTAATGCCAGTGACAAACTACAAAAGCATATCTATAAAAAGTAAAAGCCTATTATACCTTTAAAGCTCATTAAAAATCCATGTACATAAAGGTGAGTTGTGGCAGCAGCTAACTGACATGGAATGATTTAACGCTGAAGTAAGCTGTCCTCACCACAGTGCACCATCAGTCTGCGGTTACCTTTTGCTCTTTATTAAGGTACAATGCACTGACACAGTACAGATTTTTCTGCCTTGCATAGTGCATTAAAATGACATAATAGGTGACCCCTAAACTCCAATAACTATTTTATGGCTATATTCTGAGAGTTACTGTCAGATACTAGGATAAACTCTCCGACCAGTTTCCAATTATGCTTCATATAGATATCAAATAGCCTGCAAATCTCATTAATAACCCCTACATCCTAACATAGTCTTCATTTGCTATTCAGTGTTCTTTTTATGTTCTCTCACTCCATACAGTCATTTATAGACCCTACATACAGATGGGCATGTACATGTATAAAGACATTTCTGACTCTATACAAACAATTCTACATATTCCAAACTGGTAACAGAATATCTGATTTAAAAACTAATTATGTGATTCTTTATAAAGACATTTATATGCTATTTATATGCTGTTCCTTTGATTAAAATAATAGCATAAAATAGATGCAGAATATTTTTTCTCCCTAAAATGACACAGGAATACTACTAAAATAAAAAAAAACATTGCGAATGTTTCTCAGTATGCAATTTTAACTTTGTCTTTACTCATTATTCACAAGTAAAATCTACACATTTTATTTTGAATACGTTGTAACCAAACTGAGAAGCAAAGAACTTCGCACAGTTCACAAAAGGTCTGAGAAAATTCAACAAATACCTAACCAGGTGTAAAAATCTATTTATCTGGAAAAGAGAATGCTACATTTACCTAAAAACAACACACACACAGGATAACAGATACAATCATTCTACCTGGCTGAAAAGAGAAAACACCTGAAATCTAAGAACTAGCTGACACAGTTTCAGTCTTGCACTTAGCACAAGGTTAAAAGTTGTACTGCCCCTCTCTGGAATTACTCCAGGAGTTAAAACTTTCATCTAATTAGCAAACAGCCATGCAACTAACTATAACTATGAAGTGACCAGTAAAGAAAACGGGTGCATAATGACAGACCTGGGTTACAGTCATAGCCAAAGCCTGCCCTTGTTTAGATTGATCTTTTAAGTAAAATGGCAGAACAATTACTCTAATTTTAAAGCAAGTATAGACTGCTCTTTGAAATGCACTTTGGAGAAAGAAAAACTGACATTTTACTGCCCTGTGTCAGGGATGCTGTTCAATAGTGTTCAACTATAGAGACTTGCAAAGAACTGCTTTTAAGCAATACACAGATATTGTAAAAAAATAATATTAAATAAATCTGAACCCGAAGCTAATCAACATTTACCACCACATAATCTATACAGTACAGTTCTGTAGCTTAGCACTTAGCAGTCTCTTTAAAAAAAAAAAAATTAACACAAAATTGAACTTTAAGGTTTATATTTAGAAGATCAACTTTGGCACAAATTTCTGCAGCGGCACAAAATACATCACTGACTTCAGGGACTCGGCAGTAAAACCAGGTCTGAGAAAGTAGGACACCACAGTGTTCCCATTGCCCTATTTCTGGTCAACCAATTTCCACAGAAGCCATCAACAAAATCCCAATTATGAAGGAGCTAAGGCTAGATCCTGAGGGGGAAAAGCAGTGTCTTACACAGAGAACGGCTGTTACAGTCATTTTACAGGAGACAGTTTAACCCAATCTAGTCAAACCCAGATGTCTTCTACAAGCACTTCCTTCATATTCAAGAAAAACTGTAATAGATTAGAAATTAGAAAAAAATTGAACACACTGTTACTTAGGTGGGGGATTTGTCACCCATGAGGCTACTCTGGTGAGCTTTTGCTGGGGGAAGGGGGGGGGATACATTTCTAACTTTGAGAGCTTTTCAAACATTTTCTTTCACATTTTCTTCAAATAAACCATTCTTTCAGCTACAGAGAAATGCTTCCTTACTTCAATAATGTATATTGTGATAGGCACATGCAGACCGCAGTGCCAGAGTCCTTAAGCACCTGTACACTGGTAAGAAAAAAAAAAGAAGTTATTTACTAGAGGCTCACTCATGTAGATACATGCATTATTCCAGCACATACCGTAGTCTTCGAGTGGCCCTTCTTCCCACCTTACTAGGAAGAAACAAAAACTTTATGTCAGAAAACATTTCCTACACTATCCAATTCCTCAGTTCTGAATGAAGACTAGGCTGCATCTCTTGAAACAACTGGATACGTTTGCTTTTAAGACCTGAACAAAACAGCAGTGTAGGAAAGATGTAAACCCAACAATCTACCATAATCTCAAATAAAAACCATGTCATCCTTGCTCATTCATTGCTTTCTGCAAACAGTCTTTCCCAGTTCCTATTTCTCCATGCATTTCATAGTTCTCTTGGTGGAGCTCTGCTGTCTCCTACCTCCCAGCATTCAGAGTAATCTCTGTGATGATGACTGCCCCTAATATTTTAGCCTTTGAGATTGCTGATCATGAAAAGATATCAATACTTTTTTTAAAGGTGAGGTTTTTTTGCAAGCTTCATAAACCAACAACAGAGGAGTAACTGCATTACATAAAATTAACTGCATTGAATCAAACCCATCAGGATGTACACCTCAAATGGAGACTTCAAATCTAGCAGACTGAAAAACAACAGGGGATTGCCTGCAGCAAATCAGCACATGATCCTGAGCAAACTTCAAGGTCCTAAGTAAATTAGTAGGTCAAAGACTAATTATTCTTTTAGTTCAAAACAGACCCAAAATCCAGTCTCATGTTATAATAAAACTGCATCAGACAGCATGGAGAAGCTGACCATCTACTGAAATACATGAAAGTGTGATGTATTTTACAGATATGACCAAGGCCTCTTTCCCTTCTAAAAGAGATTTTGGTAGCAGAGAGAATAGAAAAATCACACTACTTTAGAAATAGACTGGTTTTCTCAGTCATATATTCTAGGGGTTTTGTTCCAGCAATTTATAGACTTAGCACCACTTCCTTACATAGAAGTAACACCGAATTTTTATTGATGCTTTTGAATTTATTTACTTAAAGCAACTTTGTTGCACTTCAACAGAATAATTATTTTCCTCTTACACCAACCTATTTCAGGGGTTCTATTTTGTCTGCTATGCCTGTGCCTATATAAACACACTTCTTAAGCAAACAACAGAGGAAAAGGATGTTTACTTCTTTTTTAATGAGGAAGGTAAAGAAAATTACAAAGAAATCTTACTAGAAATCTTGTCCTTAACTATTAGTTTAAATGTATACCTTATGAGTACTTAGGCACTAAAACAATTTCCATAGTAGCAAATAGCAGTGTAAATCAACAAACTAATTTCCCCACAACTTTTGAAATCAGTTCCTCCAAACTCAGAAGCAACTTAGAAGAAAGATAAAATCTAATCAGGACTAAATATGGACAACATTCAACACTGGCAAACTTGAGCTTTCAATTTTTGATAGAGGATATACTCATCTAGCATCAGCTAATTCTTCAGAGAAGTCAGAGAGTTTAGAAACTCCTAGTATTTTTCAAATAGACATAACATTCCAGCTATCTAGTTCCGTGACACACTTGCACAGATACTGCCTGCAGCGCTACCTTGAACTCTTTATTTTTAAAAAAATTACCACACCTCACAAACATGCAAACTGCTAATGCTTGCAATCATTTTATTTGATTTGGATCAATTTAACATCTGCACAGCCTTAGAGCTCAAAATCTATACTATTGCATAGGTAAAATAACATTTCAGCTTTTTCAATTTTAAGATCTGTTGTATATATAAGTGGACTGATTTAATGAAATATTTAAATAAATAAAAACAGCAAAACAACTGTCTTCTACAACCAACAGCTGAGTAATACTATTATAAATGGTTACACTTCCAACCAAGATCTCAGACCAGATGCATAAAAAAACCTGAGTAAGCATGATATTCATTCCACAAATGTTGACACGAACCAAACATTGATGAAATTAAGGTCCAGCAAAATCAATAAAATAAAATGGATCACTATAGACTGTGTCCTTCATGATTACTACTGTATAATCAATAAACACCTTCCTGGAATGATCATGTTTGTAAGAACTACGCAAGAACGTCATCAGGCTAATCCATAAAGCTGCTAACAACTCACCTATCCAGTGGGAACGTACCCCATAACACTTTCAAGTGCACCTAGTTAGATAAAGAAAATAGAAAGAAAACAAGTATTTCCTTTTCAATACTTTTATGGGCTACCTAAGCAAGAGCTATGAAATGTAGACATGAAAGCAGCTATGAAATTTACATCAGATTTTTTTTCCTGTTTTCCTTTAACGCTGTGTGGTATACATGTCATTAAAAAAACCCACTGAAACATTTTTAAGTGCACACCGTGTTCTGTGGTAAGGTACTCATTTGCTAAGTAGCTGCATTGTTTTTTTTCACCATTAGATGCTTTCCTCATTCAATTCACATACTAAAATCAGAATGTTTCACCACTCAAGACAGAACATGAGAACTCACAGGATTTTTTGTTACAGCATTATAATTCACATGTCTTGCTGTACTGGTATATTGTCATAAATAATAAGAACTTCAATACAATTCAAAATTTACACCTGCTAGTAAAGCTATGACAATTCCAATTACCATAGCAACTTTGCATTTTTATTTGCTGCTATTTCATTGCATCAGCCAGCCTGCTTTGGTTACTATGGAAGACGGAAGCTCAGAAATTCACCTTCCTGGGGCAAGGGGGAGATGGAGCAGACAAGATGAAATGCTGCAGTCTGCAGAGCTTCACTTACTTAGAATTCATTCATTTTAAATATCATCTTCTGTAATCTCAGGTAAGTGAGATAAATGATTACTATTACAAGACCAAAAATCTTAAAAAACCTTATATATCAACTAAAGATAAATTTGCAAGTGAAAGACGTGAATGAGCAATTAAATACTAGCAACAGAGCTCCTGAAGCCTACAAAATAGAACACCTTTGCCCAGGCATTTCAGAGGCCATTATAAGATTATTCTTTCATGCTCCATTTACTCACTGGCTAATACTAAACCTACGATGCTGCTCTTTTATTTTTTAGATGACTACCTGTATCATTCTACCTTGCATCATTGTTGAAAGAATGAAAAAATGAATATTCAAAATCCACAGTTTGTTATAGAATACTGGTGGAAACGTACAGAAGGAAAACATCAAAATCCACATAATGTACTATTTAAAATATTATCTTAAATACCCACCAGTGCAACTGCAAGTACCTATTAGGTGATAAGTAAACATGCATTTCCCACTCATGAACTTTACAATCAAACCTTCATTATGTAAACAGAAAAAATATGTCATTATGCATCATCTTGACAAAATGAGACCATTTCTTGTAATTTCTAATGGCTTGTCAAACCTACCCTTTAACAGTCAATTGGACAGGGTAAGAATATTCCAGTAACCCTATAGCATGAATCAATTTTTTTTAACTCAGTGGGTTAGGTACCAGATTAGTTTCACGTTATTCTTAGTGGCAGCTAGTGAGTGGAATTAGCTGGAAAAAGAAAATAAAATCTGTGCAAGTTCAAACATTCCCTTAATTTGGCAGAGTAGAAAAAAACCCAAAAGGAAAACAAAGCAGTACTGTCTTCAAACATGACATTTAATGCCCTGAAGGTTTTAACCTTAAGACAAATATGCCTGCATAAACTCACAATGTTATAATATAACCTACAAACTAGTAATTCAAACGTCAGTGCACGTTACTCACTAGTCACAAAGGAAAGCTACTGTTGTATTCAGTGACATTATTCAATAACATGCTGGTCACTCTTCTTTCCTGAAAATACCTTTCTTCCCCCAAAGCTGCATAATTTCATACTACTTAAAGAAAACTATTTGCAATGTTACAGCACTGTTTATCTTCCCTTATAGGAAAAGACCCTCTAGTCCCTTGGAAGAAGGCCAGTGCGTAAAGACATATATGGAGAAAATAAAATTGCAAGTTTGCAGGCCAACATTTCCTAACTGTAGTCCTGTACATGCAGGACAGGAATTTTTTAATGCACTGGTTAGGAAATCCATACTGCAGCAACAAGAGCACCCAACAATCTACCATCTTTTCATACATGAATTTTTATTAAAGTTGAGTTTCATAAAATGAATGATCAAAAAGCATAGAACAACAATAAATGACAATTGATTTTTAGAAAAACGATTGCAGAAGAAAATGACTGCAGATTCCTACTAGTTCTAATTAAATAAAATTCCACAGATGCCGTAAAAAGAGTTTAAAAAAAAGAGAAGGATCTGTCAAATCAGATCATAGGATAAGGCAAAACAATTTAATCAAGATTACCCTCACAATAATGTAACTCTTCTGCACACATGGATGCCATTGAGGTACGTGTCAATAATGCATATATTAATGATTCGGCCACTGCCACCAAATCATTATTGCCTCTCTACCGCTCAGCACAGGATGAAGTGCTCCAGGACCCACAGCTGAAGGACAGCTGTTAGAGATGAACACGCTGCCCACCAACCGTGTCTCCAACACAACCACCACCACCACAGACACACAACTTCTCCCTTCACAGCAAGTGGCCAAATTCCTGTAGGGAATAATTGGAAAACAACTTAGCACCATGGAAACCTTTCTAAGATGATGGAAATATTTTTATTGGCACCAAGACTGAAAACGGAACAGTTTTCCTTCCCAGATTCTCAGATTCATTCAGCACCTCTGACATTGTGAGAACTGGACTGGGGGGAAGCAAATGCACTTAAGTATTTCTAAGACAATCTGTTCCATGAAACACTGAAAAATCCAGGAGGCAGAATTGTAGAGGGACACGTTATCTATACTGCGCTTAGTAAAAAAACCCAAACCAACCCAAAAACAGACAAAAGGGGGAAAAGGAACCTGACAACTTATTAAGAGGCATTCAGCCATGACAGATTCTTTTGCCCAATGCTGCACCAAAACTACACAGCATCTCACTAATGTTTTGCTGGGTCTCCATTCCAGTCAATTTAATTACAGGATTTTCTCAACATCAGTGGTCCATAATCCAAAGAAAAATCTCTCCTTCAGCCCAGTGAGTTTTCTCCCTTGCTCTCACAAACAATGAAATAAGCTCCTGTGATAAATTATCACAAGGCATAATTCATGTTATTAACAACTTCTATTATTCCAAACACAGTCTACTTATGTTGGGTAAATGCAGCACATCAAACTACTAATTTCTCCTGTTCAGTCACTTAATGAAAGCCTTCAAATAAGAGGAACATTTTCCACAATGACCCAAAAAAACTTTATAACTTCATTAGTGTCTATAATAGCTGGAGAGGGCAAGCACCTCCTTATTTATTCCAGCGAAACAGCCTATATTTTCAAATATCTTGACATCATTGACCTTTTTTCTAGTTTAGCTCGCATTAGCACAGATAAATTATTAGCCAGATTTGCTACCTCATAGAAAATAACTTACATGAGAGTGTTCCATTCAGTTTCATTTGGGAGCCTTGCCTATATAAAGTCATTAATAATAAGTAATTTATAATAAATCTGGTGTCTTAACAAATTTCATAACCAAAAGTCCATGCTACACACTAGTATCTATTTCAATGGACTGAGCCAACTGTATATATCATATTTATAAAACAGCCCCAAGTCTGCAGCAAAGGATGTAATCCCACTTTCTCCTAGTTTACATGCATTAGAGGAAAACGGCCTACCCAAAATGAAATGCAAAAGTTTCAAGAGAAACAGCAGCAGCTGACACACCCCATAGCTGTGTACAAGTCCAAGTCAGTGACTTGAGGAGGGGACAAAACGCACCCTCAAAGTCTGTAGGTGCCAATGAGCTGAGGATGCAGTCAATATGCTCCAAGGGACTTAGACAGAGATATGGACCAACAGGAACCGGGTGAAATTCAACAGGGATAAATACAAAACGATGCATCTGACCCTTTCCACCAGTACCAACAAGAGATTGACTGGCAGGGCAGTAGCTCTGCTGAGAACGCCAGGGAGTCCTGGCCAGCAATAAGCTAAACATGTCAGGAGTGCACCCTGGAAACGATGAAGGCTAACAGCACATCACACTGCATCAACAGAAGCAAAGCAAACAGCAAGAGAAGTAATTAATACCTGCCACTTAGCACTCGCTACACTGCATCTGGAAACCACATTCAGTTTTGGACCCACACAAAGAAATAAGCCTTGTTTAACCTTGCAAAAAAAAGGCTTTGGGGGACCCGAACAAGCCTTCCAAAACCCATGAGTTTACCCAGAAGGCAGATGCATAGCAGGATAACAAACAGCAACAGTCACAAATGGGTAGGAAAGGATCTGACTGGACACAAGGAAAATTTTTTTCTCTCTGAGGACAATCATTGGAATAGGTTGTCCAGAGAGGTTCTCCATTCTTGGAGGCTTTCATGGCCTGACAGCAAAGAACTCCCACAGCCGAATTCAGTATCAACCCTGCTTTAAGCAGGTCAGACTAGAGACTCCTCCAGCCTACATACCATCATGGTTCCAGATCTTCATAGTTACTTTCAAATCACAGAAAACACTGAAAGAAAAAAAAAAAACCAAGAACAAACATCATCTTCACTTGATGGTGGCTTATTTCAGCTGCTAATTTTAATACACTTAGCAAATCTGACTGGATGTTTTAGTAGGAGTACAGCATCCCATGATAATTTGGTGCTCACAACCTGATGCAAATCTTATGCTTTATTAAGGAAATGGGGTGAAAAGATGTACTTTAACTTGCTTGGCCTTACTCAATAACACTAGACATACTTTTTCTTGCATGGCCTAACTTAAGAACACCTGCAGTGCATAAAACCAGAAATACTGATTGTAAAAGTAAAATCAGGGTAATTAAAGGGTTGCTCGGACCTGCAAATAAAACAACCTACAGCATGAAACCTGAAAGCTACAGGCACGCTCCAGTGGAAAAGCTCAGTTGTTGAATACAGGTAAAAGATTCATAAGAAGTCAAGAAATAAAAGTAGTATCTCAACCAGAAGAACACATTTCAGAAGAGGCAGATGAACTACTATTGACCGTCTACAAACTAAAAAAAAAACCAAACAAACAACCACCTGAATTCAGCTCTTTCCTGCAAGAAAAACTGCATCATAATGGGTCAGTGCTCCAATTTATCTGACTATAACTACACCATGTTTAGTAAATGTGCTCAAGCAAATACTCAGTTGTACAGGCTAAAGCACTCATTAATCGAACGACACTCCACAGACCTTAGAGTGCTTTTGGGGTGCAGTGGTCATGTCAATAATGCATTTCAACAGCAGCCTGTCAGGGACATGATGAAGCAGTTGTGAATTCTCTGTATTTTGCAGCTTTATGACCTCTTAATGCACATGATTCCATATGAGCCTCGCACTCATACCTGTAACTGCTGCATCATATTCAACACAGAAAACCCACTCCCCAGCACAGCTATCCACCACCATTTGCAAGTTAACCTGCTATAGGTGTCGGTTGTACACCTAAGACCAAGACCAAAACAGACACATTTTTCAAAATAAGACAAGGAAAATCAGGTTGACTGCCAAGATTTTTTTTACCCTCTAACCCATCAACAGCCACAATTTATTTCCACGTAACCTCCATGAGAAGCCACCTCTTGCCTCTTCCACTGGTAGGACCGCACTGTCTCAGGTACCTGGCACCATCAGCAGTAAGTGCAGAATGCTGAAGTGAGAAAGGTCATGTGGGAAGTCCAGCAGGAAGATCTGACCCGGTGATCCATCTCCTTCAACTGTCTCATTTCCATATTGTAAAGGGTAACAACTCTGCCCTGAAGTCTGACTTACATCTTTCAACCAGAAGAGCCCCCACGATGAAGCATCATCACAACCTCAGGGAAGAGAGAGAAGGACAAGTAATTGAGGGGGAAAGAATAAGGATAGCATGGGAACCCAACAGGATTCATGTTTGCACTTGGTGAGCTTTAGGGGGCTTATACATGCACAGACAGGAAAGAACATCGTTCCTCAGCCCTGCCAATCCCAGCAGGTCACACAGGATGGCTTCTGGGAGCTACACCAGACAAGAACACACATCAGCAGGATTGAGCCATGCATGCACCTTCCCAGGTGCTCTTGCATAAAAGCTATGAGGCTCTGCAAGTGGAACTGAACAATGACGAGGACGATGGTTCACCTAGCACGGAGGTGTCACCGAGGTAAGGTCAGCCTATGTCCTGCATCAAAACTGCTCCATCAAGTAAAAGAAAAGACAGGTCACTGTCATGGCAGGCTCCCTTCTGAAGGGAACAGAAGAGCCAATATGCCGGCTGGACCCACTTCTTTGGGAAGTCTGCTGCCTCCCTGGGGCCTGGGTTAAAGATGGAAGAGAAAGCTGGAAAGTTATGGCAGCTAGTCCAACTGAGATGGGAGGAGATTGTTTTCACATCATCTACAGACAGCTGACAACTGCTTGTGAAATTCATAGCGTACAAGACAAGTTTTTTTGACAGAACTGCTGGTGCCACACATTAGTCTTGTGTTCTGCCCGAGAAGCTATGCTTAAGGTAACTGGTGCTTTTGGTGTGTCCTCCACACACACTGGATTATGCCTGTTGATGTTTATCTCCTAGTCACAAGAACCTGCTCATAATACGGTATATGTGTGCCTTCTCATACGGAAGGTCTGAGCATCATCCCTTCCTGATCTATGTCCCTCCGAAAATGACAAGGCAATACATTCTAACCTTAAGGTCCCCAGCACAGGCTGTTTCAGCAAATGCACTTTCATACTGCCAACTGTAAAGCTGGGCACCCTCACATCCTCCCCTCCAGCATGTGTTGGCATCAAAATTGCTCTCAAGCCTCATATACTCCTTACAACATGTAGTGATAGAAACACAAAGCAAGAAATGCAATAGTTGCCTTGCAGCTTGCTGAATACAGTTTCTTGTAGAGATGTGCAGCAGATGACAGTTTAGGAGAACATGAGGTGTACTGGAACACCTCTAGCAAGTTGCGATTAGGTAGGAGGAGCTAGATGTGGTAGTTCTACCCTACTGAACACATAAGCATTATTCAAGAGTACACTGACCCCTACGGTGCAATGGAAATTCCTGATCACGGGATCTGGGTGCTCCTACTGCACACCAGATTGCTAGATCTATGAATTAGGAATTAAACGGAATACCAGGAATAATACAGAGGACTCAACTGCTCTGTCACATTGTGCTTTAAATCCCCATTCATTAAAGAAGAATATAGTCTATAAAAAAAAATGCAACTTTCAAGACAACAAAGCAACCTGCACTATATTTATAAGTTTGATATGACAAAAATAAAGTTTATTTTGATTAAGCTTTCTTCTCAGATCTTTGTCTGTCTTCAAAGACTTCATCTACTGAGCTAGTTCACAGAGAAAGCAAGCTATAGATCCCCAGTGACCCAGATAGCAGTTGCGTTCCAAATCCCGAAAATGCCTTTTTCGCAGCCTGACAGCAATTCTGTGAATGTTTTTACATATCAATTGGCCTTTGATGCTGTGTCCTCTGCCAACAGATTGACAAGAAATAGTGAAACTTTAATAAAATAAATAAGCACCGCAAAACCTACCACCTTGCAATAGGTAGCTTCCTGATGTTATTGATTACCCTTGCTTCCTGCCACTTTCTCACCGCATAACTCTGGGCCCCATTTCTGTGAATACTAAAACACATTTCTGCCCTTGTCTCTCTCAGTTCTTTATAATGAAAGCTACTATCAGCACAAGTTTCTTGAAAACAAGTTTTCTGAAGTACAGAGTGTGATGCTGTATAATACATTACAAGCTTTAATAAAAGCAAGCTTTCAACTCAGGAGAGCTGCCTACGTCTTCAGAACTCCTCAGTACCTTTTTGTTTATACTGATTCTCATCCTGAAAAATAAAAAAGTACCTGTTTTTTCATTTGTGCTCTACTGTGGAAAACCCCAAACCCCTCTTTTTCTTGTATAAGCAACTGATTGACCTAAATCATGGAACACATGGACACATGAATGAAATTATCTGTTAATATATCTTTTTCATTATTTATTTCTGTCTCAAACTGCTGACGCTTTATCACCTCTCCAGTGTCCTAATGCCCTTCCTGATATTTTGTTGCACTACTAAGCCTTAGATCAGCACAGAAAGCTAAGCCACTTAAGAACATCAGCTCAAATAAATCAGGACAAGTCTAAGTCTTACATTCTTCCTTTACTTTCTCACCTAGCCGAGAAACTATTATTGCAAATCCCAGAGGCTGAGAATGCTGAGAAAAGTGAACAGCAAGCCAAAGGACATTTTCTAAGTGTATTTCCATAGGTGAAGTTGCTTGCATTAAGCCATTTTGCTGGGGTGTGCATGTAATACTTTTGGAGTTCTACTTCATAATGAAAATTATTTTTCATGCAATCAGAAGTCAGCTTTCCAAAGTTTCATTAAGGTTTTCCATATAAGAAACACATAGATTCCCAACAAATGTTTACATCTGATATACCTAAAACAAATCAAAAGTCTTATTGTAAAGACTGCAAACCATCTCCTCCACGTCCAAATAGAAAACAGTTACTACAATTTAACCCGTAAGCTTTGACAACTTAACAATAAACCTTTTCCCGACACCAAGTATATTCCATTAGCCACTAGAGAAGAAGGCTGTGCTGTTGATTGTGTATCTATTAACCACAGTGCTGATCAGAAGTCCCTAGTTAGACAGCCCTGACTTCTGGAGCAGAAACTGCATCCTACATAATCCCTCAGTGAAAATTACTGTATTTCCTTCTTTATAGGAATGCTACAGAATCTCCTATATAGCTTTTATCTCCTCACTCATTTTCTTGGGGTCTGTATCTGACTGCGACAGCAGCTCCAGAACAGAACTGAATTTTTTGCTGCCATACTCATCCCCTATCCAGTGACTACAGAGACAGTAAACCATACAGGTTGTTCCACAAAGGGACAATCAAGCTAGTCACACAGCACTGGATACTTCATTTTTTAAAAAAGTGCATCATTATATATTATCACTCGGATTCCAACCCAGATTAACAGAACAAGATATCAAAACCAAATGTTCCTCTAAATATCCAAGTACCACCTACACACCAATATGCAAGTTAGTAGGAAAAACATTTCACAACCAGAATCACTGAAAACAAAGATTACCAAATCAGTAAATCACACTTACAATGTGTCAAAGAAATATTTCTGTTGCGCTATCTCAAATAAAAAGGAACCACGAGAAAGTTATGTCCTCCTTGAATGATCAGGAAGACAACATACATAAGAGTTTTTAGAAAAATCTTAACTAGAAATCTCTTGTCTGGAATACTGGTTTGAATTAGATAGCAACTCATCATCACATGCAAGCAGTCACTATTGACAAATGGGCACAGGATCAAATTCACAGGCAGCATCCAAATAGCGTATTTGTTTCCAACAGGTACAAAAGTAATCTCTTATATTCTTCTGGGTTTGCCAGCAATCACGTATTTATCTGATCAGTCTCAACAATTAACTGCAGAAATGTGTACAGCTATTCCAATTCTCTCCTCTCCTTTATTCAGGACCACCATTAGCTGCCACCACTTTTTAATTTCACCCTATAAAAATCAAGCTAATCTTCCCATTGTATGCAAAGTCACCTGCATTAAAAAAAAATAATAAAAAAACTAATAAAAAAATTTCTTCTTCTCTGAATTCTGGGATATAAAGCAAATTGGGAATGGTCTATAACAAACCCATGTCAAGTCTTCTTGCTTATACTGGGATTACAAAAGGTATAGAGTACCCACAGCATAGAACATGTAGTTATAGGACAGAAACTTGAAGGAATAACACCTATTTTAAAGCATAGTTCGAGTCTAACTTAAGGTCTCGAACATGGAAAAAAAACTTTCAACACTTCCAACATTAAGATGGCATATGTCATCCTATGTGCTGTCTATACATAATGTGACAGCTTCCGTTTACACAACTGCTGTTTTTTCCAGAAGAATCTTGTACATTCAGCACACATCAGATCTGCCATGGAACTGATGCAGTTAAGTATCCCTTATTCAATTAGTGGTCTCTGCTCTGTTTATTGCGCTGTATCTGCATTATGAAGAGAATAACAATGTACCACATCCAAAATATCCCAACCACAGTGAATATTAAAGAACACAACTCACATCTCCTGTAAAGAATGCATCTCAATAAAGATAAACAAAAGGGAACAAAGAAAACCAAAACAGATTTGCCTGGATCAAAGCCAGGACTATAATTTACTGAATTCTGTGCTCAAGCCCACTGACTTCAACACTGACTATTTGAAGCTCCCAGCAACTTCTCTTCAATTGCTTCTGCACATCAGAGTCCAGATTTCTGAACTGCCACATAGAAAATGGAAAAAATGAATAACAAGGAACCAAGACAGGTTCTCCACTTCAGGGCAAAAAAAAACTGAGGAGAGAGAGATGGATCTCTCTGGTTAGGGTGGTGATGGCTGAATTTTGGAATAGCTACATCCCTTAGATAACACAAGTCAGAGTAACTCCTTGAACAGAGTTCCTCTTGTGCATGTCTTCTCTGCCTTGCTTTAGAATTTACTTATTTCTTTTGGCAGCAGTGAATTTGTTGTTGTTTTTAAGGGAGGAGAAAGAGGAGATTAGCAAGAAAACCTATTCAGTCATGATGTGCAACTACCTTCTCACTGCTGCATTTACATGTCAGCAGTAGAGTCCGCACTCAAAACTTTTGTACACAGCTGTGCTGACTTTAGCATCTCTTCTAGACAGCACAATTATTACACTGGCAGAAGCCTGTGTTAATCCAGGAGGGAACTGATCTGTAGAACTGAATAATTAGCTTCGACAGAACAGGGACATCGATACAGGAACATCAACTGAGAAAAGGTTGTGAACTTCAGCCTTAGCACAGCACCTTCCCTATTCTAGGAGGATAAGGCTCATTTGCTCCAGCAACACCGGGGTCACAAGCACGCAGCATAAATCCAAATTCAGCCAGGCTCCTCCTTACTTCCAGAAGCCGCTGCCTGCCTGGGAGTTCCCAGCACAGGACCTGCAGCTGCTGCAGGAGTGGCCTCTTCAGAGCGTTCCCCTTAGGGATTACTCTGCTGCCAGTCTTCTGCTGCAAAAGCAACAGCCGTTTATCCTCCCTACCTTTTGGCTGTAAACCATCAAAAGATAATTTCATGGAATAAGACATTAGTATCCGATAAATACATAACTGGAGTCAGGCTCTTCCTTTTTAAAATTTCAAAAACATCAACATAGCAAAAATTACTTACATGCTTTACTGAAAGGAAATGCCACACAAAACTCCAAAGGTTATTAGCAGCTTCTTCATAATAATGAAAGTTATGAAGACCAGCTAATCACTGCTACGAAAAAGATTCATCACTATTGCCTTTTTTCGATTTTTTATGAAAGAAAAAATTAATCAAGATCATTTAGAAAGCCAGCCAACCAGTAAAATAAAGCTTTAACTGTATTTAAACATAACATAAACGAATGCTGAGGATCAGCTCAAAAAATACATTTTTAACATTCATAAACTGGGATTGATTGTGAAAGCTGCATACTACAAGGCACTTTCAGGACTCTCATACCTCAAAACCTATGAAGCAAAATAAACAAATAAAAGAAAGCAACAGCAACTAGGCACGTGGGTCTGCAACAGCAACAACAGCAAACCAAGAGCATCAAATTGTTTGGTACCAACAAAGACTTCAGCCAGGGCTGAAGGCAACGAAGTAACAGAGCTTCTTGAAAAGAAATCAATAGCTGAAACCAAAGAAGATCACTGAATTACAAAAACTGTGTCGTCCCCCCCCCTTTTTTTTTTGCCACTCAATTTTTAATGAGAAAAACATTCACTGCACAAGTCAGAAATGCTGCCAATGCCGTCTAAATGGGGTTTGCTGGTGATTAATGGTATATTCCTCTAAAAGCACAGTAAGAAACAAAATAATGAAAAAGCATCAGCTGAAAATGAAAACCAGGAACCAAGCTGTTTATCAAATACCCTTCTTTAAGGCCCTATATTTTAAACGTTTTGGGGAAAAAAAAACCAAAAAACAAAGCTACACAAGAAGGAAACCAAAAAGCAAGTCAAGCAAGGCATTTTAAAGAGCCTATCAGGAAGATTTAAATGTGTTCATAGTCTACCAAACCTAGTTTCTTGTTCTACATCTTTAAGAAGTTACAAGTAAAGACCATAACTCAAGATCTTTGCTTATATTTCTTAATTAACATACATACTTTGGCAGCTTTGCAAATTGGCTTCAATTCAGCAAAATATTAAGCATATGACTAAAACGAAGAACATTTTATACCTTCTTGAAGTCAACTGGAAATAGAAACATGCATACATGTTAAAAATGAAACATATGCTCCAGTGATATGCCCAAACAGAGCCTTGGTGCTAGGTGGTCTTAAATAATTCATGTTTGAAACCATTTTGAAATTCTTTGGTGAAAGGCAATACGTCAAGAAGAACACTGTTTTTATCCCAATTGAGCCTGAGCCTTCAGAACAGACACATTATTTTTTACACCGGGTGACAGAACAAACACCTCATCACCTGCCCCAGTTCTGCAAGGGGGTAACCTCACAAATCTGACCGTAGCACCACGGCCTAATACTGACATAAGCACATGATTTCCATACTCTCAGCTGTTGGATAAACGACGTGTTTCCTCATTCTGCAGAGGAGACGCAACAACCAACGAGCTCACCAGCCCCATCACCCATTTTTGACAGGCTCGAGACGCTTACACACGTTATCAGCTGGGGTTTTATTTATTTTTATATTGATGCAAATGTACATCCAAATAAATAATTGAACGTTACATATATTTTTATACGTATATTGCACCTCTCGCCCTGGTGACTCCTGCCAGCGGGCAGGAACGCACCGGGCCCTTCCCCGAGCCCGTCCGCCGGGCCCCGGGAGCGCCCCCCGCCCGGCCCACCGGCAGATCCCGGGACATTAAAGATGGATCCCGCTCGCCCCGCAGCAGCCGCCGCGGCTCCGCTACCTGCCTCATGCAAAGCACAGCGGTGGACCCCCCCGTCCGTCCCTCGCACGGCAGCGCAACCCCCCCGGTTTCACAGCCCAGCGGCGGCAACGCGGCCCCGGCCTCCAGCGGCGCGGCCCCCAGCAGCCCGGAGGGGGGGCGGCGGAGGGGGGCGCCGAGCCCCCACCCCGGAGGAGCGGGACGCGCCGGGTAGCGGGGGTCCCGACGGAATGCCCGCAGGGAAGGCGGGAAGCGGCTATGTACCCGGCGGCAGGAGAAACGGGGCGGGGATCGGTACCTGAGGCCGCCGCGGCGGCGGGGGCGCCCCCCGGCAGCGCCGCCCGCTGCTGCTGCGGGAGGGTGGCGGCGGCTGCGGCGGCGGGAGGCGGCCGCCCCATCAGCAACGCGGCCGCCAGCCCCAGGAGCAGGGAGGAGAGGCGCCCGCAGGTCCCCGGCATGTCGAGCAGCCCGAGGGCAGCGGAGGCATATTGCGGGCGAGGGCGCGGGCGGGGGGCCGGGACCAGCGGCTCCGGCGGCGGCGGCGGGACTGCGGCGGCGAGCGGCCGCCCCCACGCACGGCAGCTGCCGGCCGGGCAGCCGTGAGCCCGCCCCGCCCCTCGGACGTGCAGGGGGCGGGGCCTGAGCGCGGGGCGGGGCCGCGGGGCGGGCCGGGGGCGGTGGGCGCGGGCTGAGGGGGTCCTGTTCCGCAGCGGGGGGCGGCCGCCCCGGCGGGAAGCCCCGCTGCCTGCGGGCCCTGCGGAGCGCGGGGCGGGCTAACGGCTTTCCGAAGGCGCCTCGCCGTTAACGCCTGGCGGTAACGGCCGAGGGCAGGGAGAGCCGGGCCGAGAGGGGAGGGCGCGGGGCCGGCCGGCGCTGCGGTCTGTAGCCGGGTGGGCGCGGACATCAAACCCGCCGCGCTCGCTGGCTTTCAGCCCCCTCCGAACCGGCGGCGTTGAAGTCGGCTGCGGCCACGCTTGCTGCTGAGAGCGCCAAGGCGTATTTGCAACCCCGGAGCATCCCGTCGCGTTAGAGGGCAGACGCCTCGGACTGCCGCGTGCCCGCTCAGAGCCGCCCGTACTCCGGCCCTGGTGAGCGGCAGGCGCGGGGGTGAGCCTGCTGTGTTCGTAGCATCTCCTAAAGCTTTCATTCCACACACAAGCGTGCCTTTGCCTTACTTAGATGTTTATTCACATTAACGGTCCTGATATCAAACAACACGTGTGTTAGAATTAAGGATACGCATTAACTTGGGTAAAATTGGAATGGACGTTACCTAGGGTGGGCTCACAGAAAAACTCCTGAAGTTGTTGACCGGCAGCTCAGACTGCTACACCTGAGCAAAGGCAGCACATCTGGACACATGAAACTTGCACCTTCATCAGCACCAAAAAAACCCTCTGCCACAAAAAACTATTTCATTTGATGGGGCCTTTCTTTTACATAAGCAAAAAAGCACAACAACGAGGCAAATATTTACTTGATGTGGAACTCTCCTCCAGCAGCTCACATGGAGAGATTCTGTTTTGTTTAGAAAACGTTTGTTCAGTACCTACTTGCCCAGTTAACAGCCCCTCAGCCAGCTTCCTATTTCAACCTTTTCTCTGGGCACTGCAAAGAAAAAGAGGCTGCTTCAGCACAGCCAGCATCGCGTGTTCTCAGGTGGAAGAAAGGGGTCCAGGGCAAGCCAGCTGGTGCCTTCAGCAGGCTGCTTCCTGCAAGAAACTTGCCTGACAAATGGGTATGGGGTATTGAGAAAGTGTGGTTCGCATATTCATTTCCATATGTTTTGTAGACTTGGGCTCTTCGAAAGATAACCTATAAGTTTATTCGGGGGGGAATAGCTGAACCAACGTGGCAGCTGCAACACTTTAAGTTAATATTGATTATGTGAATATGCACAATTATTCATTTATAAAGTTCTGAAACAAATTCGTTAAATACGTGATAAAAGTTTTATTGCAAATGGCTCCAAAAGAGGAATAACATGTGGAAGTTAATTGTACTGCATTTAGATAGATTATTAAGAAGGGATTAGAGCACACAATAGCACCCATTTCAGGAAAGAAAAAATCATAATCAGATTTAAGTTTTCTTAACCAGATTTTCTTTGAAAAGAGATGAAAGTCATTTATTTCAACTACCTGAATATTTACTAGAGGAATTATGTCCAGCATTAACTCCTGCAGTCTTTAAAAAGGTTGCTTACCCACTCAGCAAACAAATTACATCCGTTACCATCAACCACTGAAGGGATGCGACATGGCATCTGCTATTTTGTCAGGAACTGAAAAGCATGTACAGGAATGACACAGAAATGTAAACGTAGGTATATTCTGCAAAACTCTCTGAAAAACAGTAACACACACACATGGTCTACAGGTGAAATTATAAAGTCCAGTAATGTGGTATTTTACTGTCTGTTGGGTTTTGTTTGTTTGTTGGTTTGGTTTTTTGCTTCTCACACTTGGAAGGTCTGTATTGTGCATTTGTATCCTGCAAGCTTAAGTCTTAGCACATCCTCTGTCTCTGTCAGGAGAGGTAATGATTCAGCACCAAACTTTTAGAAGGTTTATCAGAAAGATGAAGTAAACCAGATTGATTGTGAAATATGATGTGAAAAGATAGGCCGCTGACAGCACTAACCCTAATTCTTTATGTGTAAGAGACAATATATTGCTGAGACATTCATACAAACTTTTGTTAAAAAAAAGGAGGCAGTCTCTGTAATTTTTACTGTGTTCTTAAAATTACTTGAACTGGCAATTTTAAAATATATTAATGTACTAATATGTAATAAAGTATTAATGCATTAGTAATTAAATTACAAACTCACTAATGATAAAAGCATGCAATAAAATACCATACATGTATGCAAAGAGTCAGAAACCTAGACACTGTAAAGGAGCATAATTCAGGTCAGGCGGTGGAGTTGTGTTTATGTAAATAACCTCAAGACATGGACCATCATTTTGTTTAAGGTAGTTATGGTGTAAGATGGGAATTCGAAAAACGACTCTGTTGCCTTGTTGCTGTTATGAGACAACTGTTGCCACTAATTCCTCAATAATCATTAATTTGGAACTGCTAGACAGATGTAGTGATCACTGTGCTCGTACCTAACTGAAGGTATCATATTTAACAAAAACTAGGCCTGCATTAGCTGCAGTGTGTATTGAACAAATGGAAGAGTCATGCTTTGACTTACTGCTGTGATGTATCTTAGGCATATTCAGTGTAGCTACTGTGAAGCTGCTGGAAGTGGTTAATTAAAACACAAATATCAGTTTTTCATCTTTTCAGTGTCCCTTTTTACTATTTTCTTTAGGCTAACAAATTCTTTACTAGCAATCCAATGAACCCAGCAGCGTGGAGTTTTTCTAAAGGGTTCACAAGCACCAACATTTATTTCTAAGTAAGTGTTCTAGCAATGTAAAATAAACATGTATGCCTTTATTGTCACCCCATTCACAAAGATGAATATGATTGTTAATCAGAAAGAATGCAATACTAACATAAAATTAGTCTAATAATACAACAAGAAAAGAAATACCACCTCTGTGAATTTTCCTAACCAAAGGACAAGAATTCACCATTTTTTACAGTGATGTGGCAGGTATAAAAATCTGAAATACTTGCTTCTGGTACACAAAAATTTTAGTAGGAAATCAGTTTTCTGGTGACAGAATATAATTTGTGCCTAGATCCTCTTTTTTGCTTGTGATTACAATTTTTTTTGATTGCAGGTTAATGTGTGCCACTTTAGCTGAGAATGTGGAAGTTGTGTATATGTGACCTTTTTGTATTTAGTAGATAACTGTGAATTACAAACATATACTATGAAATATTTTCAGGTGAATTAAATGTTTGTTAAAAAGTAGGTCAAGAATTAAAAAAATCCAGAATTCTTGTTAATTAAGAGGTATTTTATTCCAAAATTCTAAATATCAGAGTCAACTCAATACATACATTTTTCAGTTTATCCAATCATAATATTTTGAAATTGTATACATATATAGAAAAATACAACCTAATAAAATCAATCAAATCTGAATTAGGATTAAAAGAATGAGTTGAAAAGATAACCATAGCTTAATAGCTATGTATTTGATATCAGTACAAAATTACTGTGCCACAATACCCACTTTTTAAAAAAAATTATAATTTAATAAAAATAAGGTGACTTGAAATGCATATTGCTCTCCTTACGTGTACCGAAAGCCTTTGAAACAAGTTCATAGTTACTGAAAATATTCCTGTTTATTTACTACACGACTAAAAAATCCAAAATGCAGTACTCTCATTAGTATGTTAATTTTCTGCTTGTGCAAACAATGCTCTACTGATTTCATGCACGAGCAAAAACAAAAAAGGCAAAAAAAAATATCTATTACAAAGAAACAAAATGTTACATTTTCAACATACTTGTATCATAGCAAATAGAGGTTTCCTTCATGGACTAGAAAGGGCCACCTAAACCTGTAATAAAAGTTTTTTGAAGATTCAAATGCTACATCAAATCTTCATTTACTTTGCAAAAGCCAACGGTCAAGTTATTCAACCTTAATGCAGCATATTTGGTGAAGGTAACTGCATGAAAGTTTAGATTTCCTGTGTTACATTAAAATTCTACACAATAGAAAAAAAATAGACCAGAATACTAAATACCATAATCACATGAAACAGTAGCAGTACTACAAATTCAAACCCATTATTGTATAGTCTCTAGGCAAATTTTCCACAGTGGACCTAAAGAATATTGTACCAATTCTCAATAACTCAAGAGCTAGTAATGGATACACTTCAGAATATACATCATGTTTCACCCAATGTGGGCGATCAAAAACTTCTTATACCATTCATTTATCACCTCAATTTAACACACTGGTTTTGTCAACATCCTTAAAAATATTGAGCATTGCAAGTCAACAAATGCTACATCCCTTCTTAGGCAAACAAAAATAAACAGATGACTTGGCAGTGAACTAAATCTGATCATGTTATATTGCACTTGGGAATTAGTAGCTACAGATTCAGTACCAAAGAGCTCAGATCCCACTCAAGTCAATGAGAGTTACTAGAGAGCTCAGCATACAATCATGATCCAAACTGTGGATTTATTTGTGATAGGATGCCACTGCCAATAGAGAACTAATGGGTTCTTCCCATCACAGAAATGGACAAACAAAAAGAACCATCTCTTTGCTGTAAGGCTTATATGACACCATCTTTTTATTTTTTATATGTCAATATCAGTATCACTTCACTGCTGAAACCTGAGACTTTCTTGAAGTTCATCATCCCCCCTCCATCAATATTGACAGAATCTGAACATAAATCTTTTCAAAACTTTGTATAAAGGTGGCTTTTAAAAATTCCTTGATCAGTTAAGCATGACACTTCCATTCTACTTTAGTGCCAACTCTTTTAAAGTTAATAAACAATTCATTTCTTGGGCAATTAACTTCAAATATTTCCAAGGGAAATCGCTATTTCAGTATTTCAATTTTCCTTTTATAAAATCCTATTTTATTTTTTCCCCCTCAATAACAGCCAGCAGCATTGGCCACAAAGGATCACATTCAAAGCCAGCTGCAATGAATGTCAGGTTTTCTGTGACTTCATTAGACTGCAGAATAGGTCTTAGTCTGGACAGAAGACAAATACTGACTAGATTTTCACCAGGCTAGTGCTGCTCTGTGACTATTTGTGAGGGTGTAGGAAAAAAATACTGCAGGGCATATGCCAGGGTAACCAACGGCAAACCTGAATGTTGCAAAAATCTAAGTGCAATATGAATCCTTCAAATCACCAAGAACATGCTGATTATAGCCGAAATATTTTCAAAATACCCGTGAACGTTTACCTTAAAAACCCTTTAAGCATGGACACGAGTTCAGAAATCTTTGCTTGGAATAAATGTTCTATAAAGAAAGAGCATATATAATAAACTTTTTTAGAGTTTCCACAAGCATTATGTGAATCAAAGATCAACATGTAAATCAAGATTTAAAACATCCATATAGGACAAATAAAATTATAAACTTGTTATTGATACCTAAAAACATTTCCGCAAAGATTTCAACTTATGTTGATAAATGTATCCCATATGTGACTTTACAGTCATGCTTAATCAAAAGCTATCTCCACAATTTGGTAGTTTCTTGAAAGAAATATAAACCTTTAAATTAGGTTCCTTGCTTTATGTTTTCTAAATATTGTCAAACATAGTAATAGATAATGTGCATTTTGTAATATAAATCACTTTCTAATATTGATCATGAGATGCTGCAATAATTGCAAACTGGAGTACTTACAGAATTTCATACTCATTATAAAAGATATAGCTCTCTTAAAATGTTTTCATTGTCTAAATAATTACATAGCCATTGATTTTATATTAATAAAAAATATGTTTCTGAACATAACTCTGAAAAGAGGACTAATTCTTTGTTACTGTACTTGTATTTTTTTAATGCTTGCAGTATGCATCTTATGCATGTCGATCTTGACTCAAGGGCATTACTTTAATTCCAAAATACACTTCTAAAGTTTCTTTTAAAGTTTTAATATCATTCTACAACATCTGCTATAAGAATACATTAATGCCTCTAAGTCAGTATGCAATTTATACTGACACAAGTACATACATAGTCTGTGATTTTATTGCTGAATCTAGAATGTGATACGAAGTGTTTCCTGCACCCCTGTTCAGGAAAACATCCTGGGCAGAATCTTCCTGAAACACAAATGTTACCTTAAACTGAATTTGGGTTGTTATATCTATGTTCACTAAGTAATGTGTATACTCCATTTACATATGCTACTATTTTCTTTAACCAAAGTGGAAATTAGTGGACATGGGAGAAGCAACTATTTGGATTTATTCTCCAGTAGAATGCAAGAAAATAAAAATCACTTAAGTCTTACTTTATATAACTTCAATAAATGGAAGAAACGGTCTATAGCTACAGTAGTTGTACCAATGAAATGTACCTTTTTATCCTGACAATGAGCAAAATGAGAGTTCCAGTTGCCACAGTAAAATTAAGATACAATTAGCACTGACATTAACAGGCTAAAGTACCCCTTCCATGTGAGCTAAAGAGATCTTGATCGTGCTTTTTTGTTTGTTTGTTTTCACCTCCTTATAATGCCTAGACATGCAAGTAGTCTCAGAAATTTCAAGTCACCTTGGTGTGTACATGTAATGAAAGCACACATGTAAGAATTAGAGCTATAATCTGTTTGACAGTCTCTTAAACCTCTTAACTGACTAAGATTAAGATTGGGTAAAACCAATCTTGTTGCATATAGATAGTAAGTTGACAAAGAGTGTCAACTAGAAGCCTGTGTTAAGTAACTGAAAATGTGTTTCCCAGAAGTCACATTTTGAGGCCAGGATCATATCCTGACTCCTGATTCCTTACTGGATTACTAGTAACAATACTAGAAGCAAAGAAAAAAAACAAAACGTTGGCCACAATAAAGACCTTGAAAATTCAGTGAAAGCAGAATGATGCAATATAACCTTTAAAATAAACTAATTATATCTAAACATATTGTCTAAAACAAAAACATGTATATGGGTAAACAGGCAAGCCTGTGTCCAATCCATGTAGTGGCCCCTGCAGATTTTGTGCTGTCTCACTCAATGACTCAACGCCATCACAGTTGAGTAAGAAAGGACTTTTTTTTTTGAGTTTTGAGTAAGAAAGTTTTGAAAGAAAGTAAGAACGGAAGCCACATGTGGGATTTTAAATCCCAGAAAGGATGCAGAAATAAGAGTTGAATCAAACTTCATTTCAGGTAATTCTTGGTTTACTGGGCTTTGCAGTATTTGTGGGGGAAGATGCAGCTTTGAACAAAAAGCCCCAAGATACAAAACCAAACCAAACCAGAGTTTTTGTCCTTTTAAAAACTTGTCGACATAGAAATGTCACTGGTATAATTACGGTATAAATTTTTCTTTCTGGATGTGGCTGCATATGGGGAACTTATTATGTAATTTATTCCCTTATTGGAATAGAGAAAAAACAAATCTCATAAAAGGCACCTTTACTTGCAAGCCAAGCAACCTCCTAATTTGCTGCTGCATGTCTACAGAAATGCATACAGAAAATGTTTGGTTCTCTCGTAAGTGTAAGAAGCTTCATCTTACCACACCAATGCTGAGGGAAATAAGCTAAAAATGATGTAAACCTCTGGACTTTTGGTATGTTTAAAGAACAACAATGAAACAAATTTTGGTAACGAAATGTATTGAACCTAATGAAATGTCTTGTGCAATGAAATGTCTTGTGCAATGAAACATACAATGAATGAATTAAATAAACCAAGCCAAATCAACCTTCTCTTTTCAAACCCTTATGCATTGCCAGCTCTACTCTGTTTCATTTGACAAGCTCAGTGTTCTCTCAGGGCAGGTGGCAAGGCAGACCGGAGTGTGGCTGAAGTACTGATGTAACCTAGACGCATGGCTGGCAGATAGTCTAGTCTCCGTATTACTCCATCCTGCACTTGACATGGTCAACTACAGAATGTGACAATTAACACATTACAGTGCATCAGGTAACCTGTCAGAAAATATTCCCTCCACTGTTTTGCCAGAAACTGAGATTCAATCCAAGTAATACACAGACTTAATTTCAAACCCTGTGGGGGTTTGACCTGTGAACATAGAGGCTATGGGTTTTCTCATCAGACATTTCTGTTGGCAGCCACAGCCCAACATCTTGTCTCTGGCAGCACCTGAACGGATCCATGCTGCCAAGAATTCTGTGGAACACCTGGATTCTGCTCCATGGACACACACAGCAGAGTCTTTGGATCTTGCCCTGGATCTTTTCGCTAGGTCCCACAGAAAGTACATCCCCAGCTTTCTACCGCTCGCTTCCATTTCTGCAGGCTCAATACCTGCAGTAAGAGACCTAGGACCTGGAGAACAATATTTTTAAAGTCTAGAGGGAAACCACAAGACAGATGAATGAGCAGTAAGGGGAACAGGCATGCAGAATAGGTATCAGGGAAGAATGATTCCACTGAATAATCTCTTTCCTATTTTTTGAGCAGAAGGAAAATCATCAGCAGAGTTCATGGGTCAAAGAATATTCTTCAGTTTTCTAAAACAACCTATGCTCATTTTTTTGTGCAGTTAGCTTTCAAGAGCTAGGAAATGCAATGTAGTGTCATCCTGCAAAAATCAACTGGAACTAAACGTGTAAACCAGCAAGTATCTATGGAAGCTGTTGGCTTCAGGAGCAAATGCAGAATCTGTGTAGCAATGCATGTAAAGTTGGTTTGTGAATCAAAAAAGACGATGACTCGTACATCCCAATAAGTAAAATCATAGCACTACCTATTACTTAATTTTCTCACACACAAATTGGCACAGATGCGTTAGTCACATGTATGAACATAATTAATACAAAAAGGAGGATTTAAATATATTGCTATTATTTTGTACGTGCTGATACCTTCTGAGACCAGCACCTTTGCAGTCATGAATGTTTTTTTCTTGAGGGGGAATCCAATATTTGTAGCCAAGATGCAGGCATTTAAAAATTTCAGAACATCTTACAGATAAAACTCTGCTTAAGCTTCTGATGTTCCTTCCCCATTCTCATGTGGTTGCAGTTGTTCTCTTTCTTGTTCTTCCTGAGGTGGTCTCACACGTTTGAAAAAGCCCATCTGTGATTCAGAGAACAATAAAGAAATTGCATTGTGATATTCAAAACATACACACATCCTTTCCCTTTCCTTCTTGATCAGATCTTAACTGATTTGTTATTTTATTTTCTTCCCTTCTAATCTCTTATTTTTGACCTTCAAAGCTGATAAATATCAGGTGAAAAATTAAACTAATTCAGCACAATCACAGACATCCACTTTTATTGAACCCCTTCCTGACAAAGCTGAAATTTTTTAGTTACCCAAAAACTTAATGGATTCAGATGATTAGGGGACCAAGGTATTTCTGCAAGCTGCTGGTACTATTTTAAGTAATGTGTCACTAGTAGGGAAAAGAAAACAATAGAAAAACCCCAACTACAGTACTTACCCTGTACATAACAAACACTAGAACAGCCAAGAGCAATAATCCTGCTAGGACAGCCAAAATTATAACCCATACAGGCACAGGCATAGGCTGTGGTTGAATGCCCCATGTAATATTTGTAGTAACCTAACAGAAAAACACAATAAATCACACTTTGCATGGCAGTGGCATACTAAATTAATTCATACAGTTTAAGTCTTGTATATCTTTATTCTATAGTGTTTAAAATATTCTTAATACAGCATAAATTATTTTCTCCCTCCAATGTGAGTAAAGAGCTACAGATTAACAGTGACATAAAGACTTCACTGACCCAAATAGGATTTCTAAATTAAATAAAAACAAGGGGGTTTGGGTTGTTTTGTTGTTTTGGGGTTTTTTTTGATTGGTTGGTTGGTTTTTTGCTATCCGTCATGCCAAGGCAACATGTGTTCTGTAATGCTTGATGATTTTCATTAAAACTGTAGGAATCTGACACAATAGTTGGGAATTAGAGAAAAATAATTCAAGTCTTTTCCTTTTTTTATTAGAAGGTAGTATTCCTTGAAACAAACATCAGCTCCACAAAGCTTAGAAGAGAAAAAAGTTAATAATAGCCATTAGAAAGCATATTAAAAAATAAATCAATCACGATCCTTTTTCAACTCCTTTCTTAAGATCTTTTATGCTGTAGTGCCTTCAAATAACTTTTAACTGGGCAGCCCAAATAAATGACCTATATCTTCCTTTCTGTTTTCACCCTGTCTCCTTTCTCTTTGAAACTCTCTGGGACACAGATGGTCTTTTTGTTCCACATTCACACAGTATTTCATATAACATAATAAAGGTTCATTATTCAATTTCTAATTGCTACTACAGCAGAAGACAATTTTCAAGTAAAATACTTCTCAAACAACAGTGGCATTGACAAGAAAATCCAGACTGTTCATCAGTTTTTTCATTTTCAGTTAAGTCTTCAAAGCTACAAGTCTTGTTACTCCGGTTTTAGGACAGAAATTTTTGTTTTACCCTCAACTGTATCTGTATAACGAAAATTCATAGGTGAATAGTATTTGATAAAATTACAATTATACCGAGCCACAAAAAAGCTACTCAACAATTGTTCTTATATTAATTTCAAAGTAAGTATGTATGGTAACTCAAGCTGCATGTAAATGACTTACTACTGTAGAATTGTGGATATCTTCAAAGGAAAGGTTCTTGTAAGGGAACTCTATAACATTGAAAGAAGCAGAAGATTTGAGAGAATAGGAGTGATTCTGATTTTCTTTCTGTGTAAGAAAAAACAAAATTAGCATTGCACGTGGATACAAAAAGCACTTTTTTTATGTTTCAGAAGCAGGGACAGAACATTCAGAGTCACTCACATTCATGAAAGTTTGGGTCCAAAGGCGTGATTTTAAATACAATATTGCACTCTTTCCCCTTTCCAGGTGGCCAACTTGACAGACTATCTTTAAACAATCAGCATTTCCACAGCCCTGCATATAAAAATAGGAAGGATATTCCAAATACAGAAATACTTGAAAAGTTGTTAATGGCATTACTTTACTCATGCACATACTTTTTGTCCTCTTTTCCTGGCAAAGCACCATAGGCTATTCAAATATATTAAGTAACCCCCAGTACTGAATAATTACTTAGGATGTCCCAGAAGTTTGCATTCAGAAAAATACTATGGAAGCCAGTTGGATCCCAAAGGTGAAACAGCTGGCAGTAGCTTAAGGTATGTGTTTTATCTACATATGTAGGAAAAAATGTTGGAGGGTAGGTGGCAGTGCCTGGTCAATTCAGATTACAATCCTCCACATGTTTTTTGATAGGAAAACTCACGGCAATTAACTGCAGTTGGTGCCAACAAAATACACATTGTTGCATTCAGTGGAAGTCTTCAAACTTGACTGCCTGACCTAATCTATAAGCCATACTTAGGACTACTACAGTTCAACTGGCCTTTCTCAACCGCATTTCCACTAAAATCCATCAGATAATACTGATGCTAAACCATCAGTATTTCTAAAAGAAAGCAGAGCAAAACAAAGCCTCATGCTATAATTGTGATTTTAGCTGTACTATAGATAAAAACCAATGTACAGTGTAGGTACATCTGCCAGTGTTAAGTACAACTCAGTGTAATTATTACAAAGAGTGATGTTAGTCTCTGTGGTGAAATCCTGCTAAGACATTGGGAAGATCTGGCAAAACCCAAGCCCTCTAAAAACTCAAACAATTTTTAGAACTGCATTTACAGATACTGAAGAATATTTGAAGCTTCTCTCTAAAAAAATTAAGTAACTTTTCTCACCATAAAATAAGAAATAATTCCTATTTTCACTTTCTTTGCTCAGCCCTTCTTTTTTTTTTTTGGATCGGGGCTGTACTGCCTTAGTCCCATTGGTCCACCCTAAACTCCCAAGCCCTTCTCTGAGCTGCCTGCCTGTCCTGTCCTGCCCAAAGCAGGGATGGTTCATGTCTGCAAGCACAGTTACAAAGGCAGTGATACGGTAATATGTTTACTTTCTATTACAGATTATTTCCAATCTTGCTTAGAATGACGGGTCCTCCACGTGTGTGATTGCAGAATGTCCACTGATCAGCTAGGAAACATGTTGTGAAATCAGCTGCAATTTGTAGCAAAGATGATGACTGCAGCAGTCACCTGCTTCCTCTCAGTTAATTTACCAGCCTTCCTGCTATGAAGTACTGATTTTCAATTTCAGGGAATAGCACAGTATAGAAGGCTGACACTGAACAAAGGGCCCAACTTGGCCTTCGTTTTCAAGGACTTAAAATGTAACAGCACAAAACTGTAGGCATATGCCTCACTGGCTGACTACCCTGAGGAAAACTGATGCACATTGGAAGAAACCCCAGAACAGCTCCAGAGCATATGACATTTTTGTCTGTTAACTTTAAATACCAAACATGGATTTTCTGAAATTATTCTTCATCTCATGGAGCTTTCATCTCCATCTTCATTTAAAAAAACCCAAAAAATATTATCAGTATATCAATGCTGAGAGCTTACCAAAGTATGCACATCTCCTTCAATGGCAGTTATATCCCTTCGACTGATACGATGATCGTGGTTATCTTCCCTGCTAAGTGTTTCATTCTTATCATCATCTTTAGAAGCAGAAATCTAGGATATACCAAGAAACACCAAATCTTAAATAATTCTTACATTTTGATACTTGTGGACTTCAAAGTTAAGGTCAAGAGGACATATACCTGATCAGGTTTCTCTCTTTCCATCCTAGCTATTCTTCAGGACCTGGCTTTACCTACAGCTGTAATTAAAATGCTGCTCCTGCCTTTTCTAGATCACTAATGCAGATTTCTACTAAGAACACAGAGCTTTGAGTATCTTAAATTTTCTTTAACTCAAAACTTTTTCATATATATAAAAAAAATGTTCTTAGACTGCAATAAATAATTCAATTTTGCAATCTTTTATTAAAGATTTTTCCTTGACACTTCAGTTTTTAATTCTGAAAAAATAGCACTAGTGTGGTACTGATGTAACACATACCACTGTACATATGTACACATGTCCAGACACACACAAACCCTTTTTTTTAGGAGGGGCTTGGACAAGTATACAGTAGATCTAACAAATTATTTCAGTAATCCCTTAGAAATTCCCAATGTAAGATTGCAAATTTACATATGGGACTAGGCAAAGCCATGCTATTTGTCCTCTACATAACAAATTTATATGGCAAAACTTACAAGAGAGTTGTAAAAAAATACATTATTACAAATGGTATAGCAAAAGCACAGGGAATTTTTATTTATATATTCACTAAAGTTGCTTTCTGTTTATTAAAGATACGAAAGTATTTTTTTTTGTTCTGTACATTGTGTATCTTCCCTGAGTCTTTTTACATGTTTGCTTAAGTTCTTCTAGAACGACTATACTGATTTTTACCACTTGTTCTAATTGTCTTAGAATTCAGCTCTCTGCTCTCAATCAAATTTGCTGATTTTTATCTGATGTTTCTTTGTCTAGTCCAACCTCGGAAAAAGGAGTTTCTTCTGCTCTGTGCTGTGCAAACTGCATGTTTTGCTGGCAGCGATAGCGTACTTCTAAGCCCCACTGAAACACCCCCATTGACCTCTGATGGCATTGGATCAGCACCTAGACAAATAAGCTAGAAACTGAAAAAATAGTGCCATTTTCCTCCAAGAAATAAAGCCTCAACAATTTACATAACCAGCCCAGAAGCATCTGAAAAATTTTTGTTCACAACCACATTCAATATAATTACATTGCTTTGGACTTAGGACTCTTAGGGTACAGTCTTCAAGGGGAAAAAAAAAAAAAGAGACAAATTTATCTTTGGGATGATAATCTGTTGTCTGCCTTTTATTTCAGCTGCTATATACTTTGACAAGTACTGTCAGACTTGTGCAGACAGCGCAGTCTTCTTCCTCAGCAACAGATGAAAACATAGCTCAGTGAACTCAGCGTTAGATATTCTCAGGGACTTGGGTATTTAGAGTGCATTTCCATAACAAGCAAACATACTTCATTCCACTCAAACAAAAGGAAAGTCCTGCTTACCTTGATTTTCAAGGGATTGATTTCCATATCAGAAGTGCAGTTCATGGGACCATCGATTTCATACTGAACAATATACAACAGCGTGTAGTTTTTATATTTGTAAGGCCACTGCAGAGTCATCATCACCTTGCTGAATGCACTTGGACCATTGTTTCTTAGCTAATTATGAAAATAAAGTTAACAGATGTAAACAAAACCAATGCTGCCTTCTTTGTTAATCCACATGTAATTGTTATTTTATATTTCAGCCATAAATGATACTGCTGCTATACCCACCCCCAACCGCTTACAGCAATAGCATCAACAACTTCACCTAAAAATGGTAGCTAAACATCAGACTCCCGATAAGCAAGATTTAAAATTACTTCTGTAATTTGACAAAAATTACTTTGAAGAAAAGCTATATGGCATTTTGTCTTGAAGAAATGTAAACATTTTTTCTTGAAAAAAATGTGGAGTTTTTTGTAGTCTATTGCATGAATCACAACCACTGTACATGCCTCAGCCAAGGGACTCTGAGCCAGACACATAACAGCCATAAGTTTTGTTAGATAAATGGTCTCTTAAGTTCTAGAACAGCTGTTAACTATTCTCATTCACACAGCACTCTCAGTAAGTTTTGTTTAATTAAACAGTCTAGATTAAAACTATGATCATTCTAAGGAAATTTTAAATACAAGTTTTCAAGGCAAAAGACTTTACAATAATGATTCAGAACAGTTGGAATACAAATGAGGATACTAAATAATTTACAGTCATGAGTCATTTTCTGAGTTCAAGTTACTTTAAATGTTTCATCTAGATTTCAAAGGGCTAGAAAATAAAATATGTGTAATGACGTAAAAAATCAGCCACTTCTATTTGGCCACTCTTGTCACATTAACTGCAGGCATTCCAACCCTTCCTCCAGATATCAATTACTGACCCAGCATTAAATAAATAAAACCTTTATTTCCATGGAGGAACAAAATGAAGACAGAACTTATCAATTACTCCAGAGAAAAGCTACACCAAAAGATTAATTTTCATTTATCAGAGAACTGTGTAACTGAAGTCAGTAGTAATTGCATACCTCATAGATATGCTGAACTAGAGGCCCAATATCATCTTCTGTTTCTGGATTCTCCTTTGGCTGCCAATTTGCAATAGGAAGGAATATGTGATCAGGAGACGATACACTAAACAGTGGAGCAAACAAGTCATTATTATAAAGTAAGAAACAATGTCAATCTCCAGAACATCTCAAAAAAGTCAACACACTTAAAATACAATCCGCAATTTTTCATCCTTTGTATATAAAACCATAAAGAGCAGAGCCTGAGTGGCTTGTATGTTAAATGTTCAGTTTTCTTCTCTACATGAAAAGATGAACCCTGTATTCAGAAACATTTTTTTCCCTGTCCTAAACTTTGAATTCATCCTACAACATCTAGTAAACCATTAACAGAACTAAGATATATGCATGTCATCCAAAATATACAAACTGTGAAATACTTTGATGATGAGAAATATTGATGATGCAGAGACTTATCAGTACAGTCACAAAAATAATTCAGTGTGCACCGAAAACAGTGAAGCTAACAATAATGCTTTTCAGTTGTGCCACCCGCTCATCTCTCGGATATTAACAAAATTAGGTCACAATAATGAATGTAGTAGAAATTTTAAAAAAATATGACTTGGGAATCCGAGTTAACTAGCTGAGCAAAAGAATTGTATAGCTTTTAGGTATCACGTACAGATTCCTGGTAAGCAAAAGCAATGGACGTAATGGAGTTGTTATGGTATTAATGCTATGCTTAAGACTGAAAAAGATGAGGGCATTGCAAATTTATCTTCAACAGGATTTTCGAAACCTTTGGTTTTAGAAAAGGTTTAAGGTTTTTTTGGATGAAAACTGAGTCAGTTAGTGGCGGAAGAAAGTGACCTGGAGAAAGGTGTGCAACTGCAAAAAGGAGGGGTGAAATTTTTTTGTCTTCCAAAAAAACCTTCTAGTAACAGAGGCACGAAATTCCTTTTTGGAATTCCATTTGTAATTATTTAGAATTATTTCAGAACTGAAAGCCCAAAGGGTGGCTAGAAGGAACCATATTTTCTTTATAATTAAAAATTCCCTATGGCTTCCTGGAAGCTTAGGCAGACCAGAAAGAAAGTTCATTGAATATAAAGAAGCAAACATGCAAAGCTCATTTGAGAAAGATGCTTATTAAAAAAGTATCAATGCTTACCCTCTAATTTCAACAGCTGCTGAAATTGCAAGGTCAGCCTGATAGAATGCTACCGGACTTAGATTGTCATACAGGTTGGAGCTGCAGAGAAATCAGAACTTAATGTCTTACATGAAATAAGCTAAGTATTCAAAAAAACCCTTGAAAAAGTAATCTGTAACAACATGACTCCTGAGCCATTGTAGGAAAATACAATTGCTAAAGACTAAGGAGCAGATTCCAGCAAGTTCTCACTTAAATGCATGACAGTCCCACCCTCAGCACAGTGTGGATGTCCCTTAGCTGGGAGAAGTCAATAAAGGACACAAAGTAATGCTGGCTCTGTTATTTAGCTGCCACATTTAAGAAAATTCAAATGCCAGGGCTGTGGGATAACATCAACTATATGGCTAGCAGGGCCTTAAGTTCCACTTCAAGACATCTGTTTTGCTCAGGGAATTCTTGGCTTCAAACTAGGCCCTGGGCAGACAAGTACATTAGGGCTATTTTTGCCTACTGCTCTACACAGTGTTTAAACCATTCAGTGAATACAGTTGACATCAGATTCCTACACTCCAGATACACCAAGATATGACAGATATTAAGGCACATAGAGTCATTCATATGTAAAATTTCTTCAGACTTTCTTTGTAAGCAGAGAAGAAGAAATACAGAGAATACTCCTATTCCCCTCAAAGTGCAGCTGGGAACAGAATCCTGATCTCCTTAGACACACGTGATTATTCTGTCTACTTAACTAAACAATTTCCTTTAGAAAGATCTTCCTAAATCCACTAATTGTTCTTCAAAACTGGTGTAATAAAAAAACACATGCAACAGTGTTTTCTTCCCAACCTGTAAATACCTCATTCTTTCAGAGACCACAGTCGTCATTCTAGGAAATGGGCCAGCTTCGGAAATCTAGCTTTGTGAGTTTAAGACAACTAATATGATCTTTAAAACCTCTTCACGATAATACCTTGATAAAGCCTGTCACTATGAACTGTGATTGCCATATTTGCCTGCATCACTGTTCTTGCACTCAGAAGTCACGTAAGGAAATTCCTTCCATAAAATGTGTAAAATGTTACAGGAACTTCCCTTCTCTTCCATCATGACTTAAGTAACCTCACTAACTTTTTTCTCCCTGTGAAAGGTAGTTTGTGACCACTGTTAGCCCAAGGAAGGCAACTGACAAAAATTATTTTCTGCAAAGAACTGGAGTCATATGCCACTGGCACAGCTTACTAGCTGATGAAGAGGGAAAAAATATTGAACAGACAGCAATGTGAGATCAAAGAGATATTTAATGCTGCCAAGGCCTTTGATCAGTATGGCAAACCACTGGAACACTAAAACAGAATGGCAGGTTTAAACTTATTTAACTCTTGTAGATGAAAAATGTGTATGTGGATGAGAATAATTATTCATTACATTTAAAAAAATGAAGCCTTTAAATGGAAAAAACACCACCCTTTTGGTTCACCATGAGGGAAAAAAACGCAGCTGTATTTGCACTGTCCATTAAGCTGCATAAAAATGTATTGAGTAAAGATATTCCTATTGATCACATCTCTAAATCTTTAATATCATGTCCAGTAGGCATAAATACAGATTTATATACCATATTTATATGAAAGCGCTGGTGCTTATCTTAAAAAAAAAAAAAAAAAAAAAAAAAGAGGAATGCTACTGCTTTGTTCCATTTAAATTTTCAGTCTCTCTTATGCTGGCTACTGTAAAACACTTAAAATGGCTCACCGCATGTTGCTTCTGTTTAGACCATGTCACGCATTGCCTTTTCTGAAAGACTTACACTGCTCGTCCTTAAAATACATGAAATCTGAAATTCTGGTTTTACATCAGAAAGATTTCAGAGTTCAAACATCAGTTTTTAAACAGGGCTAGAAACCCAAAGACACAAGTCACTCTGTGACACTGCACAAGTGTCAGGAGACCACAATGGTATGAAGGTACAAAAATACGAAGTTTTACTTAAAACACTGTAAACGGTTTTGTTCCTCTTTATTAGTATTTCACTTGTGCTACGGTCCGTCTAAAAGCTGTAAGCAAAAGTGACTGCATTCACACAGAAAACTCTTGTTTTCTTACATTTATCCCCTCTATTTTAGAACATATTTCATTAAAAAGATGCATTCATTTTTTAAACAATTACGAGGCAAAGACCAGAGATTTAGTCCAGAGTGAAAATAACTGCTTAGTTTACAGTTTTCTTAGTGTTTTCTACCAGGTGAGATACATACTCATAGATTTCCATACCTTCGGATTTGCAAGGCAAACTTCACAGAGGTATCCATTTCAGACTGCTGGTGCACACTGAACCGCAGGCCAGCTAATAGCTTTAGAAAAAAATCACTGTGGTTCAGTGGAAGTGCAATAAAATACATGAGAACAGCTTCTTAATACTGTTATACTACAACAAAATTGCTTGTGGTCATAAAAGAACACACACAGACAAATGGAAAATAAAACTTATCCAGTTCATCAAGACTAGAAATGTACTGTGCTCTCTGTAGATTTCAGCTGATGCATCAATGCCACAAAACAGAAATGTAAGGTTTACATCATGGTCACCCCTCTTGCTTCAGCCATTTTTACACGTAACTGAGGCTCCTTCTGTGTTGCAAAATGTATTGTAGTCTAAAGAACAGGACACACTTTAATGATTCTAAATTCAGTTCCCAAGATTTGTTTTAAGTCAGTGCATGACAGTTGCTTCAACTTCTGCACTGTTCAGCTTGATATTCTTTGAAAGACTGGAAATAGCATTTATTCACCTATACAAAATGTGTCTTGGAAGAAAAGCACCATCAAAGTGTTGATAACTGTGACTGATTTTCACTGTATTTCCTCAGAAAATAAGACTTATTATGCCATATCATCATAGTATCTGCCAGGTCCTACTAATAATTTTTTAATTCTTCCAATTTCAGCTACATTTGGTGGAAGCGCAGAGGTCCCAACTAGACAAAACTCCCTCAAACTTGACTAAGTAAGACAGAAGAGAGAAGCACTATTAGGTTTCCACTAAGAGAAAGGTGTGTTAGGAGCTAGCTCTTTATTATATACTAAGAAATACTTACCAGATAAATCTAAAGACAAACTCATGAAGGATCAAAGTTCATTAATTCTACTGTTTCATGAGCTACTTTTGAGTTGCATCATAAAACTCAAAAACACTCCTGTCAGCCTGCAATTTCACTGGAAAGTTGAAACCATTACCACTGAACTAACCAAACGTGGGCAGCTAAATATGAGCTAGATCTAATCTTAAATTCCTGTGAGTAAACATCCTGCCCAAACAGTACTGTGAGTAAGAAAAATGCCAGCTGTACTCTTCTATGAGCCATCAGACATCTGTCAGTCCAAACCTTACCTTAGTTCCTGCTTTCATGGGATTTCCCAGGTCACAAACTACCATGCGAGTTTGATTCTCTGTTTTAAATGCACAGGACAGTCTTGCTAAAGCCTGCAATAAACCACAAAGACATATTATAGAATGTCATTCTTTACATCTGGACACCCAGATGAAAGTCTGGAGACAAGTTCTAGAAATGCTGCATTAATTTGAATATAATTTCTTAGTCCTAACACAGTCGAGTACTAAAATTAAATTAAATCTTAGTATGAAAGCCTCCATGGAGACAAATATTTTTGATACAAGATAGATGCTCTTTCCAAGGTTATAAAAAGAAAAATTCAATACTCGTGTCGGGTAGCACTGATGATTTTCGTAACATTAAGCATTGATCCACATGATTCTTTAAAACTATGTGAAGAAACTTTGTCAATCTGGCAAACTCTCCATAGGAAAATGAAGATCGGAAGGCAAAATAACATGAATACTTACTAGCTTACTCAAAGAGGTCTTAAGAGGAGCTATAAGATTTTGAATAAAGCCACATCACAAAGCTCTAGAATAGCAGAGGCAAACTGGAGAACCAAGCCAAGGCATGGTCCAACATATGTGAAGGATGTAGTATCAAAGTTGGAATTCTTTGATATAGGGTAAAAATAGTCTTCCCCTTAATATTCTGCAACTTTACAGATACACCGATTGATCATAGATTCTATCAAATAAAAACAAGGATGAAGAAAAACTGAAAGTATATTATTTATATATAGCTATAATGGGCTAAAATAAAATTTGGACTATACCCATATATCTCCAAAGAAACAGAAGTTATACAGACATTTTAGAACACAAGGGAAAGTCAGGAAATTAAAGTAACAGTCTGTATACTCAGGATGACTGACACCTACATACTTAGGTGGAAGAGAACAGCAATACTCAACATCGCTTCTTGCTTCACAGGTGCCCAGCTCTTTATCTAGCACATCATACGCTAAGTCCACATTTAAAGAAATCAACAAGGGCACTGTTCAAATGAAGACTTGTAGCAGATAAACTCTTTGTGTCAAAGTCCATCACACAGATGATTCTCCTTTGTTGCTAGCACTAGGCTATTAAACTGGAACCGTCCAGCTGGGTGTCATATAGCCTTGGGGCTTAGAAGAACCTTATCACTTTTTCAGTGCTTTAAGATTGAAGCATAAAACCCACCACTGACAGACCCTCTTCCACACACTTCCACAGCAACACCTGAAATATGACTATGTAAAGAAGAAAGAGAGTTGGAATTTTACCTCATTGTTACGAACAACACCAATGAAATCTGCTTGGGGTGGGACAATGACAAAGAGTTCTGCTTCATAGGCTCCTTCCCCTTGATTCTCAGCACTGACAATCAGTGTCAAGGGATTGTCATCACCAATATAGATCTGCTTCTGATCGCTACAAAAAAACAAGTGTAAAAATGAGCTCTGCATTCAGCTTTTCAAGTGTATGGAACTGGTTGAACTTAGAGAAACGAGACATTCTGAGATTACACAAAGACACTGGAGAAATCTAGAGGCAATACTTATGCTCCAGGAGTATCAGGAGAGTTCTACACTAAATTTAAAAAAACCCCACTTGTCTATAATCACAAAAATGGAGTAAATACTACATGCTGTTTTGTAAGAATCTTTTTTTATAACATATACAATAAACCACAAAACCACCGACACCTTTTTTTATCCAAGAACAACCTATGAACAGCTAAACCACCATGTACACTTTGAATTACACGCTTGCTTAGGAGAGGTAAACGCAAGCATACATTTATAACAAAAACTGATGGAAGGCTCAACTACAGAATACAGCTGAGACCTCTGTAATACATTTGTTCCAGACACAAAAAGAATATCTTTCCAAGCACTTATTTTCATTTCACCAACTACAAGGAAACCTAACTGTACCTGCACCGATTTAAAATGTCTGTGAAGCATATGCATTAATTAGTATGTTTGTGAACTGTACTACCTACATACACATGCATATGCTATAGCTCTGCACTAAGGACATGAAAATAACCAGATGACGTTTATAAGTATAGATAATACATTAAGAAAGGCTTTTGGGCATACAAAGCACAAAAAGCCCAAACTCATGAAAGATTTTTGAGTTACAACTTGTTTCTTTTCTTCAGGTTTAATAAAAGGTACTTCCAATACCAACAGGGTATTTTTCATACATGTGACAACAGAGCCCTAGTCCACCCCTAGCTGGATAAAATCAGGCCTGTTCACATCTTCATGTGTCTGTCTAGTGTCAAATAACAGAACAGTGGTACAATTGCAGCTAACACCAGTTTTATGCCTGCTATGCATGCACAGCTTTGCAAATATACAAATAAATACTGTGTACTTATAGTGGGGGTCAGGGTGGGGATGGTGGTGTGTGCTCTCCCTGTATTACGTACTGAAGACATTAGGTTACAAAGCAGAAAATGGGTTTTCTTTAAAACAAATAAGCATGAGTTTAGATTGTATACATTCAGGAGTCCTATTCATTTCAAAACATCCTTTTATTAAAAGTATTACAAGCTCTTGAAGTTTAGAATTCAAGTAGAGAAGTTAATTGCCCCTGTAGTATTTTTCTCATGTATTTACCTTTCTACTGAAACCTCCAGCTTTGGTTTGCAGACATTATCATCACCACAATCCAGCAGAATATGTGCCTATGCAAAAATCAAATGCATACTGTTGTAATAATTCCTCCATCTTTTCTAACACACATTTCAATAATACTGTTTCACCACCAAAATTTTTTTTTCTAAATAGCTGGTTATGAGACACCTTCATCTCATTAACCTCACAGAACAACTCAGTTTTTATCTAGGCAGGGGGTGTGGTGGTGGTGGTTTACTGTGCCTCATCCTGCCACACTGCAATTCTAGGACTCATGTCTACATATCTTAATCCTCTTTCAATACTTTGAATAATCTGTTCACCTCGAGTTGCATCTCTACTACCCTCTTTACAAACAAGAGTGAAATTTTGTATAAAGGGCAGAAATAGGAAAAACTGTATTTATTACCTTAAGAGAACTATAGGGATAAACATAATATACATAGAACAGCATACTATGAGCAATGGATGAAACCCTCCAATTCTTCAAATTAACACTTTCAACACTACAATAACTGCTTTTCTCCAGAAAACTGGTAATTAGCATGCACGAAAAGGAAGTCCAGCACTAAAGAATAATGTGTCAAAAAAGAAATTTGACACAGAGAGAAGAAAAAAAAGATAAGACAAACATACAATAACCATCAATTTTCCCATAATTCAAAGACTAAAGCCTAGATGTCTATTTTGGTATCTTAATTTTTTCAGAAGTCCTAACACAAACATAAGTATTGAATAAGTACTGAAAGCTGAAAATATGTTGTAGGATCTCTCATTGCAGATTGTGTAAGAAGTGTACCTGTCTGCTCATATTTGCAGGAGTGAACTGGTTGAGGATAGGGTGCAATCCTGTTGCATCTGCAGCTGTTCTGTAATCCAGACGATATTCCATAAAAATAGTAATGGGAGTTAGTTTGTCTCTAAATTCAGATTCATCCTGAGGAAACCAAAGATTTGATTACAATTAAAACATGCAAAGAAAACAACTACAATAAAAATATCCTTCAAAAAGTCTCAATAGGCAACAAGCAGTCATCCCAAGAGCAATCTGAGCAGTATTTTTATTTATTGTTCATGTTGTAGAAGGAATGAGAAAGCCAAAACAACATTAAAACATCTGAGTTCTTTTCAAACTAGAAAATCTCGTCAGAAAACCTGCAGTGTAAATTTGAAGAACAGCAATTTTAGTAGTAACCTGTTTTACAAATGGAAAACTATAACAGTGAAGAGCTTAAAGGGCTATACAATTCTGCTTTTTCTTGTCAGACAAAATTCAGTATGCTTCTAAGATATTAATAGATATTAATCTCTGGACTTGTGGTTTTTTCCTTCCTAAAATTATTAAGTTGAACTTGGAGTTACTGACTTTCCTATTGTTAATTTCGAATCACTCTGTTTATCAAATGTCAAACCTGCCTTCCAGAGTACTTACAAACCATCTCTTAGCTTTGTATTAGCCATAATTTTATCTGTGTAATTCGTTACTATTAAGTAGTTAGCCACTGATTTTACCAGTGTAAACTCCGCTTCATTATTCTCAGAAATTAGAATAATGAAAATTACTGACTCTACAACAGCTCATTGCAGGGTCCTACTTCAGAAGCTATTTTCTATGGCCAGAAATCTATTGCTAACTTAACTGGCTTTGCATCCAGTTTCATATAGGTCACGTGTCATTACTGTCATTGGTGGAGAAGTGTTAAAGCTTTACTAACACTGGGATCTGGGCTATTTCCATACATATCCCACTCAGAAGGCCAAAGAAAAGTATTACTTACCCTCCATGAATCCCTAATGATTACTAGTATTCTTACTGTTTGGTTTGGTTTTTTTTTTCTGGAGAGGGGAGTAAGTATTGTTGATGTTTGATCTGTAAGTCCTCAGAGATAAATGTGAGCTGCATCTAACTTACATAGCTGTATTTTCACATATCTTTCCTTATTTCAGCCAGTGTTTGTTCTACTGGGTTACACTTTTTAATTGTGTTAGCATCTGTCCACATTTGTGGGGACTCAACCAAAAAGACTGAAAAAAAGCAAACTTCGTATTTCAGCCTTCTCTGTCGCCTCTGTTATTTGCTCATCTTTGCTTTTTAGCGGCAGCTCCGTATTTTCCTTTATTCTTTTCCCTCCAAAGCAGAAGCATAACTTCTGCTTACTAACTTTCAATATTCCTTGGAAATTATAACTAATTTTCTGCCTAGGTGACTTGTCCAAGAAGTCCATAGCAAAGTTCACAATTGAATTTCTAACCCATTTAGTGACCAGGACCTTAGTCACCATAATATCCATCATTCATCCTCTGACAGCAGTGATAGCCCAGGACAGAGACACAGCTTAAATAATTCTAGGTCTATCCATTGGGCATGAAATTCTTCTAGCATTTCTTTTTCCTATTTTTTTTAAAACACGTAACATGTGGAACTTGTAATAGACAAGCAAAAATTATTTGCCTAAAATGTAAATGGCTACTTACCCTCAAAAAGGCATCAAGTTCTTCACAATTCATTTTGCCTCCTTTCGTAATAGTCATATTCTTAGAGTGGCTAGGCTGTTTGCTGTGGAGAAAGAGAGCTCTCCTTATAGCTCCCTTCTGCTTAAGTTTATCCAACAGCAGCTCCACTTGGAAATCTGTCCAATCCAAAGCATTTAGGTTAGGGATATTTCATTTAATTAAACACAGTGCAGATTCCCATCAGAAATGGAGCTGAATGCTGGTTTCAGCTACAAGGAAAACCTAGTGCTTGGAACTTTCAAAACTTCAAGTTATTTCAGTATAAAATCTGTTACTGCATTAGTTCTCAAAGTAGTAACTAACAAGCATTGTTGTTTTCCTAAATTGGACTCTTTTTTCCTTAAAAACTGGAAACATAGAAGAGCACCAGTACATTTGTAATTGCTATAGAATTGGAGGAATAAAGGTTAAATTATTTCCTCCAGATAATTTTAAAGCAATCTTGCACATAACACTTATTTAACTGTACTGCTAATCTAATTACTTCAAATATTTGATATAGATAATGACATTTAAGTAACAGCTATTCATAAGAGTCTTCCCAGATCATACCACCTCTATAAATGCCATACAAAAAATAAGGATAAGCTTTTATAAACAGTGGACAAAGCCTGACTGTAGCAGGCTGCCCGCCATGTTACAAAACCTCTTAGAGACAACTTAAAAAACTGTTTAGAACAACCTTTTCCTGATTCTTATCCAGAAAACCTGATGAAAAAAATCAGTGCTATCAATCAGAAGGTCATGATTTCAAAAGAAATGTGAGAAATCCGTTGTGGCTTGTCTGTATTTTTCAGGCCTAACAATGCACATGCTTGAAAGTATTCTAAAACTCCCCTCAACAAGAGTTGATCTCATTTCAGTAAAATACAAAGGACTTTCCAAGACTAGTTCCACCAAGTGGTTAAACAGATGCTTAAAGTGCCAAGTATGCTCAAATCCCACTGACTTCAACACAACGTCAGCAAAAAAGCGGCTGAAGACAGTCACATAGATGTATATGGTTACTGAACCGGTAGGACTGTGCTGTAAAGGACAGCCAACTGTTTCAATAATGAAAAAGAACAAAAACCAGTGCTCAGGTCTGCACACAATATAAAGAGACTTTAAAGTTTTAAAACTAGCAGAACTTACTTAGTGATTTAGGGAGCTTTCCTTTGCCATCAGCTTTTAAGCAGAACTTTACTTTGAAGCTGTTTTGGGGGAAAAGAAAATATTAATTTTGCACACTTTTTCTCTCATTTTCCTCTAAATTTTTTTACTGTTTTTCTCAGTTCAAAGGTATTCTCTTTTGAGACTCTAGCTCACTCCCAAAAGCTATTTTCTACTGGCTGGAGAAAAAATATAACCTATTAATAAATAGACAGCAATGCAAGAAATGCAAAGTTTTGGAGTCTTGACTTATGTAGAAACAGTCACCTGTGAAGCTGAGTGTTTATTCCAGAAATCAAATGTGGCTCATTTATTTTTAAAGCTAGAAGGAACTGGCATACTGCGTTGAAAAGGAAGTTAGCACTAGAAAGGAAAATTGGCTTTGCACAATAGTCCAGGAACAAGAACCAAAACCAGTTTTCAGAGCAGATCATTTCCCAAGTGGTTTCCATAAGCTCACCTAAAAAAGTAAGTTAATGGGTAAAAACACTAAATAAGCTGTGTGATCCACTACCATCTTGGGAAGATCTTTCTCTCCTCAACACAGACAGCTGGCAGTGTGCAGGTAGGGTGTAACTTAGGAGTCAGTCTAGCATCTGTTGAAGACAATGTGGGTCCTCCCAGTGTTGTCAGAGAGTTCTTATTTTGCATTGTCTGTTCTTTCAGAAAAATCTGTTTGATTGCCTTTTTTTAATTAGCTGACTAGACTTCCTGAATCCTTTCAGAATTGAAAGCTTATGAAAACAAAAACAAAAAAGTCCCCCCTCCTCTACCACAAAGGAAAACAAAGATACCCCGCTTACCAAGAAACTTTTACATCTGACAGTGAACAGGCTTTGTTTTCTGGGTTTAGAATGGTTGGATTAACTTCCAGGGCAGCATTTACTCTAATAACGGGTCTAGCCCTGCAAAGAGAACATCCTCTTGAACAGTATTCCACACCATGTTAGACCATACCCTTCCCATCAGATTGTGAAATATACACGTACACACTTAAACAATATTCAGGGAAACTGCAAGAATAACAATCATTGAGTAGACTAGGGAAAAGCAGGAAGCTTTTCCATACCTGTTCATTACCATCAGAGTCAGAACATGGACAATTGTGTTAAGAAGTCCTACTATTTCTAGCACAGAGAAATAAGGTATTTTCCCAAATTGAGCAAGTTTGGATGAGAGCATCAGCGTTGCAGTGTAATAGCTAGCAGCACCCTGTATGTGTCAGTATCTAAAAACCTGTCACTCAGAAAGCCTTGAAGACAGCTTACTTCCATTTTTTCTTAAGATTACTGAGAAAGATAAATAGCAGATGGCAGATGTAGATTTACTCGGTGAAAATAGCAGTATAACCTTGTTTTACCTCCAGCAGTTTGGAAGGTCGAGTGGCAGAATTTCAGTCTTCCCTGGTCCTGCTTGCTTTTGTAACTCAGGAATGCCACTGAGCTCTTATTTATGTAAAAACATAGAGTGATACTTACCTATATAAAACAGCTGTGTCAACACCAAAGGCTCCAACAATCAAATCTAGGAAGAAAGGAGAAATACTACATATTACAATTTTTTAAAATATGCTGTTAGTCAGAGGTGGGACTACTCTTAAATTATTCTGAAGTGACATTTAAAGCAAAGGACCTGGATATCCATTTTTGTCCACATCTGTGGCTCCTTTCAGCGAGTACCCAAAACTGGGTGGCATAGTGCGAGCAGCCCACTGCCCTTCAAGAATTTGAGATGGGACTGCATTCAAACCATTTGCTCTTCCATTGTAGATATAGACAAGTCCTCTCTTGTCCTCTCCACCATATGGTGCAGCAACTGCAATATCTGTAAACCGAAAGAACAATTGTCAATGTCTCCAGACGCAGACTAAAACATATTTGTGCTTACATCAATCAATCATTTCTGATATTACAGTTTCGATATGTGTCAGAAAGGAATAAATGCAACCAGCCTTTAAAATGCTCATCAACAACCTTTTTAAAAAAAAAAAAAAAATTGTACACTGCTTTTTCTAGAAAGTATAAATGTTTAACAAGAACATATATTATAGATTTTTGTATGGGGTTGAGGAGAGAGAGAAAGGAATAGTTCTGCAAATACTTCTGCACTGCAGTAACTGAGTTGCAGCCAAATCATATGGATCTGAGATGCTTTTTAGTGTATTACACACCCAGAATTAGTCACTGTTGGCGTCAAATCACAAACCTAAAGTGGGACTGTCTGACCATTTCATTAACACAATCATGATCCTCCAAAGGGTGTGACATTTTAATAATAATCTGGGAATTTTAAATCAGCCTAAAACAATAGTAGATATCAAATTCCAGTCTATCCCGATCATGGCTTGGCCATATGTTTTATGGAGAACTTTCAGTTACTGCAATTATGCTATCTCTTAAAGCTTAATAAATTTGAGAGTACTCTTATCAATGACTAATAAACAGTAAGAAAAAAATGCTAATTGGACTATCCGTAAGGACAGCTTTAGAAGTGTACATATGATCTAAATTCAACATTTCTGCGGCTGGTTCAAATACCAGACATGAAACTCTATACAAAGTATATTACATTACTTCCTCCACTTCCCTTAAATTTGAGAAAGTTGCGTGAAAAGAACAAGGACTCAAAAATTTACCGTTTCGTGTTTTTGACTCATCTTTGCAAACTTTATGAAAACAGTAGAAATTCCAATCTTGCGCGACACTGCGACGGAAAGTGTTTTAATTAACACTCCCCAAGTGAAACAGAGCCGGGGGTGGGGTGGGGGGAGCTAAAAACCCCAGACTAAATAATGGCAAAGTGATTCAAACAAGGCAGCTTTTGTTATGATTTTCTCAGTTACAGTGTATTTCAGATTGAAATATGATAGTATCAAAACATTTTTTGGATAATCTCATCAAGTGACCAGATTTTTGACTATCAGCTGTAACCTTTCCAATGTCTTCTGTAAATAGTTGCAGTGATACTGCATCTTCACATGAATCCTGTATGCTATTAGCAACTAGAAAGGTCCGTTCCAACCCAAAACTATTATATGATTTTATGACTTAATTAAAAAAATAAATTAGAGATACCTGGGAATTTGAAATATTAGCCTGTTATAATTTTTGATCTTCAGAAAATACTTAGCCTGCAAGCAGAATGGGAAAAACAAAAGCGAGTATTTTTTTCAGGAAATACTGGAGTATGACCTGCAAAACAGTTTTCTCCCTAGGATTCCTGGAAGTCTCTGTCCCAAAACTATGTTATTCTTGTCTGTTTCACTGTTCTCAGTTCCTAAGTGAAAGTAACAAGAAGCACTAGCAAGGGGTTTGAGAGTCTACAGCTTCAGTTATATCAGACTTAGGCTTCTCATCCAAACAGTTGCTCAAGACACACAGCTCTTGGTACAGTTGGCTGTAGTTGTTATGGGATATTTTCACCAGAATCTTCCATTTTGAAATAAATCATAAGTAAAAAAAAAAAAAACCAACAATATCTAGACTTTTCTGTCAGAGCATTTTTAACCAGCTCTCTGAAACAAAATCTTCTTTTCAGTCATCATTGCGTTTCTGGAGAGGAAAATTGGCTTTAAGCAATGAAAAGAGGAGAATTATACTGAAGATGTCCTAACAAGTCACAACGGAGAATCAGATATTTCATTGATGTTTCTACTGTACTTGTCACTTAGAGAGTAATAAAGTGATCAGTGTAACAGCTAAGATAATCCATGCTGTAGTTTAAATGGTATAGTCTCTGCTCGATGCATACATGTAACTCCTGTTAGCATTCTTGGGAGTAGCATACAAGCATCGAAAGGAGTCTAGACCTTCGTGTCCAACATTAAGTCATGGTTAGAGTGCCTACTGTTTGTGTGCAGAATACACATTCAGTGTGCTGCCGAGATTTCTACAAGTGGAAAATAGTGACCAATAAATGACGTCCTACCGTTGAAGCCATCCTGATCTAGATCCCCCAGAGGTGCAATAGAACTGCTGAATCTTGCAAATATCTCAAAACCATTCAGCTTTGTGATCTGAAACCCTCCAGAAGCTTGTTGAAGGCAAATGGAAACTTGGCCGACCTCTTGAAGCTTCCCGTCAGAACCTCGATCCATAAAAAGAGGGGCTCCGATAAACAAATCTGTGTAACTGGACCAAAGAAGGATAAGGTTCTTCAGTAACAGCATGAAAATTCAGTTTCATTCTCTTAAGCACCTGTTAGGAGGCCTAACTCATCAGTGAACTCAATATGAAGATGAAAGTTATCTATCTTTAAATTGCAACTGAAGGCAAAATTTATTGACAAAGTAAACACAAATATATGAGAATTTAATGCATTTAAAGCACGGGAATACACCCATGTACGTTTATGTAAATAAATATAAAACCAATTCTACAGTTGTCAAATGCTGAGTGCTAGTGAGGAAGTGTGTCACACAGTTACATGTTAAACCAGTAATGAAGACAGAAATATATATTGTAGGAAAGACTTTTTAATAAAAGCTTCTTTTTTTTCTTTCCAGAAACAAGTTGGGTAGCAGCAGGGAAAAGAGGGCACTTACTTGTCCCCATTGATATCTGTGGCAGCCACTGAATACCCAAAATAGGCAGCCATCTGGAAAACAAAGTTCAAACCAAACTTGTGAGTTGCAGCAATATAAACACACAAAGAAGTTTATACAAGGCTGTATAGAAAAGAAGTTAGGGAGATGATAATATATACCACAAAAATTTTTTGTCTCCTTTCTCCTCATGTTTTCCTTTGTCTTCCTTACTCTATTTGCAAGTAAACCGATCAGTTACCTGCCCCATTCCCCCTTTCATGATCCAGTCCTCTTTTCCAATTCTCTAAATAGGCAGCATATCTTAAATTTAAGTAAGTTTTTCTAAGGAGCACTACAAAATGGGAACTCACAGAACATGTATTTTTAGGATTCCTACAGACTTTGTAAAATTTTTGGCACATAAGCTAGTAACATTCAGAATATTATATGTTCTAGTACCCCCTAAACACTGTCTCAACGTGTTACCTTCCTGTAGGAATAACCTCCTGGACACTCACCCTGCTGAATAAAGCTACATACCTGCTCTCCAGTGAAGTTGTACATGGAAGACATGTTTTTCCCATTGTAAATAGACACCTGGACGTGAAGAAACACACATTACGGCATACCAACAATATTCATCTTTTTTATTTATTGTGAAGCTTAAAGTTTCAAATTTCCTACCATGCCCAGAGTTCTTGCTGCTCTTGGGACTCCTGATACGAAGTCTGAAATATAAAGCAAGACACCCAGATAACATTCAGGTCCTAAAGCGCAATGACTTTGCTTGCACAGAGTAGTTCATTCCTATGCTTTATGCCTTTTCCTGCACACTGTATCATTTTTTCTGTAACATTTATTTGAAAGACCTGCTGAGCCCATTAACAGGATTTTTTTACTGAAACAAGGGTCTTACCTTCTATGCCATCACCACTGAAGTCTCCAACAGCCACCGAATAACCTGATAAACAGACAAAATCAGTAAATTACTTTAGTAACCTTATTCAGTAACCTCTAATTCAGGGATGCTGATGAATTACAGTCTACTCATGCAGCTGTTCATAGTCTAAGCTGCTTAGAGACAATACTGATCCGGTTGCGTTTTAAGATGAAGTGAGAGGACTGTGCACAGAGCACAAAAATTCATGGAAGTATTTCCATTTATTTTGTCATCAGGTGCTCTTCGAATCAAGCCTATGACAAGATAACTAAGCTTCTGTCATACATAAATTACTGCATTTTCAGGTATGTAGCTCTTCATTTATCTGTCAAATGTTTAATTAATAGCAGCGTGATTTAATCTTAAATAGGAAGAGTGCAAGGGAGTTTTTCAAATGCAGCTAGGTTTTCTTCCTTTCAAACTACGCACCCAAGTAGCTGTCATCAAAAGCAGCACTGGCAGGTCTGGTTGCTAACTGGTCATCATACTTCGTACTGTAGACTTTAGAGTCATATTTAGCCACAATCTCTGCCACTCGATCGGAAATAAGTTGGCCTAAAGAGAAAGAAAAGAAAGAAAACAACTTTAAACCACAAGTAAACAGGTATGTACTCTTTCATTAAGCAACAGGACTCCAAGAGAATGCTTGCTTCTAAAGCAACAGCTGTTCCACAAAACCAACCAGAAAATAGCAAACAGCAGCAGCACTAGAAAGGATCTAAGTGAAAATCTGGATCCTACTTCAGCAAAAATCTATGCACATATTTAATCAAAAGCACACAAAGCGTTCTCACTGAAAACAGAAGCCACTCCTACATGTAAACCACGACTTAAACGGGACTGGTCAGTTAGGTAACAGTAAGCATATGCTTATGGTATTGCAGAACTGAATCATTGCTCCTTGTCTAAATACCACAACAGGAGAGCTTAATATGGCAGACAAGAAGCTATTAAGATGAGCACAGCGTATTACCGCCTTCTCTGGTCACACTTCATAGCCACTAGGTGGTGACTGCACTCCATTTTTTCCCCTTCAGTTTAAATTAATTCTTGACTCACAAAAAATTTCTTTTCAGAACAGCACTTACTGCACATACATATTCATACCTGTATGAAGTATAAGGAGAACTACTCCTCCAGCATCTCAAAACGTGGAATAAAAGTTCAGGGTGAAAAATCTCATTTTTAGAAGCACACTATTGTCTTCTATTCAGAGCCAAGAGATTTTTTTTGGGGGGTAGAAGAGAATAAAGTTGTTTTGGCAGATGAGCTGCCACTTTTGCCAAAAAGCAACAAAATGAGTATACAAACATCATCTATATTATACCGTATCTGCAGTTTAGTTTCAATTGTTCCATTTTGTTCAGAATTTAAAACACAGGACTGGAAACAAGCCTCCTGTGCTGCTGCATCTACAGCTAGGCTACTGTGATACAGAAAATCTTTCATGAACATTAGTATTTACTTTAAAAAACAGGCAGCAGAGTTTGGCAGCTATGTCCTGATTGTAGCAGCACCAACTTTTGAACAGAAAGCTGTAGCTAAACGCTGAATGATCCTGCAAACAAATACTGACTGAAGCCCACATGACCAAAATATGTAGGTAATGTTCTGTGTAAACAGTGCAGTTAGAGGTAAAATGTGCACCACGGCACAAACAGATCAACATAAACAAGTGCAATATGTCTTTGCTGTCAGAAGAAAACAATGATAGTTCTCTTTGGACAGTACTGTTCTCATTGAAAGAAAATACATCCTTTGTATGTGTGTTTAGAAATTAAAAAACATGTAGATTATTAAAACAACAAGCAAAATATCCTAGAGGAAACTTACCCTGCTGGTGGAAACAAATTCCACATTCCTGAGAAAATGCCTTTAAATTACATTAGAGTTATTTAAAAGACAAAAGACGCATCTATACAATTATTACTTCAGCTTTAATCTATGGTTGCCTTGATTATTCAGGAAATATTTTCAAAGATGATGAAAGATTATTTCTGTTAGTTTTCTTATTGACAAAGACTTTTGACAGTGGTTGGAGGAATGCGGATACAAATGACTAAGAGGATAAAGAGAAAAATCGAAGAGGTCAACTTCTCTGTGACTTAAATGATATAACTCACCTTGCCAGTAAAAACTTCCAGGTCCTCCAAGCAGCACTCTGTCTCCCTTGGAGGTGGCGGGGGGGGAAGAAAAAACACAGTGCGGGCGGGGGGAGAAAAAAACACATTAAGCATATCCAAAAACAAAGAACATGTCCTATGTTTATGGGAAGTAATTCCATGCATGTATATCCACTGTAGCTTCACTGACCCCAATACATTTTATTTTTTGAAGGAATGATTAATTAAAAATGCATCTTATAAAAACCTAAGATAGCAAACAACACACCTTCAGTGACTTGCTTCTCTAGTTCACCCATTTAAAATTCTAGGCAGAATTCTGCTTTTATTGCAATAGATCCTTCTACCCACATAAGACAACAGAAATACAATTAGGAGAAAATTTTAAGACTGCTACAAGGCAATTGTAACATGTTTTTAGGTCTGTACAAAAACCAGTTTCATCATCTGCCCCTGCCTCTGTAACTTATCTTTAGAAAAGTTTAATTCAGAAAAGTTGTCATGCTATTCCCCTACTCTGTGTTCCTTGGTACAACTGCAATCCCCGAACCATTTGAAGGAGCTTTAACCACATGAGCTATACCAGTGCTGGGAATTTGCTCTGTAAGTACTGAATTGGGCCACAGGCTTTGCTGCATAATTAAACCACTTATTCAGGTTTTAATCTTAAAAACTCCCATACTAACCACTCAGAAAAAACTAGGTCAGAGATTTGGAGATACCGTATACCCTGGCCTGCCCACTCAGCTAGGGTTTTGGATTAGACCCCAAGGCTGGTTTTAACTGGGGCTACAGTCTGCACCGTAAGCCTGAAGGGTCCATGCAAAAAAACCTCACTCACAGCCCTATACTGCACTTTGCAGAGTTTCCTCTGGAGGCAAAACAAGAGCCTCCTCGGGCAAAGAGTGAAGGGAATGACCCAATCGTAAGATGTAAAAAAACCCCAAAATTGCCACATCACAAATGGAATTTGTGTGGTCTTAACATGTCCGGACTACGCTAAACAATTTCACTGTACAATACAAAAAACTACAGTTAGTCCTCAGATTTGTGCAGTTTTACTGTGCTTAGATTTAAAAAGTAATTGTGATTTTTTTTAAAAAAAAGGAACTATAAAAGGCAGCGAGAACAAAAGTAGAAGAAACTTAAGACAGACAGCAAAAAAAGTTCTGTTAGCTGATGAGAAAAGCAAAACATATTTCACATTGTTTACCAGTTCCCTTTAGCAGTAAGTTATTCTTCCTCAAGAAGTAATACTAGCTATGCACCCATCCCTTCAAAATAAGCATCTCAAAAAACCTGACTACTACAATTTATTTCACTTGAGGACTGGCTGCAGCAGAGATTTGGAGCATGAGGCTGGAAAAGCGAATTATTTGTTCAGGACATGATTCCTACGAGAGATTAAAGCATGCTGCTGTGAAGATGTAGGGAGAAACTGGTTTATAATACTGGAGTGGTTTGAAGATATTTTTGTTTATTTACAAGGACGTGTTTGGTTATGATTTTTCCCCCCAGGAACGGTAGCTTACATTTAGTTTCATAATAGCTGTGCTTGCATGTGGTCTGTATCAGGGTGACTGTTAACTTGCAACTATCTGCTGACTCATAGGAATCGAGAAAAAAAATCACGTACCTTTGTAAAGTCAATACTAAATCCACCTTGACAAAATCCCTGTCCATCTGCATCGATAGTGGCTATAGAAAAGAATGAGAGAGAGAAATAAATAAATTATTATCAGTACTAGATCTGATGATTCTGTGGATACTTCCCAATGCATCTTTCTAAGTAACCTTGCACTCTTGAACTTGATCTCAGAATTTTTTTCTCCTAAATTACTATCTTCTCTTTATCAACAACTCACAACCAAATGCTGTAACGCGTTTAGGGCTGGCCTAACATACATAACAGAACATTAACATATATTCTAGCCTTATAAAATCAAAGTAAATAGTAACTCCATATTCCTTTACTATTTAGTATTTAGAAGTCTTTAATCTTCAAAGGTTCAGGGGAAAATATTTGCAATTTTAATTCAGGAAATAAGGTATCTGAAAAACGGGGAATAAGTTTTTCTTTTGGAACGGAATAAAAATCTGACAGGTACGTAACTGTAAGCTGTGTCAAGTACTCGTTTAAGACAACAACATGCAGCATACCTGGCTGAAAAAAACCCTACATACTGAGACTCATCCCAGCAAGAATTGTTATGGCTCAGTTAATCCTACAACTATAGCACTCCACAGTAGAAATGCTGAGACCCCTTTATCTGGAAGTGTGACTACTTAACTAGCATGATTTAGTTTAGTATATGCTTATTTAAATAATTCTTGTTAGACCACACTGGATTTCATTCCTGCTATTCACCAATGATTTTCAGAAAACAAACAAACAAACAAAAAAAAAAAAATCCTAGCTTGAACATTCAATTTTTAGACTTCGGTATTTTTTAAAAAAAAAGGTTTTAACCAACTCAGCTACATGATACAGATGGAAAGCATTTTGAAAATAAGACTCGAAGTGTTCAACAATGAACATAATTAAAACAATACATCACTAGGTATGTATGCATACATGGAAATAGAACCTACCTGTGCAAAACCTTGTCTTCTAAATTGAGCTTTCTCTTTAAATTCCTCGAATAAGAATAATTAAGCTTCAGAAAATTCTCGAGTTGGTCTCTGAAAAAGCACTTGCTACATAATTTCACTCAAGTGATTACTGCAGAAGTATCACCTTTCAAAGACTGAAGTCCTCAATTCCAGTGATACTAGGGATCTAAGATTTTCCTCTGGCCCACAGTAGAGAAAGCCAGGTCTGCATCCTGAGCATCAACTGGAGGAGAACTCAGATGTGTGGACCTAGCTTAGGTTTTTTTCTAATTGCTATGAGGCTACATAGGGAAGGCAGAAACACCTGTAAAACATCCCACTTCAAATGTACACAAAATACAAAACAAAAGAAATTCCAAACAGAAGTGCTCTATGCTTACTTGACCTGCAGGGTGCATATTCCACAGATTTAGATCCAGCAAGCAGGTAACAAGTTCCCACAGGTTCCCTCTCTTGTTTTGTTTCAGTTCTCCAGTGGTACAATGGGGCACAGGCCTAAGGAAGAACACATGGCAGTGAGGAAACAAACTCCTCTTCAAAATACTGGGGTTATAGATTAATACAACAGAATTCCAATTTTTTACAGAATAGTAACCAAAACCAAAATTTTGACAGGTGTACCATGTTTACTAAAGATTTATGCTACCAGCACTGGGACAGAAGTATCACCAGTTTGTACTTTTAGAAACAGATGATCTATTGCAAGAATATTTTCTTAAAGCAACAGGTGTAAAGAGTTTAAAAATGTGTAACACATTCTACTTCAGCAAACTAATTCCTCAAAAGCAGACAAAAATGCTATAACTTTTGTTTATAAAGAATTAAAAAAAGGCTAGCCAATAAATTCTGAAAAAGACAAGTCATGCTGATTAGTGGGATTTTATTTAAATACTGAGCTATTTGGATCTTTTCACTTTTTTTCCAACTACAATAACCCAGTGCTGAGGCTTTTGAAGTGCATCAAAAACCTACCAGAATTTTATCATTTTTGGATCTCACAGAGGCACCAAACCACTGGTGAGACTTAAATTCCAAAGGATCATCAGGAGCAAAATCTCTATTGCCTGCAAAGAAAATGAAAAAGCAGCATAATTTCACAGGAAGCTGTACAGCAAGAACTTTTTTTCAAAAAAAGCGCCCAAAGTCATTGGTTTTGATGCATACAGAGAAAAGCAGAAAATAGAACCATTGGAGGGTATCACCCTTTCACAGAAATAGGCTTTAAAAAGGATTTATTACTTGTTTTTACACTTAGGGGCAAATGCAGCTATTTTTACATACAAAGCATTAGCACAATACTCATTTGTTCTAAGAGCACAAATTTTATAACATCTTTGACAGCGCCACAGTAAATACCTCATACTTAAGATATTTGACTCTCAAGTCAGATTACAGCACTGCTCAAGAATCGGTTCCAAAGCCAAGTTAGGACTAACGCTTCTAGAAGAAATATTGCCCTGATGAAATTATGTGAGTCTTGCCTTTGGCTAGAACTGGGACAGGAATTTTTCTGCTCTTCTACCATGTAGTAACATCTCTATTCTGAGTGGCAATGAGCATACTTACAAGCTACAAGTAAAGTGAAAGAGTATTCAACAAAAATATTGCAGTTTTCCATACAGAAAAGTAAATTAAATAAGGGGTAATTTGCACTGGTGACTGTATGTTGACGGTTCAGTGATGAAGGTTGGTAGAAGCAACTTACAGAGCGGCATTTTGTGAACATTAGAAGTCTTTAAATCATTTAATGTTTCTTACTTCATTGGAACAACAATGGAAACTTTGCCAGCCTAATGAGAAAATAGATGTAACACTCTGGAAAAACTGTTTTACTTTACAAAAACTTTAAAAGTCACCTAAATCGCTGGTTACAGTGTGCAAAGCTAAAGGAGTCAGCAAGGTCAACAGCCACACATGGCTCCCACAGACCGGCTGCGAAGCACAGACCCGTGGCCACTTCAATCGAAACTCCCTCGCTTGTCTTATACCTTGTGAAGAATGTTTTGTCTTGAGAGACTGAGTTACTTCTATTAGGAAAAACCCATGAAAAGGACAACAAAAGTGATCCTAATCTGCAGAATCAGCCAAAACAGGTAAGTATCTGGACTACTTCTGCTCTTAGATTAGAACTATGTAATCAGTTCCAACCACATAGAAAAACCACTATAGTTCTCTACAATGTTAATTTCATCAAAGGTAATTAAAGAATGCCCACTTCCATCCATCACCCTTTCCTCTGCTCCTTGATTAGACAGGTGCCACAGACACGGAGGACCGGACACCCAGCACATCACACAGATTTATGTACACTTGAACATTTATACTGTCACTCTTGCAGACAGAAATGCGGTTTGGAGAGCTGCATGTCATCTTCTCATGGTACAGGAAACCAAAACCAGACCACAATGTTTTCCAAATAGGAACCGTCTTCAGCACACTTCCAAAAACCCTGTTTTATCACCATCTTTTCACTTCCTTGCCTCTAATTCCTGAAAATCCAGCTAAGGACAGTTTTAACAAGGGATACAGTTGCACGACAGTTCGTTTCAGCTGAAGCTGCCCCAAAAGGGATGGCAGTTCCCATTGACTCCTGTCCCTTATGGTCCTGCTGCCAGTTTCCATGCGGCAGTACTGCCTTCTGGTCACACAGTCACAACCTGAACTGCCTAAGCCTGAACCTACCAAACCAGTATCCAGCTGGATCAGGGACCAGCCCAGCTGACTGCATGGGGAGGGAAGCAGCGCCAGCCTGCTGAGGCAAAAACATACGGCTGGGAACTCTTTTTGGCAGCATCAGGGACTTAAAATTGGTTTATTCTGCTTGTAACCACACCCAAGGTTATGGAGCCTGGAAGGACAGATTTGGCTTCTGCCCCATATTTGTCCAGGTACTCTCAAAAACAAAGAAATCTCTTGGCTTTACTTGCCAAACAAAGCTTTAAAAAATGTAAAACTTGAGAAGTTACTGGATACTTACACAATGCTACGTATCTAGGACTGAAGCGAAAGGTAGTATAGCAGTTTTATAGTGTAAAGGAGAGTGCTATTCTGCTAGGTACCATAAAAGCGTCTAGGATGTAAATTTCCCATTTAAGTTTAAAACAATAGGCAGCAAGTGGAAGGAATGTTCTTGTTGCAATGGCCAGTAAGCAGCCATCTGGCATTACCAGCAATCTGATTTAATCACAAGGTGTCAAGGAAATCAGTTCCTTCAAGTTTCAGCTGAATGCATCAGCTGAGACAGCATAAAGAAAACCCCAACAAAACAACAAACAAAAAAAGACAGAATACTGGTTACTGGTGCCGCCTACCCATAGTCTACGTTGCTTGCACTGGAAAAGAGGGGAAGCAGCAGAAGAGAAGTCATTTAACCAGCACACGCAGCCAGAGCAGCCCCCCTCTGCCTTTTCCATGTGCATTCCTGAGCTGCAGGTGCCGCCCCTCATCAAGGAAGAATCAATGTCCAGGACAGCACCTACAAAAGCATCTCTCTCCCTCAGTATTTAGGGGACAAAATTATTTCTTCTACAGTAATCAAAAATCCTTGATTCAGCATTGAGGATAATAATAGAAACCTCTCTTCCGTTTGATTTTAATAGGTAAGCATCTAGGCTTTGAGATAGAGTCAGAAGCTGGCATATAAAAAACTACTCTCCAAATCAGAATGCAAATGAACACAACCCCAAGTTTATTATGTTCCAAATGTAGTTTATTATGTCCTAAATGTCACGACTTCAGAAGACAGCATCATAATTTCTGAAGGCCTAAATAACAGATTAGGAATTCTTATGCTTAACCCACACACACACACACCACAGAGTAAAACGTGGTCCATTAGCCAATCTGGCTAAATAAATGTTCTTTATTTGTAGTGTGCTACTATGGCAAAAATATTTTACATACATCTTAGTCAAATTGTCTAATGTCAGTGCAGATGCACGTAACATAAACCAACTTCTGCTACAAGGTTAAGGTGCCTTACATTGAGTTTATCCTGTGTTCAAAGCTCCTTTAGGTTGTCTAAAACTAAGTGGGGGGTCTTGGGCAGAGGGGGTTGCTGTTCAGCTTGCAACTTGCTGTAACACAGGAAAGTGTGTTAGGACACAAAAGCTGATAAAGTAGCAAGTACTACACTGGAAACATGGACTTTTCAGATAAAAAAATGCAAACATTAAATACAGGACAAATCTGACAGTAACTCTCCATTAAAGAAACATAAACTTTATTTACCCACACTTATTCAGAATTCTCCCCAGGAAAACACTGCATAAATAGATTATGAGACATTCCTTCAGGTCCAGAAGAGAAACTCATTCTATGAGGGAATCTGGAAAATACCCTGTCATCAGAAATCCCCTTGCTTTAAATGAGAAACCACTTGGGCTTCTGTTCCTGACTGAGGAAAACAAACATAAAGGACACCTACATGGGAGCTCTCACTAAAGCAAATCAGAGTTAAATAAGGTGTTTTAGCTATACTCTAAAGTAGATTTGTCATGGGAAGACACAGGAGTAACTTCAGATTTCTCTGTTTTAGTATAAAGAGCCAGACTTTATTATTATTTTATCATGGTAGAACTTTTTTATTAAAAAAAAGCCTTCCCCCATACCCTTTAAAACCAGTACCTACATTAAATGAAGCAAACTGTAATACAGGTAGGATTTAAACACAGGGATTTATAAATCCGCACCAACATTTTGATATATTATAGTCAGCCTTACTACCATAATTTTCTTACAACCACTGTTGGTTTTCCTGTATTTCTAAATTCTTTTACAGTGTCTCAATAATACCTTAGAAATGTCTTTAAACCAATGATACACATTTTAAAGAGGCACTCAAATAAATATACCTCAGCAATACAAACTACGTTCTGACCAGATTAATTCAAGAAAGCGTTCAGTTTTTACACAACGCTATTTGTCAGACTAATGCAGCTGCCACAGGGACTTCTGCTTGATGGGTCATTAATTCCAAGATTATGTCATCTGGCCATGGGGTATTATTTCATATCTGTAAAGGCAGCTTATGCCATGTTTTTTCCTTTGCTCCTTCTCATTGTAGTAGACATCACATGATGACTTAACATAACTTTTTCATTAGGGAAAAAGGGCTGACATGCCAAGTCAACAGCGCTTTGTCTCACAAATTACTTTCCAGGTGGGGTGATGGTGTTGTCAAGGCAAGAACAGAAGTGCTTTAAAAAATCCATTACATAAGTGCATTGCTGCTGCTGGACCAATGGAACATCTTCGCTTTACTGCATTACGTAGGATCTAAATTTATACATGAAAACTTATGTGGAGAGATGCCGAGCAGAAATTGCAGAAAAGGGCGGGGGGGGGGGGGGGGGGGGCAAATAGCCTAAGCTATCTTCAAGTATAATGACTTCTATTGGCAATCAGCTTCTGATAGCTGACACCACCTTTTTTCACTGTAAATGTTATCAGTTATAGAAACAATGGTGTTACTACAAAGCGACTGCAGCTGAGTAAGTTGATCAAGTTGTAACTTGCAGCCCGGCTGTTTGCATAGTAATGAGAAAACTGAACTAAAACATTTGCCCTGATCCTGAGTGCCAGACTTAACTGAGGTAATCATGAGTCAAGAGGCAGTGAACCGACAAGCCTGGTTCAGTGGCACCATACTATCAATACTTAAGAAATTGTAAAATGTAAATAGTCACCCGATTCACAGAACTTCCATTAAAAAAACTGTTCTTTGTAACTATGCCAATTCAAAGTAAATGATGTCACCCCTGCTAGGTAAAGGGAAACTTTATGCAGCTAGCCAAAAGAAAGACAAACTTATAAAGTATGCAAGAGTGCTGTTTTCGTAATATCAGAGCTTTACGTGGGATAAAGCTAGCTATCTTCCATGCAAAATCTCAGCAATTTCAAACTTAGTTAATGAGCTAAAAGCAAGTGAGTACAAGCTTATCTTTACTTGTAACTCCCCATGCTGGGAGGCAGATGATGGTTTAGAAACCTTGGTTTAGCCAGAGTGTTTTCTTCATGACTCAGGGAGGCTGGAATACAGAGCTTCCCACTATTCCCCTTCCCTCTTCTGATACATGAATCCTGCTTTTTTCCCCAGGCAGTGCTAGAACAAAAGCATCTGTTCCCTTTGCCGAATATAAATAAGACACTTTTTTTTCCCAGTAAGTCATACAGTTGATATCCAGCTACACACACACAGGCAGAGCCAACAGTATTCACACAGGAGCATACCTAATCACAAAAGCATGAGCATTTTTCCACTGTCAGCTATAACAACATGTGGAGGAGGTTTTATACATTCTGCCACCCTCTTTTGTATTTGCCGTACCCAGCGCCCAGCACAGACTTCAGTTACCAAACTTCAATGGGACTAAGACAATGGTAGGTTTAGTGAGATAAAAATCAATCCATTTTACTACAAATGAATGAATGGTCTTCACAAGATTTATTGTTTTACTGTTGACTAAATCAAGAGCCTTTGAGATTGAAATGCCCATATAGATTACACCCTAATACCAATAAAACAATCTGCTAAAAATAGAAAGCTTGCTATTTACACAAAATACCACCCTATCCCACACTTCCTTATCCATCTCCTTATTCAGTAAGTGGAAAGGATAAGAGTTACGAACAACTGACTTATTTGCACAAATGATCAAAATCTCCAAAAGGCAAATATAAGCTCATGACACCCACTTCAGTCATAACTTCCCAACATCAGCAGAACTTCTGCTGCACAGTGCTACAGCATAAAGCTGCGCAAGGCAGTTAAAATACCCACTTCAAACTAAATAGGTCACAGATAGATACAGCCATGCCAAACTGGTGGTTTAGGCTTCTAAACAAAGGCTCCTATTGTCTAGAATCACCCACTTGGGGACGGGAAAAAAACCCAAAAACCCAACAACGAAACGTGGAAACATGAGGAGGAATCAGGAGAGTTTTCTCTATGTATCTTCCTTTTCAAAAGCTTCTTTCTCCTCTTTTAGCACAGATCAAAATAATCAATCTTATAAAGAATTTCATCAAAAAATACTTAAGAACAAATCATTTCTCTAAAATTACTCTGGTGTGTCAATACACATAGGAATGGGGGAAGAGAAGGGACACTACAACTGTCAAAGTGACAAAACTTTATACAGCCAGAGGCTATGCTGAATTCTTTTTCCAAAACAATAAAAACACACCACAGAGCTGAAAACATTTGCGATGTTTTTAGTATTCAGCAGCTTCTGTAAGTTTCCCCAGTCTGGAGGTTTGAGATCTGATACAGAGAATTGAGAGAGGGAAAGCCTTTAGCAAAAGAAGGAATGACAATTTTGCAGTGCATTGATCTGCTCTACTACGTGTCTCAAAAAAGCAAAACAATACATCATCTGAGCAAGCAGATCTGTGCTAGAAACTAAATCTGCTCAAGAAATCTGCAATTCATTAGCATAGAAGTTCAAAGTTGTTTTATGAGCATATTTTCCTTTGTAACAGTTTGTAGATCTGTCTGCATTTCATCAGATTATTTTAAATACAGAAGCTCTTGAAACAGTCTCAGTGCTGTACTTTGTGATGCTGATAAAGAGCTGCACTTTCAAATGTCCTGTACCGCAGCGGGTACGTCTCTCAAAAGTTTTCTTTTGTGAGAGACACTTTATCATCAGAAAGGCATTTTGTTATATTTTTATGAAAACCCGTGGAAGCATGAAGAAATGCTATTTCTACCAACCCACTTCTCACTGTTCTTGACTGATGAAGAGCTAGGACCCCAAAGCTGAAAACTGAAGTAGTATGAATAATTATGAAGATTGTTTCCTTTTGGAAAACAAGCACATAGGAAACTTACTTGGTTTACATTAATTTGCTACATATTGCTCACATGTGTACCCTCTGATTAACTCCAACTGGTTACATGGGTCTCTGAAGAATTTTTTGTTTATTTGTCAGAATGAAAATTCAGAGCGGTCCTGCTCTCCAAAGTTCCATGGCCAAGTAATGGAGGTATTTATCTAGATGTCAGACAATTAGCTAAGTGTATCCACCCTGGTATATTCCATGTATGCCAAACTGTAAAATACATAAATTAAAATATAAAGATGACTTGCTAATTTTCCTAAAAAGCATATTTGGCCAGCCCTCTGCTCGCTGCTTTTTGTCTGGCTTTTCAGCTTTTCAGACTCCTCTTGCACAGAAAAAAAGTGTTTAATTTTATACACAAAAAAAAATGACACCTACACAAAACAAATATATCTTGCAGAAAAACCTTTAACCTTACAAGAATCTTTTCCCTGAGCAAGATTACGGAAATACTTTCAGTAATACTCAGTACTACCTGTGCAATCCTTGCTGCGCTAGTCCACGAAGGCTGCGGAAGGAGAATAGGGGAGAGAACAGACGTGCCTTTAAAGCAGATGGGTTTGGACCTTTGTCTCAACACTGATCAGAAACAGAAAATCGACTGCTATATTAGGTGCATTCCTTTTAAAGTTTACCCACAAGAAATATGTTTTTCCTGGATAAAGCTGCTAAGTAGCTGGCAGATGAAGCCAAGTGCTAAGCTTTCTAAGAGAGGAACCACCTCTTCAGTCAGTCCTGTAAAAAGAGTGGTACTAGGGCTCAGTAAGCTGTGCGAGCAGTTTTTCCACCAGTTGCTTTCCCGGATTCTTTCTTTTTTATAAGATTCAGAACACTCTCTTATTGCTATGGATTAAAACAAAAACTATATTTTCAGTCACAGTTATCTGGTGTGGAGAACGGGTAAGAATGAAGACAAATATTTACACACCTTGACCTGTAACTTGTGGGGTTTGGTTATTCGAATGTGAAACATAAAACATCTTGCTAAGGAGAGGATTTACTAACACTGTTTATGCTTATGACAATTTTGAAGAATATACAGTCTTGAGAACATAAATTTTTCTCCAGTGCTTATCCTGAAAAAAATACAGCCTCCTACACATTCTGAAACTCTGAACGTTAACTGAGTCAGAGGGGAAAAAATCCCAAGTATTTTACATAATAATTCAATTGAAATTGTGGCAATGCTGTGGCAATTGTAGCAAGAAGTGAAGATATACAAGGATACATATACCAGAAACTTCAGTTTTGTGACAGCGGCATGTGTAGCTACTGAATTAACAAGGCAAACAGTAATAAGGCAAGAAAAAGTTCAGCACTTACACAGGACTGTTTAATCAGATCTATTTCTATCTAGATTTGCAGGATAACCTGTTAGAGTAGCAGATCCAAGCACTGCTTCGTATTTCAGTTTTGCAACAGGATCAACGAAAGTGTGCAAGTGATGAAGCTCGCTCTGGTGGTTGGTTCCCTTTTACCTTTAACCTTTATGTGTTTCTAAAAGCAAAAGCCAGCCTGAAATGCATGCATAGTGATACTTGAAAGCCTTTAAAAAAAAAAAAAATTAACTTTCTGCCCATGTACACACAAGCGCATGCAGCACAGATCCATGCCCCCCTGAATGAGGGCATTTTCTTCCACACATGTTTGTTATGCAATTTTCACATAGTCATAACTAAGTTAAATCAAAGCCAACTGATGTCAACGCTAAAATACTCAGAAGCCCCACAGCGAATCATCTTTACATTTGGAAAGTGTTAATGTGCGATACAAACATTTTGCCTTCCAAAGCCACCATGTATACCAGAACGTCAAAAGCAATTAGTATAATATGCACAGAAACACACACGCACAGACATATATACAGCATATTCTCTAGTGTATTTTTACATGAGTGTAACCGCTGTGATGGGAGATCTAGGACAACGGGAGATCCCTCTTCCCCATCGCAAATATATTGCTCTTTTAAATGAGAAAATACGCTGTGTAGGAACAGTGAAAGAGCATTTTTTTCAGCCAGCATTTAAATTTTGTAATATATGCTTTAATGAGTTTTTTTATGTTACAGGCTGGTGGGGAGGGCACTGAAAAGGGAGAAATACATCTATTTTCAGCATTAAGAGCTACACGAGTTCCATGAATGGACTCCTACTACCCAGCTCCCCTCCCAAAAGAGCTGAGTTGTCATGCACAGAAGAAATAAACAAAGCAGTGGATTTGGTACCACAGGAACTATCAGCTTAATGACTTATCATTTTCCTCTAGAAGAGCTGGGGTGAGGGTAAATGCAAATAACTACCAGTGCTGTTGTAAGGTAAGGGCTTGAACAACTCCTGCAAAGATTAACATAAAGCAGCTGGTACCTTCTCTCCTGGGCTATGTAACACCTGTTGCATTTGCCTCATGACTATGCTTCTGTGCTAATACGGCACTAAAGCCAAAAGAAAGTGTTTGAAAATAAAACCCAGTTCTGTGCAGGCACTACTGTGCAGCTGAGCTCAGTGTGGCCTTTGTACAGACGAGGAAGAGAAAAGGACCCATAAAGCTGGAGGAAATTTGACTGAAAAGCAAGGAATGTTTAAGAAGAAAAAGTAGCAATAATTGAGAGAGAGAGAAAACCCCTGCTTGCTGAACCTCTGTAAAACCCTGCTCTCATATTTATCTGTGACAGAACCACGAGACAAGTAGACAAACACAACCTCACACAGTCACAGAACAAGACTCACTCTTTCCTCCGTTCCCTTGTTATGTTCACAGCACAGAAACATGGCCTCTTCTTTGCTCTCGGGCACTGTGTGCAAGACGCAGTGGCCCAGCCTGGTCCAGGACCCACCAGCTCTGCTATCTGGCTCAGGGAAGCCGGAGGAGGAACAGGGGGCATGCCTTCTAGTAATTATAATTTTACAGCTCCATAGATGGAGTTTGGCAATGACAGGTAAACAGAGAAAATAAACACAAGTACAAATATTGTCATCATTTTTACAGCTCAGATTTCTCACTAGCTGTAAAGAACTAGAAAAGAAACCCATCTAATTAATTATGCAGAACCTATGCTGCTTTTACTGTTAACAAAACAGCTAAATGATCTTGGAGGGAGGGTGGGGGATGCGAGATAAAAATCTGCCTTGTACTGCAGGACTCAGCAATACCTCTGAGGTTACAAACCATATTCCACAAATGTTGAAGTAGTGATGGATGAACCTCAGCTCTCGCAGAGGTTGCGTTTAGTCATCTACAAAAAGCACCTTTGCATTAGCACCACAAGTCAGCGGTCAGATGTGCTTCCTATTTTCTGCAGTGAATCACAAGCCTTCACTAACTCATTACCTTCTAAGGCAGGGGCAGGCAGGAAGGGGGTTTACACTGTGTCAGCAGTAAGACATTGTCATCATAACATAGGGAATCAACCATTGTATTATGCACAGAGAAAAAAACATTTTGTCTCAGTGCATTTATTATTTTATTATGCCGAAATACAATGCCCCTTTTCACTCAGAGAATAATTGACAAATGCATTATTTCCCAACTCATTGCCACAAAGCTGGAACGAGTTAAAATGTGCCTGAAAGAAATCCTCTTAAGCCATTATGACCTGCTATTTTTCAATTTCAAGTGATTAACATGCCCATTACTTAAAGGCAAATTACAAGCAAAACTCTGTTTGTTTGCCCAGTAGCGTATACCTTAAGCACAGACACACAGCAAAGCAGCGTGGCCTCTGCATCTGTTTCCTCTGCTTGGCATATGGAAAAGCCTACTGCAAACATTCACGGTGCAAACAGATGAGTGCACTACAATTCTCATTGGAAGATGCATCTAGAACCTTTCTCATCTGTCCCTATCAAGAAGTATTTTAACTATTGTATTAGTGATGATTATTAATTAGGGACATTAGATTCTTTCTTTAAAAACAACCAACCAACATATTCATTTTCTAGTAAACAATAAGCCCAAAGTAAAAATAAATTAAATAATTAAAAACAATTTTTGCTGTCTCACACTGATGCAGACAAAATGTCACACTTTGCAGCTTAGTAGAGTAAATAAAGAGACTGATAATGACTTGGGGTTTGTGTGTACCATTATGTACTACTTCCCGCTCCCCCTGCCTCCCTGAGAACTGATAACATAATAACTTCCAGGAAAATATATAGAGATTTCAGAAATCTGAATACCAACGACATTTGGTGGTACACCTAGACAATGGAATTGAAAGAAGAGTTTCTCCACTCTATCACACACGATTTACGAAGGCTGCATAAATCTAGTATCCTTTGGACTGCCAAGCCAAAATACCAGCAGAGGCAAGAATGAATTACAGCCAATTAGACCTTAAAAGCACAGGTGTTTCCTCTGCCCTACACAACATGGGTCTTACTAATCCACACCCGTGACATGGAAAGGTTTTTCCACTTGCCTGAAACATGCTGTGGAAAACAGGATTCAACACGGAATGGGCTGAAGCAGAAATGCAGTGCGTTCCCATATGACCTGCCACAGCCTATGGAAATCACTGTGTGTACCAGAGTGTGAAGACCGAGTGAAATGTTTTAATGTCAGCACTGTTGCTGCCCAGCTGTAGTACACTTCAGAAATAAGTAATGCCCTTGACCTGAGGCACCCTGAGTGCTGCTATCATAAACACCACAAATACTATGAAGCTACATCCAAGGGGAAAAGGTAAAAAAAAAAAAAAAATCTATTTTTTCAACAGCAAGTTTATACTCCCAGTTTCACATTAAACTTCTGAGTATTTCTGCCTCTACCATCTTTGGTGATAACTAAAAAGTATCTTTCATTACATGCCCTGTTCTAAACAGGCAATAAACCCCTTGGGATTTATTGGGAATGAGGTTGCTAAAAGTTTTAGGATTGCTGGAAAGTACAGAGGAGAAATATAAACAGGTTAAAACAAAAGAAGAATAATGTATGCTCACTCAGGCTTTCAGCACATACCAAGGACAACAGAATTCTAAGAGAGGAGGGGAAAAAAGGGAAGTGGAATAAAAAAAGAAACCAACAAAACCAAGCCTTGACTACTTGCCAGTCCAAAAATGGCTGCATTCACATCGACCATCAAGAAATCCCACGAGTCTGAATCCCTTCTGCTCTCTCCACACTAGGATTAGAGCAGAGACACCCCATCTCCCCTCACAGTGAACTATGTGTTACCTGTGGAGTCAAATATAATCGGCTGGCAGTTTCTGTTTGAATTCCAGTTACATTTGAGCACCTGGCCACCTTCTACGATGTTGTGCTGGGTAGTGTTTGCTTTTGGAGCTCCCACCAGAAGAAATATTCTGCAGTGAAAAGAAGAAATAAAACAAAGGTTTTGACACTTAAGGCACAAACATGACCGTCAGAGTAAGTTCTTTATGACATCTAAAGAATTGCTAAGGCAAAAGCCTTGCCCATTCAAATCTAAATCTGACTAGAACTAATTTGAGTTTCAGATAAATTCATATTAGGCTTTAGGTCTTGCAAAGCAAAAGCAGGCAAAAAAAAGAGACACATTTATCATAAGGAAGAGACAAAAGATGCTAAGAGAAAACTAAAGTATTAAAACTGTATTTGAAATGAGATAAACACCTTTTTTATTCTTTCTTTCCTTTCAAAAATATGTAGGTATGCAGCAGAACAGGAAATCACGTACTTCTGTAATTTAAGTCATCAGCTCGCATAATTTCTCGTTAATTTTGTATGTAAGAGTCATTCACAGAAGTCAGTCAAAAATAGAAACAATATATAAACAAAACAGTGCTGCTGAGCTCAGAAGGTACTAAGTGGTGAGTCAGCCTAGTATTGGCAAATGCTCTTAAAAAGAATTGAGTACTCAACTGACTGTCAACCACAGGTTTGTACATTAATGAATCTTTACTGAAATTTATGACATAGTACTCTCTTATTAAGATCTGTTGTATTTCTATCAATCTCTGCTTATACAAACACGTTAAGAGACTCTGAGCAGGAACTGCTATGAGATTATTATGCCTGTGCAGGTGGTAAAATTCAGAAGTTGCACAGTAAGAAACAGACCGAGTACAAAGCCAGACCAAATGAGGTTCCTAGCGTCTTCCAACAAGGCTATCAACATCTTCCAAGAACTCTGACATCTCTGAGACACACTTGACTCATTAGCAGTTTCCTGAGGAAGTCAATTTGAAGTATAGACAGTCATTGACACAAGGCATAACACTACATGCTTCCTTCATCAGAATCTGCTCTGTTGTTACTGATTAAGACTGTTTACGAGAGAACAGAGCTTGCAAGAGCAAGTCTTATCATCCTGTATTGGGCATTATGGTTCTTTAGTTTTGCAACTGGGTTAGCTGCAGAAGCTGCGCAAGACTGGTTGGGAGTGAAAGTCTACGGGTAGGCAGATCCAGACTTCTAAAACTTGCTCTGGTTTTCAGTCACCTTCCAGACTTCATTTTAGTACAGCACTAAGATTTCTTAACATGTAAATACCAGGTATAAACACACAGCAGCTCATCAAAGCTCAATTAATACAAAGACCAATGTAAGCTACTAGTTTTCAACCTCAGTGATTTTCAGAACCTTAAAAATTTCCTGGTGTGGACCCTGATAGAAAATCCAGGCTAGCTGGCACCCATTTGTTTTCCTTACCTGCCACTCATAGACTCTCTAGATTCCAAGAACAAGAATTTGAAATGCTTTCATCAACCCAAAATGTTCTCTCTGGTCATAACAGAAATGCTTAAAAATAAATGCCAAGAAACACATTAATTACAATAACAGCAACCTATTAAACAAGTGGTAGCTTGCCTCCCACTTTCGTATCACTAGCTTTTGAGAAGCACCCCCATAATTAATGTTTTAAAATGTGTTTTTTTAAAAAAAACACTCCCATACTAATAATATATTTTAAATCTTTCTTAAGATAATCTTTGCGATGAAGTTTATTAACAAGATTACCAATAAAGGAATCATTAACTCTACAAAGGTTTAGTCACCTCTTTTCCCAAAGAAAAAAAATAAAAACAAAAAAAAAGCGTTGTTATCATCATAGACCAAATGAGCAGATTTTGTCACAGGTCTTATAACATACAAATTACCTAAATATAAAGAAGTCTCTAGTCCACATGCTTTGGGAAAGGGAACACAGAGGGAAGAACCATTATTTCTGTATGCTATGCTCTGATACTACCGATCTCCTACATGATGCAACCATCTGCCCCAAGACAAAGCTGTGGATGAGACTGGGAGCACACTGACATCCTCAGCAGTTCAGCTTCGGGAGGTGCACTTACAGGAGTAATCCCTTCCCACTGCTTTGCCATAGGCCAATAACGAGAAACTGGTATCTCCACGGACTTGTATACTGGAAGACAGACTATGAAACGCAGTTCTTTTAAAGCACAGCGTGTATGAGAAACCTTTTTCAGTTTCTGCAAAGTTATGTTTGGTCACTTAGTACTACAGTTAACTTAATATTACAGTTATGCCCTCTGTCAGGCACCGCATAGCACCCTGATACAAAACTACCGCTTTGACTCCTGAAATAGGTCTTTCATACTGGACTTCTAAATACGCTTTATTTTATACCCAGCAGGCCAAACCAGACTATGGAACAGCAGCTGGAACGTTCAAGAATTAATAACACTCCTTTGTTGTCAAGCTAGTCAATCTAAACGGCTTTAGCTCAACTAAATTTACTTAACTTCTAGTACTTACTTAAAGAACAAGCAATAAATAAAAATTCACCAAAGTGACAGTAAAGGTGTAGAAACAGACAGGTGTAGTGACACAGAGGACACGCAAGCAAAACAACCTAACAAGGCTTATTTTACTAAACATCTTTCGCTAAGCATGCTGCAAAACAGTTCACTCAGCTTTCTACCTAATATATAATTGCAGGCATCGCTGAGCTCGCTGTTCACCACTACCCTTCTTGCCCCTCCAACAGCTTAAGGGAACCTGCAGGCACTTCCAGTCTGCGTTGTGTGAGCATTGATCCCCCTCAGATGATGGGGAAGACACAGGTCTGTGTCTGGAAGACACCACATACACTTATTTCTGGCTATTTCAGGAGGCAAAATACCAGTCTCCATAGGCATGAAGTCAAAAACTGAACACCTTAGAGCCTGTTCCTGTAAAACCTACATAGCTACTGTGTTTCAATCATGAGCCTACATTTAAGATAAGCTAGGGCTGATCTTAGCAGATATAGACTAACTCCTAGTCACACCAAAAAACCGAGAAAAGTCCCTGAAAAATATGAAGGTGTCTTCCATGCTGTCTGAAAAGCACTAGTGCCCAAGTTTAAAAAAAAAAAAAAAAAGCAGCCAACCTTTTCTTTCACAGACATGCACTTGGAGGTCAAAAAATAATGGAAATGTGCCAAGCAGGGATTTCAATGAGAGCTGAGTCACATCATTCCTTATCAGGAAACATGGAAGAAAGTTTACTATATGTATTTAGCAGTCTCCTGATAACTTTGCAGCCACACACGCTGACTTAAAAATAAAGGGAGGGACACAAATAGAACCCTTTTCCTTTTAGTACTAAGAATTAAAGGATTAAGATAGCACAGAAAGATGTTGCAACACATGCAAGTTAAGACAGGATGGCTTCTAACATTTGTAGGCAATAAAGAAATGCAAACAAGGCTGTCCGATGTACTGCAAAAAGACTTGCTCAATCGCTATAGAATTTGTTTATAAAGTTTTACGAGTTAAGGATCGCGAGAGAAATCCCCTCGGCGAGAAGGAAGCCAGCATCTCTTCGAGCTTAACAGCCCTTTCTTACGACGGAAAGGAAGGGAGGCAAAAGCTGGATCTTAGCGTAGCCTGCACTTGACAAATACGGCCTCGTTCGTTATAGCAACAGCACGACTTCGGAGTTATCACAGGTCTACCCAGCGGCCCGAACCGCACCGGCAACCGCACGTTGCGCGACGCCCCTTTCATGCAAAACGCGCACGTCTGCGGGCGGCAGCTGCGGGGGGGGGGGGGGGGGGGGGAGGACGGACCGGCCCCGGCCCCCGGCGCGCCACCGCGCAGCCGAGCGCGGCGCCCCGCCACGGAGCCGGCATGATAGACAGCGACCGAACCGCTGACGCTTCACGGGACAGACCCTCAGGTGTGCCCCGTAGCGAGACAAAAGGACGGCACCCGCCGCCATCCCTCCGCGCCGTACGGGCCACCCCCGCCACCGTGCGCACCGGAGAGCGGCGAGCCGCCTCGGAAACGCCAGCGGCGCCAAGTGTACGCCTCGTTCGAGCCCACCGGCCGCACGACATCAGGCTCCGCTGCCGGTTGAAGGGGTCCCAGCAAGCAGGGCCACCCCCGATGGGGGGGGGGAAAAGCAGCCCGGTTGGCGTGCCGGCCCTGCCCGTGCCCCTGCCCACGAGGGTCCCGGTGCTCCGGCACGGCTCCACCGCAGCGCTCCCCATCCCCGCCCCGGGCCCCAGCAAGCGGCTCCCATCAATTAATCGCTTCTCCCCGAGAGCCGCCCAGGCGCCGGCTCTCCCCCCGGCCCGCAGAGCGAACGCAGCAGCGGCTCGGCCGCTGGCACCGGGGGCTGCGCCTGGCCCCCGCCTCGCTCTCCTCATCCTCCCCCGGGCTGGCCGGGCCCATTCACCTCGCCGGGACAACGGCACCTCGGCCGCGGCGCCGCCAGCAGCGCGGAGCGGAGTGAGGGTCCGCCGGGCCGGGCCCCTCGCCCCGGGGAGCAGCAGTCCCGGCCGGGCCGGCAGCGGCTCCACGGGGCGGGACGCGGCACTTACGAGGAGGGGTCGGGAGCGAAGAAGTCCACGGCGAAGCCGAAGTAGCTGCCCTCTGCGCCCGAGTAGACGGCCGGGCGCTCCACGTCCAGGTTGAAGGCGCTGCCCGGGGCCAGCGCGCCTCCCAGCACCACCAGCAGCCACAGCCGCGCCATGGCCCGGCGCCGCGCAGCGCTGCCCTGGCCGGGGCGGAGGGGCCGCGCGTTTCCCGCGGCCGGCGGCGGGGCGGGGAGCGGAGTCACTTCCTCCCGCCCTGCGCCCAGTTCCCTTTTCTCCTCGGGACAGGGGCGGCAGGAAGGAGAAGCGGCATCATGTGGTGCCGGGGGCGGGCCCTGCTCCGCACCGGGCCGGGGCTGCCGCGCCGCTCCCCGCCCGCCTCTCCCTTCCGCCAGCAGCGAGCGGGCAGGGCCGGGCCCGGCCCACGCAGGCCCTGCCCGAGGGGCGACGGCGGCTGCGGGGGCGAGCGGGGCACGGACCGTGCCCCCGGGGCTGGGGCACCTGAGCCTGGCCGCGGCGGCCCGGAACGGCCGAGTGCGAGGGAGCGGCGGCGGGAGCAGGCGCGTCCCTGCGGCCCCTGAGGGAGCCGCGCCTGGCAGCGCTGCCTTGGCGGCGCCTTTCCGCCAGCCTCGGGGACGGCCCGCTGCAGGGGGGCGTCACGCAGCACTGAGAGAAGTTAAGTGCCTGTGCGGACCCATCCGAAAAAAAAAATAATTTCCACTCCAATAGCATAGTAAATGAAATCACTTCAAATGGCAGGTGGCAGCTGCGCACGAGAGCCCTGCCAGCAGGAACAGGGACACTGAGCGCCCTGTCTGAGACCTGGGTACATAAAACCTCCCGGAGGGCGTCTCACCTCCCATTTTCACCTCTCTGGGGAAGATGGGGCGAGCTGGACCCTCCGCAGTCACAGCTGGTGGCCCTTGGGCCATCTGCCAACAACCAGAAGATGCTGTCACTGTCGCTGAGGTAGCCGTGGAGCCCTCACGGCCTTGCCCACATCAGCCCACAGCCCGGGTCAACAACTCACTAGAGCAGCATTCCAAGGGAAGGAAAACATGCTGGAACACCTGTAAACTGGAATTAATTCATACGCATTTACAATACTATTCCCTAAAACCCAACACCGCTACCAGGTAATCAGTTTCATGCTGTGGCCACCACACATCTCACCTTTTTAGCCTTGCTTTGCTCATGGGAGGGTGATGAAACATAAAGGGAACAAATCATCATGTTTCAAGCTCTAAATACAAGTTAAAAAATATCCCACGCATTTAGCAATGGGCCAGATTCAGAATTAAGGGAATCCTGAAAGAACATGGTTTCTAAAATAAGCATATGAAAACCCACAAAGCTCTACAAGAAAAAGCCTCAGAAAATGCATCGCTTGGAGAGATTATGCTGAGGCCTCTTTAACAACAGTGAGGAATTCTAGCACAATAGCTGCAACAAAAAGTTGAAAATCCTGTCTGAAAGGGCTTATTTAAGAATGGAAATTACATCAGTTACAGTGTCTTCCTAAATATTGGTGTAAGTCCCCACCCTCAAGCTTCTGAACTGGATGTGGGAACTACTGGTGAAGTTTTGGACTTGCATTCAACAAAAGGTCATCTTACTTTGAAAACGGTTGAAGTGACTAAGTGGGCTTCTACAGACTTGTTTCTAAAAAGAAATAAAAAAGGTGCATCAGGTAGAGCTAACAAGATTCGGAGCAAGCAAAATTAGAAGTCACTTACTGAGAAAGTTTTCAATGGAGAGCAATCATCGTGGCAGAAAACAAAACTATCAGGAACACTGGCAGGCAACTCAATACATAGAAGCATTAAGTTTGTGAAAGAACTGCTAGTTAACCTACTGAAGAGAGATGGAATTTAATAATCATGAAGTATTCCTGAAGTTTTGATGCAATTGGCTTAATTCAATGTGTACAAAGTAGTGTATTAAAACTGAACTACGTGCATTTAACATTGTCTGTCATCTTTTAATGAAATATTCCTTCAAAGAACCCAAGGACTTCTGATACCAAAAAAGAGAAGTGCTTTTTCCATCACCAACTCATGAATTACTTCTCAGAATTAGTATCAAGTTTCCTGTTTTCCCTTGGCATGCAAATTTACCGTCACTGGTGGTGGTGGGTTTTTTGGGGGCGGGTTGGGGTTTTTTTGGTTTTGTTTTCTTTTATTTATTTATTTTTAAAGTGCTGTCCAATCCGCCTACATTCACTGATACTATGGTATTTAGGCTTACAAGAAAAAAAGTATGATGTGTAAAGGATTCCAAGAGAAAGAACTGAACATTGACGTTAGGTGATCATTGATTTTTCACCGAGAAAGTTTCATTAAAAACTTCAGTATTATCATATCTTAATACAGTCAGATTTTATGATAACAGACAAGCTAAATGAAGTAGTATTGAAGCCAAGAGAAACTACTACAGACTAAGAGAAAGAAGCTGTGTAACGGCAACCTTTTTAAAGCTGGATGTAACATACATGCATTGTATTCTACACCATGGATTCTTGACAAGCTACTGCTACTTACTGTTAGTTTTTTACAAGTTCACTTGGAAAAATTACCAATATGAGGAGAAAAAGAAAACAAGGGTAGAAAGTGAGGACTGCACAATAAATAATTTTCATTGAAGAAGGGTTGCTACTTCAGTGTTCCATTTAAAAAAAGCTTTACAACTGAACTGTTTCCTCTCATCTAGAAATACACACGTTACCTTCGTATTTGTGGCACTGTTGCTGTCCTGTAATAAGCAAATAATACATATTGTTCATATCTCTATTTCAAAAAATGTATTTTAAATGTAGGTTTTTCAGCAGTCTCAGTCTGCAAAGGAAGAACCCGTCCAAACATTTCCATTTATTTGTTCTCACAACTTCCCTGTCTACAGCAAAGTGTATCACTGCCTGGCAAACAGCAGCATGCAAGGTAAGTGGTTTATTCAAATAAATCCATGGCAGAGCCAGAAAGAGGAACCAGGTAATCCTGTTTTCCAGTCACTTGTTCTTGACACCAAATGATAATTCCTTAGGGAAGCCAACTCAAAAATTCTTATCCTATGAAGAAAAGGAGGAGAGTTCCAATACCTAGGCTTGATACTTGTTGCTCTTTTTCCTGACTTTGCTGCCGCTTCAAAGGTAAAAAAAAAAAAGTCATTAACAAAGATGGACTTTTATTGTTATTTACAGACTTCTCTTACAGCTGTTGTACTAGACCCGATCAAAGCACAACTGCAGATGAATTAATAAGTTCCAAAATTCTAGCAAATAGGGTAATAAACTAAAAGAACAGAGTTGGTTTTATGTACTTTGATGAGTAAGTCAGTAGCTTAAGGAAAAGGAGGATTTATTTTCTTCACTTGATTAACTTTACAACATTAGACAAACAGTGAAGGGCAAGTTATTTTTAAGGTATCAGAATTGTCTTACCAACTGATACATTTTGGCTTCCTAAGGACAGGTTGTACAGCACTACTGCTTGTCGTCAGCAAATCGCTAAAAGACGGGCCAGAGAAATAACTCAGACTTTACATAGAGTCAGAAGTTACTCATCCCTAGGGAAGTCTTTTCTTCAAACCACTTCCTCTTTTCGAGAAGATTATTTCTTTTTTGACAGCTGTTTTGTGCTTATCTGCTTTCTCCCAGCATCTGGGCCGAGAAAGGTGAAACTGCCTGTTACTGTCCTGACTCAGCACCAAGCACCCTGCTCTGCCCCCACCGAGTTTAGTCACCAGTTGCAAGCGGAAGCAGTGGCGTCGCTGCTGTCTGGCCTTAATTCAGAACACAATCACAGTCAATCAGTCTAGACAGCCTGAGAGCATAGCCAGATCTCCCTACATGGTATTGTACACCCCCCAGCCTCAACATGGGGTGGGGGTGGAAATGAAGTGTACAGGCTTGGGATTATACTTCTAGTCAAAGGCATTCTTACTGTAAATGAAGGGAAGTATTTTCTGTTGCAGAAGAGACTGAGCAAGCGATTCCATTGCTTGCACTGAGCTACTGTGTCAAACAATCATGAGCAGAGGAATGAAAGCCTAAACCAGACTTAGCTGCTAACATAAAGCAGGAAACACCGTTCCAGTGAAGATGCATTTTTTCTTTACTAGCTGGTTTAGTTCTCAGCATGACTAACAAATAGATAACAGCTACTAAGGTCATATTACAGGATCTAAACAAATGAATTCTATGTTTCTATATTTATTCTCCTGTTATCTCTAGTTTTCAGTTTATAGGCTACTGGCTGAGGTATTCAGTGGTGAAAATTAACCACTGAGAAGTTGGCAGGACTGGGATTGCTTTTAACAAGGCACAAAAAATTTTCTCTGTATTTATAATTGAATGAAATGATTTTGGAATTCTTTGGAGTCAAAAGAACTGCTTTCCATTATTCAATAGATAAAACAAACTTCCTGTACCAAGTTGTTAGTCTTGTTAGTATTTACTCTTACAACCAGTTATTACACAGTTGAATAAAATTTTGCAAAACACAAAGCACTTTTCAGTACACAGGCACTCGGGTTTTTTTGCTGTTCCTGAGTTTCCAGCCTGTAACACGGATAGAGTATTTCAGAATATTTTTCCTTTGCAATTATGGTTCCTTCTCACAACATTACACTCATCAGCAAGAAATGGATAAAGTCCTATAATTTGCTAGAAATTGTGAATGTGTAAGCCAGCACAGTTCTACTTAAAAGGCTCAGGAAGATGTCCTGTATGCAAGCAATAATCTTCAGCCTCTTAGCAAATCCACTACTTGATAGTATCAGTAGTATTAACATCTGAAGCAGAGAAAGGATTACCACCGATTTGTTCATCGATAGATACCGCTGTTAGTCTCCCAGAAAATCCTTTATCAACATGAGAGTTCAAGTACATATTTTGCTCTTGTGCCATCTAGACACCTGGGCTTGTACAGAGGCTTAGCTGCCCTGGACAGATTTTTTAAGAAAACACTCAGTTTCTAACAAGGCAGTAGAAAGCAAGACTAACTTGACCAAAAAGATAGACTTCGCATATTATTTTGGTTTAGTGAGTTCACGTCTTATTTCTATTTCAATATTAATATTTCATCTTCAATTTCTTGAAAAAATATTAATCTGAAAAGTATGGAAGCATTACTGGATGGAAAACCCGAGGAAACCACCACAGCTATGTTGTAAGCTTGATGTGCCTTATTGCTCCTATGAGCAGCCCACCACATCAGCAACATCTCATTCATTTGTCAGGCAAAAGCTGTTACTGCCCTATAGCCTTGGGCTAAGGTTTTCTTCAAAACAATGAGGGTATGACTGTGTTTTGAAATCGGCTCCTGGCTGGTGAACAACCCTCAGCATAGAGTTCACAATCTTCCAGTCTAAAAAGGAAATGAATCATACCAGGATTTTTTTCCTGATTTGTTCACTACTGATAGCTGTATTACTTCAATATCAGTCAATGTCTGAATGAATGAAACACAATCCCCTTTGAGTGATTTGTAGAATGCTTGTCACTTACCAGGCCTTTGTTTTTGTTTTGTTTTGTTTTTCTTTTAAGAGTAGCATTTCATAGCATCAAATTCAGGGACAGCTCTGATTTATAAAAGGATTCATATTTCTTCACTGTGACAAAATTAAGCATTATAAATCATGTGAGGCATTATAAATCATGTGTTTCTCAGTTTTTGCTTCACAGAGCACTTCTGCAGCTCTAACAAATGTATCCAGATGTTGCTCAGTAACAAAGAATTAAATATTTTTTAAAAATATTTTTAAGCAGTACTTTTACTCTAGAGAAAAGGATCGACAGGAAATAATGTAATAAAGAAGCAGCAGATCAGGAAAAAACCAATCTCTGTAGTATTCTCTGCACCATCTCAATAAAAACGTTTTAATAAAATCCATGCGTATATGAGATGTAACAGAAAGTTAAATACCACCCTATTCCATTAACAGATGGGGTGTGGGAACACACTAGCCCAAAAGGGAAAGCCTGGGAAGTCACCACACCTACCCCCATAGTCAGCGTGACGCCTTGGGCTAAGCACAGAGACAGGGGTCTCATATCTTCTGGTGCAAAAGGTCTCAGCAGAGCTTTCTAGAAAGAGATGGGGAGAATTTGTTATCTAGAGAATGTAATGGGTGTGGCTTTGTGCTTTCTAGAATAGGAAAAGAAAACAGATGAGAGGAAAACATCTAAATTGCACACTTCCTTTGCTCTTTGATCTCACACAGAATGTGCGTATTGTGTACAAAAGATGTTTCTGTATTTGTGTCTCCTACTCTACTGGAAGATGCTATGCAAGGTCAGCTCTGTGTAGCCCACAAGATGGAAAAGCTCCAGCTCCCTGTGCTAGTGACCACTGCAGCAGCAGCTCCTTCACAGCCCAATTCCATCGGACTAACCACACTTAGACCTGTACTTCTTCCTAATCCACCCTTCTGTTTTCACCCTGCAGAGCTCATAGATATGAAGCAGGCACAATTAATAGAAGAGTGCTAATATTATGCCTGATTAAATAATCATCCCTTCTATTTCTTCATCACTCTTTTCTCCATCTTTTCCTTCCTTTCCAGAGAAGGTAAATTGATTGCTATATGCCACAAATTTAACTCTACTCTTTTGCATTCACAAAAGATGCTCCAGAACACACTGCTTTTCTGCAGCTCCCCAAAGATGAGGAAGAAATAATTATTTTTTCCATTATCTGGTTCTTTAGCTGCATCTAAATGTCTAACCTAAGAACCTTTCCCCTTTCTCCTTGTCACTGTTTTCATATAATTTTAAGTACTGTCCTTTCTGAGGAGCCCATCAGCCCTTGAAAGTGCATACAGATCACAACACACACTGTTTTTATTTAGAAAGTGGAAGTGACTATGCTGGCAGGAATACTTGTGAAACAGTATTCTGCCAGGAGGAAAGAGAAACAGAACACTTCCCAATGACCAGGATGTATAAGCACATAAGACAGGGGTCACTTTCTACAAGTTTTCCATTTATGGAGAATTTCCAGAAGACAAGAGGCAATTTTGAGTTTTCTTACATTCCTGCCTGCTTCTAGTAACATAGAAATATAGGAGATCACTTCTTCCTGCTACAGAGATGCTGCCATTCCTGTGCACTCTAGGGCAAATAACCTATTTAGTAAAAGTGTGACAGTTCATTATGTACAAGTTTATTTGTATTCCCTAGTTTTTGAGCATTTGTCACCGATTTTTCTATTTTTTTTTAAATCGTGCATTTCAAAAGTAACCTAATAAAGCTCAGTCTCAAACAGCAGTCATCTTTGCTTTTTAGTTTACTGTTCCGGAAACGTAATGCCACATCTTGCACCTTGAAGCATCTGTCCTCCAGTGCTCCTGTATTACAGTAACACTTCCACGTTCCTGCTAAAGGACTTGGAACAAAGCCAAGTTTAAAACATAAAAATTCCCTGGTTATCAACAGGAAAAAAAAAATATATCTTTGGAAACCGCTCTATGCTTAGTAATGAGTTCAGACTTTAAAGGCTTTGAGAATTATACGGCAAAATAGTAATCGGGTGCAGAGCAAGTAGGATTGAAAGGCAATAAAGTAAAGCCACGCTCCTTTCTATCTGATACTGTAACCTGGTATTTCTGTGTGGGATAGAATCTAAACCTGCTATTTATAGAATACACACTTTTTGTATTGACAAGATTGAAGAGCTTGTGGTATAAGTGTAGTTCTGACACCTGCTAGGTTCTTGTTCGAAAGAAGAGTTCAAAGTTAGACAACAGCAGTTAAACTCCTGTTGATCCCTTATAGTTTATTCCCTCTTATTTTGACTCTAGTCTGACAGACCCTTGAAGAGACAAGATCTTTGCTGTGTCCTTTCTGACCAACCTTCCTAACCCTTCTTCTCTCCATTTTCTAAACAAACCCTGCAGCGTTTAGAGCCAGCTCAGGAGAGCACACTGCTGGGCAATCCTGTGCTTGTGCCCGTGGTGAGAGCCCAAAGGGAGAACACTGCCAGCTAGTTTACACAACCATTACTAAGCTAGTTGATATGGATTAGAAAGGATAGTCAGGAAAGCCTCCCTTATGTAGTGTTTACACTTGGAAGAGACAGAAGACAACAAGAAGTGATGAAGAGTAAACATTTCTTAAATAGGAACTTTGCTGTTATCCAATTATAAGGAGGCAATAAGTTGCAAATACAGATTTAAAAAGATGAATTGACCTTGAATTTTAAAGTAGCCTACTGTTCCCAAACCACAACATCTAAACTACCTGACATGTCAGACATTACTAAGATTGGTAGAAAACATTGACTGAGAGTTTGTGATGGGTTTGTAATTATCGTATAGAGACTAAACTACCATAATGTCTTTGACACCATTTTTACACACTGTGTTCGGAGCACAAGACCAACAGCCTCAGCATCAGAAGGTAAACCAATGAATAAATAAATAAATAAATAAAACAAGAACGGAGATAAAACATGAACAGGACAGAAGGTCTCCTAGAATGGCAAGCCTGCTAAAATTTATTAGAGGCTTGGGAAAGTAAGGTTTTAGCAGGTTTTCTACAACTACAAGAAGTGGACTACAGCCACATTACACACTGACAAGACAGTTTGATTCCAACACAGATCCAAGGATGCAGCAGCCATAGCACACATTTCCCTAATGGCTGGCTATACAATGAATACTGTTTTGCCTCGCGAACCTTCTGCAACAATTTGCTCCTCTTCTCTTCAGGAATGCTTCTGCTTCTTTCCAGGCCTTTTTTTTTTTTTTTTCCCCTCCCCTCTTTTTTTCTTTTTTTTAAGCAAAGCCACGATGCTTTCTTTTCCCTTGGATCTTGCTTTAATTTAGGAGTCCATCTCATTTTTGAAGTCTGATCGAGTATACTTTGGGAACATCTCTTCAATTTTAAGCCAGACTTGCTCAAATTTATGTCCAAATGTATTACAAAACTTTGTAACCATTTTCCATCACAAAATGTAAAACAAAGAAGTTACCTCCGAGGTATCTCTCACTGAAAAAATTTTGATATTTTATGATCAAAATAATTGATTATTTTTGCTATACATTTCAATAATGTGTTATGAAGGAGCCTATTGTGGTCACATATTAGGGCTATAACATCATAAATGAATAAAACATCTCAGCCTTATTGCTAATATCAGCAACAGCCACTCTCTGTAAAAAGACAGAGCATCTATTGAGACGAAAGAACTAAAAGTGACAGACTAAGCCAAGATCACTTCCAAGCCTCCAATACTAGTGCGAGGGAGAAAGAGAAGGGCGATTTGCAGATATCACTGTAAAAGCACTTAAGGTGATCATAGCTACATAAAATACACCTAGTACAAAGACTATTTGCTCCATTAAAGATTTTACCAATTAAGGCCTGTTCATAGCAGAGAATCAAGCATCTTAGGAGGAGATAGTTTCTAATTCTGTAAGGGGGGAAAAAAAAAAAAGTCTGTAGCACTGAAATACATCAGGAGAATGTGTTCTTCACAAATGAAATCCATCAGCTCCTCCTTTGATATCCACTTTCTCTACTTAGCATCAAGTCAAAGCAGAGGAAGGCATAGGACATCATTTCCTCCAAGTATTTTTTCCTAGAGATCCGATAATGCAAGCTAGTAGGAGTCACGTTCAAAACAAGATGTAACAGAACTGTGGAACTGTTGGGTTTCCAAAAGATGCTAAAAACATATAAGGATTCAAGGGAGCAACAGCTCACAATTACTTGGAAGCAAAAGCCATCATGGGCTACATCTAGTAAAGGAAACTTAAATTTAGAATTGTTGGAAGCTACACGTGACAAGCACTCCTGAGAAGTACATGGGCTTGTCCTTTTCTTACCTTTCTTCCCCCGGTGTCTGGTTTCTGCAGCATGATAAATGGTCTTTTGTCCTGATGCAGTGGGGCTTCTGTTACAGTGCTTTTTTGAGGTTCCTCTGTGCTTCCCAGATACCATTTTCCCAGTTATCTTCCTATTCTTATTGATACCTTATTGATATTCTTATTTCTCCTGAGATACTTCAGGTGAATATAGGTGAGAGATATCTGCATGAGAGCCATGTCACCCTCTCAATTTAGGACTGCAATAATTTCACTGTGAAGGAAACAAAGATCTAACCTTGTAAGATTTTTAGTTTATCACTTTAGTTTGCAATCACTCTACAGTTTCAGTAAGTTATTAAAAAGAAGCACATGGAACAAGAAAAACAAACACTGTTTATGAAACTTCCAAAATGTTATTTGCAAGATATGTAAGTCTGCAAAACATTTATGCCTGTGTTGCTTATTATATTCATGTAGTTTTTAAAGAGGCACAAGCATTGCAAAGTAAGTAGAAATCAGTATTCAGAATGTCTGAGACATACTTTGACACTTTAAATTCCATGCAACTGTGTAAAGATCTGTTAAAGGAAAATACTCCTAAAAATATATCAGTATGTATGTAACTTCTTTCTGTACAATCTATCTGCTAAACAAACACAATCTGTTATGACAATACTCAATTGCCAAGAACAGTACCACTGCTTCCTCCAAAGCTTATCAATAGTAAAACCTCTCCTTGATAAAAACCAGTTGGGGAACCTTATCCATTAAAAAATGGCAACATTTCTGTTCCAAACAACTAGTAGATGTAATAATTAGTGTCAGTATTTACATTTGATTTTTGTCCAAATTTTTTCCAGGCCTTTACCAACAATGTTTGTTACAAAATAAGTAGAACTCTGAGTAACAAAACAGTGGCAAGCATAAAATTCAGTCATAGAGACCTCAAAAAAAAATTCCTATAAAAAATTAAAGCTGGTCAGTTTCAGCAATTTTTGTATGTGATGGAAACGTGTGATGGAAAAATGATGTGATTTTAACATACATCAAAATTTAAAGCCAACAAACACTCTACTCCCACAACAGCAAACACTAGGAAGGACAGGCTTAAGTTTTCTACAGCATTTTTTAAACTGGTTTTGTCCACACAAATGTCCAGTAACAAAGGTGCTGTGAAGGCAGAGTGCTACAACAGCATATTTACTCAAGAAACATTGAGGCCGCCGCTATATTACATTTGTCACTTAGTACTCATTTAAGTTACACAAAAACCAAGATGATGCCAACAGTGGTGCAGGCTGCAAAAGAAAGGAATGATGTTTATTGTGGAGGGGTTTCTTACCCGGCTCATCCTTCACAGCCTGACCTGGACCCATTAAGTGTCTTGGACCAAGCCTTCCTGCTCCTCCCAACAGTGAAACGCTGTACTTTTGACCGATACAAACCGGATGGTCACAGAATACACTATTTTTGGATTCATATTATATCTAACTTTTCCATAAGTGACTCGTTCACTTTGTATCAGATTAATTTTTGGAAACTTGCATCAATAGGAACAACTCAGTGGTAAGTCACCTTCAAGCGGACTCCATTCCATCAACAGTGCTCATTTCCAAAACATTAATAAATTCATCTACCCCAAGTAAGGCCTTTGCGTTCATTTTTAATTGAGCATTTACTGACTGAAACTCTGTCAGCTGCTAGTTTAGGCTTCTTTAACTAACAAGATTAAAAAGTTTTAACAGGTTATAGTCACACTTCAAGCAGAAGAACGAGTAGCAACGTATTGGTACTAAACCTTAAAAGTATGCCTGAATGCTACATTAACAAAAACTTCTTTGAAGGCCGTCACCTGCTTTCACAGTTAGAAATCTAGACAGACCAAGTTAAGAGGCTAGAACAAGTCCAGTCAGGAGAAGTGCCAAAGGTAGTCAAGAGGAAAGGGTGAAAACAAAAAGGGATAGCAAACTATTGCTTCACGTGGTCAGGAAACAATCTGTCAATAATAATATACGAAAACAAGTTTTTCTTCAACTTACAGATACCCAACATATTTAAATACTCTACAAGGTCACTGTCTTAACGTTTAAATGATGCACGCACAAATGAGTTATGCACTGTAACTGAACCCTTTAAACCTAAAAGAGGTCACACACGCTCTCTCTCTGCCCTTCTAGCTGTGTTTTATTTGCTGAAATTAGTATGAGTTACCCTTTCATTCCTCCACTGTGAAACACCAATAATTAAACATTGACAAATGTGGCAAAGACTTAACTTACTTCAATCAGTTAAACAGATCGGTATGATAGAAATCAGCACTATGTACAATACAACAGCCTCTAAGACATGAAATATAGAAAGCCACTTTCATCCTTAATAATGATTAAATTACTTTTATTCCCATTTAAAATATACAACTTTGAAAAATTATGCATCATACATTCAAATGAATTGCATTCTTAAGTGTCCTGATATCCAGGTATCCTATTGCTGGCCAGTATAGTACAATAATCTGTCAACACCGTTTATGGAGATTTTACTCCTATGGCCCTAAATAAATAAATATTTCTATCTGATATTGTAGCTTTTCTTTAAACACTTACATTTAGAAGTCAATTTCAGTAGGCCTCTTTCTCACAAACATTGCTTCTTGTTCCTATAGGAGAAAAATCCGCAAAGATCCCAAAAAGGGCAAAAAATGTCTAAGTCAGCTATTTCAGAAATAGCATTCAAGATACAAGAGCCAATTTAGCAGTGTAAAAAATAACCATTCAAGCTAATATTACCAACCAAAAGCCATTTGAGAAAACTTACTAACAATGCCATAAATCTTAATGGTGTTTAAGTAATAATTTAAAAGCTTTATAAAAATAGATACAAACGGTATCATTAGTACAGCAATACTGTTGCAGATACTATTAGCAGTATGGCAAGGATGCATAACCTACAGCCCCCTTCAAAAAGCACCACTGAGAAACTTTTGATGGCAGGAATTCAATGAATTTTAAAAGGACACACTGACTTCACATAAGCCTGACAAGTGCTGCCTGCAGGGTATAACACTGCTCCACTTTGAGGCAACTTCATACTGCATAACTTTGTGTTATTTATAGAACACCACAAAGACAGAGCAGGCATTTTATGGTTTTTTTTTCAGACCTCTGCAGAGCCTGAAGTCTTTGCTAATATACAAAACAGAGTGGGGAAAGAATGAGACTCAAATAGCAATGAGTGATATATAGTATGTATTAAATCAGTTAGCGGATGCGTAGGAGATAAGACAGTAGGGGAAAAAACTCAGCTGCTGAGTTTTACACTGCATAAAGTGTAGAAAATAAAAACTGTAATTTGTTAGCCCTAATTAAACTGAAGCCAACATCACCCCTTCCATATCAGGACTGGAGAGAAAAATGTTTATCACTGGATTAAAAAAAGAAGCAATAAACAGTTTGGTATGATATCCTAACTTAACAGAGAAAAATCAACACAGGTATTTTAAAGTTGATAGTTTTTATTTACAGTTTTGTTGGCAAAAGGCTGTGGGAAAGTTTAAAATATTTTAAACAGAGGGCATCATATTGTACTGTATGATGTATCAGTTCACAATCTTCAGTATCCAGCTGATCAAATAAAGCTAATTACCACTTAAAGAAGCATAATCTGCATCAGCCCCATTAGAGTATACCGCCTAAAAACACTTCAGGCAGTTTCTAATCAAATACAATCACTAATAAAAACGTAGATCTGGTGAAGAACGTATACTTTGGGTTTTATACTGTACCTGGTATCAAATTGCCCACTTATACTTGCATACTGGCAAAGCAGTTACACTTTCTACTTTTAGTTGAAAGTTATAATCTCATTTTCTGCAAATTCAGCTGTCAGGTAATTCTGAACTACTCTGAATATTTTACTGTGAGCATAGTCAAGACTGGAGTAGATGAGACTGAAGGAAAATATTCCTGATATATGACATGCCCATCAGATTCAGCTGGGTAACCATAAACATCCTGCTTAAGAATTTTATTCAAAAAGGAGAAAAAAAAAAAAGTGTAGTCAGTTTTCATTTTGTCACATAGAGATTCAACTCCTCACTTGAGCTTTTTAATTCATTCTTCTAAATCAAGGGTGTTTAGTTCTTCTTCTAGTTCATCCAAGTCCTCTCCAGTAAAAAGATTTTCATCAACTGGAACTGCATCAATAACTCCATTTTCCAACTCCCCATCTCCATCGTTATCTTCTTCTAAATCATTCTTCTCACTGCTGTTTATATCACCACCAGAAGCTTCACTTAATTTATTATCTGAAAATAAAAATAATTCTTACACATTTCAGTGTCACAAGCTTCTTAATCACCAATACACAATCCTACTGTACAGGCTTTAAAGTTTTAAAACTATAAAGAAGGTACCCTATTTGAAATTTACATAGACTTACATTGGTTAAATTGCATGTAATGGATTAATATGCAGGTTTGGATCATTAATTATTACAACAGTTTAAAACCAAATGTAACTCAAACTCCCAGCTCCTCAAACTCCTATTTTCATAACTGGGTTTAACTTAATGAGCCGTTTTTACTTGTTGTCTGCACTTAGAAGACTCCAGGTCTTAAAGAAAAGGGTGTGCATTTCAGAAGTGCACCAATATCAAGACTGCTCTAAGAAATTAGAAGCTAGCTAGAAATTACAAAGAAAAAAAAGAAAATGCTTCAAACAAACAAACAAACAAACTTCAAGTGGCCATGACCACTACCTTTCATTTACACTTGACAGTAATTCACGTCTATCTACCTCTTGGAAAGCTCTTAACAATTCAATCCTGTATTGGTGATGCCTAAGTCATGGACTTACCATCTTTTTCTATTGAACTGTATGTGCTGAATCGCTCAGGACTAGCCACAGTAATGCCAGTTTCATCAACAGCCTTTGGGACATAGAGGCTCAAATCTACATCGTTTATACACACAGGGTCTTCCATCTGCAAAACAAACCAAGATGCTCTGCATGAATTACCTTCCTACAGAAATTCTCATTTCTGCATCATTTCTAGTAAATTATTTTAAACCTCCTTTTGACACAAAAATTTTGACAAAATACACTCTGCAGTGGTCTGAAATTTGAAAACTGAGCTTATTAACTGCACTGTAAGAACTCTCAAATTAAAATTTTCAAACTTGAATATAACTTGATATATTCTTCCAGTTAATACTGTTCTGTACCTCATCATCTTCTCCCGTTCCTTGAACATAATGGGTGTCATCTGCTTCTTCATCATCTGCATCAACCAACTCTGGTCGGAACTCAAATACTTCACGCCCACTGATCTATTCAAAGAAAAAAATAATAATCTTAATTTATCACTTAATTTATACTGCTGTAAAGAAAAAAAGCGCAAAAGCAAAGCAATTCCATGCCAGCTAACTTATCACAAAAACTTATTTACTCTTCCTTCTTACATTAAGAATTGGACTATAGAACATACCACCAATGCTTTGCCAGCTTTAAAATCTGCTTTCCTCCGCTCCATATCTTGCTCAGCCTTATCAATTTTTTCTTGTCTTTTTCTTCTCTTCCATGCAATAAAACACTCTAGAGTAATTTTGGTAACATTTGGTCCTAAGGCAGCACGCTGTCAAGTAAAGAGACTGATTAATGCTAGAAATTGTTTCCTAAGGCTATAACAAATTAAGAGATTTAATTATTCTTTTCCAGAAATAAATGAAAACATTCCTTTCCAGTTCCTTCCTCACTCTCATCACTGTTAAACATGCACCATGAGCTTATAGTTTGACTCAACACATTATTTTCTAGCTAGTGAGACAACTCAACAAGAAGAGCAGAGGAGGAAAGAAACCAACGATAACAGCCCAGTATCTCCTCAAATTGACACACCAGGTAATGGTGACAGAAATAAACACAGCAGCAACAGAACAACTTCAGAAGGCACCATTCTCTTGATGTTGTTTCCTCATTACAGAGTTATGCAAAAACTAAGCAGGCAGTGAGCTGGGGATGACAAAGGGCCTTAGAAGCAATTGTAACAGGTAAAGGAAAAACAGCAACAAGAAATAGATGCCTCCTAAAAAAGGATTAGCAACACCTGCACTGAGTATGCAGCTATAGTTTATTCACTAGGTAATAGTTTCTAAACAAAAACATGAATCAAATACTATACATTCTTTACCCTAGCTCATACAGCTAGGAAAACATTTTATACTTCTTAATTATTAATTAGAAAGTTAGTTACAACTGTCTCTTCAGAGTAATGAAAACCAATACCACCAAATGGTACCTGTCTGACAACTTTACCTCTTTTTCTATTAGATCTTCTAAAGAAATTTCATCTTGCTTTTCCTCCTTCTTTTTGTCTTTTTTTAATACAAAACCTGGAGGGAGAGCATGGCGATACATGCAGTTGTCTCCTCCGCCTGGACAGACCCAAAACCATCCATATTTGTTGTTTTCAATAGCATCAAGGAAGTATTTGCAGACCTGTATAAAACAATGGTCGTTAACACTGCATTTACTTTTCAGTCCCAGCAATTCACACTACACTACTACATGTCTTAAGTACAGTAATTCAAAGCCAGTTCAAATAAACATATTACTAAAAAGGTAGACAAAAGAAGTGCAACTTTTTATATAAAACTCATGTAGTCAACAGTTTTTCCCCTTAATATAATCCCAATTTAAGATGACAGGATGACTCAGAAGACTAGCAACTGTGTACTACCGTAAACCCAGCAGGACATGTAAAAGCATGCTGACAGTCTGTCTTCCTGCTCACCAATGTCAGTGTAGTTTTAATCAAAATAAATTCCATCTGCCTCAGATGTTACACCTTCCAGCTCATGACCCTGAGGTAAAGATGCTGTTCTAGAACTTTTAACAGCCAATTCATAGTTCACACTTAGCCATAGCAAAGTTTAACTTTCATATTTTGGCACTATCAGTAGAATATGTAATTATCTGGTACAGAAAACAAGGTAAAATAGTTCTGAAAAAGGGATTAAGATATTATGCCATTTAGTGCACAAACTAAAGAATATTCTTGAAATTAGAGATCAGGAATTACAAGCGATTCTCAATTGGTAAATTTCAGCTTACAGGAAAAAAATTAAGTTTACATGTTTATATGTCACCCAGTACATAAATAACCCAATATATATAGCAGTCACTAGAGCTAGACAACAGACCTAACTAATCACAATACTTGAATCTTCTAAGCAAGCATTAGATACATGACTGATTCCTTTAGCATTTCTATTTTGAAAGCACTTCATCTACTACCCATTTGTAATTTACATGAGAAAGTATCTTCTGATGACTGAAAGAGCTTTGGGGTTGGTTTTTTTTTGTTTTAAAAATACATTATTAGAAATACTATCAGCTCAACTGGATACTCAGAATATTGTTACAATATTACATTCAAAATCTTTCGTTAACAACAAACATGTCTAATACCAGTCTGCAGTTACTTTTTTTTTTTTAATTGAACTAGAGAAAAGAAAGAAAAAAACCACAAAAAAAGAAAACAAGCCACATACTATTTGAGTTTTGGGTTTTTTCTTTTCCGCCTCACCATGCTTCTTGTTCACCACTTCTTCCAGCTTCTTCTCATCCCAGTTATCCATTGTATCTAGAAAAAGACCACAGATGGTTTAAAAAAAACTCAAATACTAAACAATGCTAACAAGATCCTTTTCTCCCTAATAACAGTTTTAATATGCAATTCTTATATTTTAGTTTACAGAACTGAAAATAAAATCAAGATTTTATTCTACAGTTTTCAAACTGTCTTATGCTGCTCACAAGACAATTTCTCAAAAGCCTTAGAAATTTATATTTTGACACGCATAAAGTGTGTTTCAGTTCAAGACTAAAAATGTATCATTCCATCTGTACACTACCAAACATAGACAAGGAAAAGAAGAAAAGGATGAAGACTGAATAAAAGAGAAGACTGGAGGATAATGTCCAGAAATACAGATAATACATTTTGAGTATCAAAAGAAAGAATACCAAACTTAGTGTTAAATTTAAAAGAAGGTTCCATCAAAAGAAGCAAGACCACCAATGGTAACAGTAGTAGTTAACCTATGGGATCCTATCACATACATTTACTATGACAGAGGCTAGAATTCAAATAAAGACTGAGATGCGATGTATTGTGGAAAAACGAAAGAAATAATTCTGACTATAAAATCTCTAACACCTGCTAAGTAAAAGCAAAATCCAGAGTACTTAGTAAAAAAATGATTTGGGGAACAGAAAAGAAGTCACAGAAAAAATTCCAAACTGTCTTGAATTCTAGAACTGTGCATATTTGGGCAAGCACTAATAATAGTTCTTGAAGGCAACTACAGTTGCTCATTACACTTCCTCCTTTTGCACTTCTGTTTTATAGAACTTAGAAGAAACTAGCAACCATAAGCCAGACCAAATACTGTACAACTTCCTACTTGTAGAACATAATATGTTTACACAGCAGAATTTAAAAACCACCATCCAACACCACTAAGTCATACTTCTTTTTCTAAATAAGGTCTAAAGTGTGAGCACACTTCTTAAGCGAATGACACTGTTGTTCATAATTTTGAACATAGTGGTATGGATTGCCTTGGTCATTGGCCAGGTTCATAACCACAACAAAAGAAGCCTCTTAATCTTAAAAATTCAGTTTCAGAATCAGAATAGTTTAGTAGTCATTTTCTAGAAGTATTATACCTTTTTCAAGGTCTTCATCTCGTGCATCAATGTAGACGCTTCGTTTTTCACATTTCCTTTCCAAAGACAAATCATGAGAAAACTTGCACTTGTCTCCTTTAGTGCACTGTCCTTGCTTGAAGAAAGCACAAACTACAGATTTGGGATCAGCACCTGAGTGAAGAAAGTTTTTATATTTTTATACTACTTTTTAGCAAAAGCTGTATATTAAAAGTTCTGAGAACTTTATCTACGATCATACATTCTTTAGGATCTGTAGAAAATGAAACCACGTTTTTAGAAAGTGGAAGTTATTTCATGTGAAGTTCATCCCAAGTAAATACTTCATGTCCTGAACATGTCATATCTACTTTGTATAACATCTTCCATAAAGTATCAAAGCTGGCATTTTACTACTTAAAAAAATACAGATAGCAGCAAGCTTGAGTGAATCATTCATTCATATAACACATATGAGATAAAATTCTGTGCAACTTCTTCCCTATAAAATAAACTATTTTTGCCTCTAATACAAAGAGAAGCATCTTCTGGACGTCAGCCTTTCCTTAACAGATCAACACCACACTAAAATGAATCATAATAATCTAACGCGCACTTATTCAGACCACTTTAAAAACAGAAATAAGATGGCTGCTCATAGCCCCCAAACAAGCAACTGTTATGGTATTAACTATTCGATCAACCTAACTACAGTTTAAGTAAATATCAATTATTTGACCATCAGAAGGTGAGAGAAGAAATGAAAGCAAGTAGAAACATATTTATGAGGCACAACTCAATCAGAAATACTTTACTTGGAATATTCATTAAGTACTCATGTAAGATTTTAACCTCAAGTTTTCATCTTGCTGATTTCGCACTGGGTGCAAGTCACCAGCGACTAAAGTAGGTACAGCAACACTTGCTTAAAATCTTCACTAAAAATCTAGTTTTTAAACAGTGAATGGATCCCTGAGAGAACTTCAGGTAATGTAGCTCTCCTTGTTGGCAATCTCAGTAGAAAGCCAAAGCTTTACTTAGGACAACGTTAGTCTTCTGAAATAACTTCAAGTCAAGAGCTACTTTATTTGGAGAAGGCTGACCACTGTGTTACCATCACCAGAAAACTGGCCTTCATGGCTGCTAAGTGCCACAACGAGCAAATACCAGGAAGACATACATGGAAATCGTATTTGTTTAGTCAAAAAATTGTGTGTAATTTCATTAGTTTGAAGATTAATAAAACAAAGTGTTGATAGCATTTAATCCATTCCCTAAGAGTATTATCTTCCCCCACACACACACATAGCAGCCAGTTGTAGAATTTCCTAGAATTACCAAAAACTCTTAAAACTTACATTTCATCACAAAACTAGTTTGTTCAATAACTGGATTCAAGTTAGACTGCACTTACAAAACCAAGGTGATGTGGAACAGAAGTAATTGGAAAAATTTTACTGTTCTGACTTGTATTAAAGTTTTCTGTGAAGACAATAGTTACATTATACTCCTTGTCATACCTGGATGTTGATGTTTCCCTGGGGAGACAGGCTGCTTTAAATACCAACATATACACACACACAAAAAAAATCAGGCTGCTCACCCAGAAGCATCTAATTAATGAACATGAATACAGCAAAGTATCTATAGCTGCCCCGTCAATATCAACGTAGTTTTTGATATTCTAATGACCTAGTAATGCCAGATGACTTCCTAAAAAAGTGTCAAATTGTTACTGACAAAGTACTTGGTACACTACATAAAGAAGGAAACAGACATATCTAGTTTATTACAAAATGATCTGGCATTTGTAAAGGGTTATTTTACCTGAAGTGTATATGTGAATAAGAGAAGATAAATGAAGAGTCAAGTTACTCATACCTTTGCTAATCTTCTGCGCAGCAACCACAGGCTTGAAGAGTTCATTTAATTCCTGTAATTCTTTTTTCTTATCTTCTTTTTTTAATTTCTTCTCACTTTCTGTTTGAGCAGCCTATAATGACCCCAAATTTGAAGTTATTAATATAAAATTAGAATGACATTACTCACTTCACATGAACTGCACATAAAATAGCAAATCATTCTAAATTAGTTTCTAAGGAGAGGAGGGAAAGAACCTGTGATTTCTGAATTTCTCAGAATTCCTGCCCTTGCATGAACGGCCAGTGCCATCTAGTGGTACCGACCTCCCAAACCGAAGGGATTTCAAATTTGTCCAGAGATGCAAGATGCTGGTAGGTACCATCAGATGACAGTTACCTCTATTCCACGTTTGCAGGCTAGGAAATCAAGTGAAAGATATTGAGACTATGAGAGGAAAAGTTAGTTGCTCTTTTGTGATACATCAGTAGTGCAACTATTCAATGCCTCAAGGTCTGCACAAGGTCTTTAGTCCCCCACATGCTGCTTTGCTCCTCTTGTATACTGGTAGCAATTCCAGGAAGCCTGTCCATAGAAGTTGGGAAGTGCTTTTGGAACACTATTTGTCTGAATTTATATCAATTCAACATATCAGTGTTGCACTGATAACTTGTGGTTTGTAAGACAAGAACATTTATTTTATAGGTACTATAAATTTATAGGTACTATAAATAGGTACTGGAGAATTTGGCAAAAATACACTAAACTGTTTTAGAAGGGAATTGGTTAGTTTGGTCAGTTTTCCTACCGAAAGTTCACAACTCTTATATAACACGCAGACCCAAATATGTCAACTATGAAAAGTAGTACTTTAAGAATGCTTTAGTTTCACCCTAGGGTTCTAAAAGCATAAAGACAAAGCTTTAGGGTTTTGGTTGGTTTTTTCTGTTGTTTTGTTTTTAAAAAAACCCAAAAACACAACAGAAAAAAAGAACCAGAAATCCAAACCACCAAAAAAACCTTGACATCATTTCCATTTGTATTTCAGGACACAAGAAAAAGTGTTCTTTCTTTCTCAGGGACAACCCTAAGTGAAAACTATTTTACAAGACAAGAAAGGTATAATCAGGTCTAAAAATTAGCTTCTGACATCAATAGCTACCAGCATTTGAGAAAAATTATTTTAGTTTGGCAATTTACATACTGGTATTGCTATACATGCTACAGATTCAGGGACTTCATACAGAAATTTCAGCAGCACTGTTTGAGTAACACCAATGTTTCTGAGGTAACATCAAGTATTCCCTTCTGCTACAAGAAATTATTAGTACTAATGACCCAAATATCAACTTCACTTTTAAAGTTGTACTTGACATTTGGTAGCTCATCCTTACGTTGTGTTAGGAATATAACATGAAATATGACATCACAAATTTAGCTGACGCAAACATAATTATTCTATGGGCTTATTCATAGAAGAGGAAGCTGTGTGAATACTTAACAACTAGCTTCCCTAGCAGTCTAGGAATAAGAGACCCGGCTTACTTCCATCATATTTTCATGAAATCCATGCTTTCTGATTAAGTATAATCTAAACATTGTATCTCAACTACATCACATTTCTTCTCATCATACAAAAAAGCAGCAGAATAGTAAACAGTGGCTCAAAACTCCAGTTTCTTTGACCAGGTCACCAAATACAATTTGAAGTGGAAACAAGTCTGACAAGTCGGCGTGTAATAAATACTTCCATAAGTAGAATAACAAGCACATACAGGCTTATACTTTTTTAATCTACCTCCAACTCCAGTTTTAGTAACAACTATTCTTAACTGTTCACCAGTTCTTAGATTAGGTGGGAATTAAAGAGAAAAAACAACAGACTGTACCACTGTACTTTGCTGATAGCCAGTTTCAATAATTTAATTTCAGGTATGCCTTTAGACAAGCTTTGTGAGAAGGCTATTAGTTAAATCTGTGCTAGTCACAACACATTAGGCAAGTAACATCAACTTTTTTCTACTTCAGTATTATATGGCAATCTATATGTATAGTGAAAGATGGCTTGACTACACTGTGGGAAAACATTACAGACCGAATGCTTACCTGACGTGGATTTTGCTGACCAAATTTAACCTGGTGAGTCACAGCCTTGATAAACTTCTGTTGTTTTGCACCTTTTTTATTCTTTAGGCCAAATGTTTTGTCCTAAATCAAGATACAGCCACATTAATTAAAACAAGTTTAAGCTGTTACAAAAACCCAACAAAACCCCCCCAAAAACTTGCTAGCAACACAAGCAATGAAGAAACAGTATGGATGATATTTAAACCCCTCACATCCCCTTTAAAATTTGCTTTTAAAAAGAGTCTACTAAATGTTGCTTTTGTGTGAGCTACTGCTTTTATCATCAGACCTATCTGTATCCAAGTATTAGAGTAAGAGTATACACAGGGTGTTTTCAGGCCTTTCAAAACAACAGGACAAGATGTTTTTGGTGACCACCCAAGTAACATCTGAAGAAAAGATGAAGACTGAATAGCTATAAATATTGGGCTTTTTTTCTCCTATCTGCATGAAATGACTTATTACTTTTATCTTCAAGTATTCATATATAAATGTTATAGATTTGTTATATAGATTAATATAGCCACATGTAACACATTATTTTTTATTTTCAAGTATTTTAAGCTTTTCATTTTCCAACTGTACTAACATGAAAATAAGTCCTTCTCCTATGTCAAGTCCAGACAAGTGTTTTTACTTCCTAAAATCCACTGCAAGGAGTTTCTGTTTGCTGCCTAAGCCAATTCTTCTACATCTCCAGTTTTAATGTTAACATAGTTTTCAATACCAAACCTACTGAAAATTTTATAAAGAAAAAGACAGGTTATTTTCACACAAGCATCTGAAGCAGAAATTATTTTCTGTAACTATAATACCTATTCTAAAAACCTATCCACACCTTTCATTTGATACCAATATTTTTTTGCTTCCAAGAAAAAGTAACAGTTGTTCATCCAGTGATAATACCTCAGTTCAAACATACTTTTGGAAAACCTAACAATCAAACAATAGATTATGTAAGACTTACATTGTAAATGAAAACAGGATGACTCTGGAAATTCAGAACTGTTTATTTTGTATCCCCTATCAAGAGCAGCAAGCCCTCTGTTACTTTATTCTAATTTCACAAGTCTATAATTTGTCAAAATAACTAGCTGGGAACAAAAATAGCTCATGCACACATGTTATTTCTGTGCCAAACACACCACAAAATATATAATCATTGTGTATGTGAGTTATGTAATAAATTACTGTTAATAATCAATGCAAGCTTTTCTCCTTTCAGCTGCATTTTTTTGTAATAAAAATCAGATTTTCCCTATTTAGCTGGATTCAGCAAGAACATCAGACACACTGAAGCCAAAGAGCAAGAACAACCACTTTCCTAACGTTTCCAAAAACCACAGAAACAATATTCTGCAGTGCTAGATTTAAAAGAACACTTGCATTACACAAATAATTCTGCCTAAACAGGTAAGCAACCAACAGCAATCCTTCATGCCAAGATGCAGGCAAACATTAAATTTTCTGTAATTGCTCTCTTCTTGTACTCTCAACATAGCTTTTTTTTATATAGTGGAAGATCTGCATGACTATCATAATAATTATCACACACTACAGCTGTTTTTTAAAAATCTGGCTTCACCACGGAATTGAGCATCAGAGGTTTAAATAGAATAACAGATGCTAATCACTGATCTTCAAATTACTTGGCATTCAACTTCTATGAAACGTTAACTAAACTGTTATTACAGAAAATACTTCCTTGGCCGCCCAAGTCAGATTGTATAAAAAAAAAAAAACCAAAACAAAGCACACACGTGTTTTGAGCAGAGTGAGAAATGCAAACTTATACCTCAGAGAGCTGGGCTCGGAAAATACAGAAACACACAGAACAAGGAGATGGAGAAGGGCAAGGACAAGAAAGAAAAAAAAAGGAGGAGCACCCTTGTCAGATCACCTTCAGTCCAAACACAGCTCTGGCCTGAAAAGTCCCGGCTGAAAACCCTACCCCCAGTCCAGGACGGGCAACGGCCGCCAACACAACCTAAAAGGCGACGGTCAGCGAGTACTTTTGACAGGTCTGGGCAGCGCTGGGGCCACCGGGGGAACCCGCGTCCCCCGGAACGGCGCTTCCGGGCTGGCGGGGCCCCAGCCGGGTGTCGGTGCGCACACCCCGCCGCGCACGGCAGCCTTGCGGCTTTACAGCCACCCTTGGCCGTTGCCGCTGCAGAGGCGGCCTGCGGGCCTGGCCGCCGCGGGTCCTGACAGCGGGCCTTCGGGGAGGCCGGGGGCCCGCAGGGAGCGAGCTACCCGCCTCCGAAGGGCAACGGCAGGAAGCGGCAGGCCCCGGCAGGGGCAGGGAGAGGCGCGGCGGCTGAACAGCCTGCCCGGTGTCGGCCGCGGCCCCCCGGGCCCGGCGCGGCCCTGCTCGCCTCACCTCGATAATCTTCTCCTTCTTCTTCTGGTCCGCCTTCTTGCTGCCCCCCGCCGGCTGCTGCTGCTTTTTGGGGGGCATGGCGCGGAGGGCGGAGCGGCCTCGGCGCTCGCTCGGGGGCTCGCAGGGCCGCGGGGAGGACGGGGCGGGGCGGGACAGCGCCGCCGCCGCCGAGGAGGCGCTACAGATCCCGCTCGCGACGCCGCCGGCCGCGGAGCACGCTGGGAAGGCAGCGCGGGGCTCGCCGCGCGCAGGCCCAGTTACCTCCCAGCAGGCAGCGCGACGGCCGGCCGCTCCGGATGACGTCACGGGGGGGCGAGGCCACGCTCACTGGCGGCCGGGGCGCCCACGCTACTGCCGGGGGACCGCGGGTGGAGCCTCGCCGGCCGGGGAAACAGCTGAGCGAGAGGGGGGGGGGGTGGCGACCCCCGAGGGCCCTCCCCGGCCGAATCCCGGTCCAGCAGCGGGAAAGCCGCCTCCTGGTCGTGTGGGAGCGGCTGCCCAGTGGGAACTGTGGCCGGTTCCCGTCACGAGTGGCCGCCCGAGGGAGATGCGGTTACCCCCGCCACCTCCAGAGGCGGCGGCCGGCCCGCGGGCGTAGTGTGGGGCTTGTGCCATGGAGAGCCTCAGCCCCCTGAACAGCCCCAGGCAGCCTACTCGTATCTCTGCCAGCTCCAAGGCAGCTATCTAGAAAGCAACAAGAAGTCCAATTACTGCCTAAACGGATGCGGAATGAGGGTGGGGTGTACAGGTGTGTTACCTGCAGAGGTGGAAGGGAAAGCTGAGGAGAAGGGTCAGACACCCTGATCAGTGGCACTGCACAGCCCTCCGAAGGCCAGAGGAGAAGCGCTGCTGGAAAAGGGGTAGGTAGTGAACAGCCTGCCAGCAGATTTGTGCACAGCTGAGTGCAGGACAACCACCAATGCCCACCTTAGCGGTGTCTGTCAGGGGAGAGTGCCTGAGAGCTGAATCACTATTGGCCCTTACTTCACTGACAGAGTGGTGATGAGTAAGGTGACAGCACATTCGTGCATGTACATAGCTGTATTTTTTGCTGCGATGTCTTTGCCAAAGGAAAGCAACTGCTGTATGAGGGCACAGGACATTTTGCTGCCTATTAACAGCAGTGATTTCCTCCAGATCAGTTACGACATGGCATCCTAGAAAACCTACAAACTCAAGGAGACAATCAAATATCAGGGAGAAAACCAGACTCTCCTACACTACTTCAACAGTCAATAAATACATCCAAAGTCAGCCACTTGCATGGCCATCTTGTTTCTTCTCTAAGTGCCACTTGACAAATACATCTTCCTCTAAGAACTGCCTCCAAAAAAACCAGCTACAGCGCTGAATTCTGATTCTGTGTTGGGTGCACTGACACACTTGCTAGGGATTAGCAGGAGAAAATTTGGTACTGCAAAGAGCTTGGATGTTTGAACATTAGCTACCTATTGCCCAGGGGAGCTCCGCTAATAAACCATCCTTTGTAAATAATCAGGCTTTCTGTGTGCAGAAGGTATGGTGTAAGTTAAGACATAAGAAGTGGATCAGATTTGAGTGCGTGTAATAACGGTAGTCTACCTGAGGTAAGATAAGCTTTCCATTTATCCTCTTTTGCTTTCAAAGAGCCAAGGCTGGATTTAGGTTCCACCAAGAATGGTACAAATCTTTCTGTGGAAAGGGTGAAACAATCCCAAATTGACTCCACATGCCTAAGTAGGATCATAAATCCCATGGAGTTTCTTAGCCTTGACATGCACTGCTGCTTTCTCATTCAATGGCTTGCATGCATGTTCTCTGACCGTTCCACAAATTTAATTTTTACTTTGTTTTCATGAAGTGAGCTTTCATGGCTCCTTCCTTCTCACATATGGAGGAGTTTGTGCAACAGGAAGAAATGCAAAACATAGGTACTGTTTGGTGTTTGCAAGTGGTATCTGTTTCATCTAGAACAACTAGAAAAAATGTTTTGAAAAGAAGTGGAAAGAAGTTGGCAGATTTGCCAACTTTTGATTTCTGAAAAATGTTCCAATATCGAAATAGTAGTTGCTGATAGATTTTAAGGTCTGTTTCAGCCACTGTAGCACAAATTTCCTTTGTCACTTTAAGTAAGGTGCTTAAGTCTTGCTAAGATGGCATTTTATACTTTGTACAGTAAATAAACTCTTCTGTTCCTCACCAAGTTTAGAGTTTCTGGTCCAACCTGTATCCAAAAATATTTTAATAACAAGGCATATTTTTGAAATTATCTTGTGGACCAGAGGTAAGGAAACAGGCCATTCTGTAAGCAAACAGCAAGCTGTTCTTACAAGACTTTAAGTACCCACAGATCCACAACACAAAAGACCCAACTAGTTCAATAAAATACCTTAATTTTCAGAGTGCTCAGCTAAATAACTGTACCACAATTTGTTACCCATGTCACTGCTTGTATGTTCAAGAAGGATGGAAAGTTTTGGTTCTACATAGTCTGCATAGTACAGGTGAAAAATTGCAGATTTTGTTTTTAAGATCAGAATCACAAAGCAGCATGAGGCAATGGAAGGTCTAAGAGGCTAATTGATTACCCAATGTAATACAGTATGCATGTTAAGATTTGTAATAATGATTTCTTGATCCATCAGAAAATACATTGCAACAGACAACAGTTGGAACATAACACATGAGGAATTCAGTCTAGAAATGAGCATATTTTGCTTGAGCTATTGGGATAACTTGCTACTTTAAGTCAGTCAGGCTCCTACTAATGTAATTGTGATTCCATTATACAAAAAGTTAGGCCATAATATTTTCCTCTCCTGTGAAATAAATGTATAGCACTTGTGGCAAGTTTCGTTGTATCTTCCAACTTAAATGAAAAATTATTCCCATTTTGTTGCCTCCTCCCATTGTGATCTGAAAGAATTAGTGGAAATGAAGACTATAATAAATACGGTATTTGATATGGATTATAAAAGCCTGCTCTATGGTCTGACTACATTCAACCATTCAAGTAGTTCATGTCCTTCATTGTTGCAAGTTCATGTGATGTATTTTAATCGCTTCTTCAGCTAAGAAATAATTAAGTCAGTTCTGAGACTCAGAACCAAACAAAACCCCAAAGTTTAACACTCAGTAAGGCCCAGTTCTACATCAACACATACAGAGCTGCCATAAAGTTTGGTAAGAGTGCCTTGGCTGCAGATCCCTACATGGCTGACAAGTTCTTCAGATAAACTTGAAGAGCAGAAAGAATTTCTTGTCAATGATATCTGGTAGATTGAGATTTAATAGTATTTTTTAGACATTTAGAAGTAAATGGTTATGTATTAGATACTGGGGAAGAAAAAACACGTATAAATTGGTCAAAAATATATTGTAGGAACCAATCATATCTAGAATTTTCAGTGTTGAGCAAGCTAATCAGTCAATATTGAGATCGTACTTCTCTATAAAACATATAATCAAAAGATTTATCAGTCTAAGCCTAAAGAACAGTATTTCTGGTTTCTACAAATCTATGCAACTTGGTTCTAGTTTACATCCAACCTAAGTTTTAGGACTAGCTGAGGCTTGAATTATGAGCAAATACAAGTCATTACTATATACAATATTTCATTTAAAAAATCCTAATAACAATAGAAGTATCAGACTTAACATAACTCAAGCTTTTTGGTTTTTTCCACTTCTTCCACTTTCTACTCATACCCTAGAAATTAATATCATTGCTCCAGTTCTTATTAAAATAATTGCTTTATAAATAATTCAATTAACAAAAAAAACCCCTTTAAGGTATTTATGGGTAGGTCAAGAAGCCTACTGTACTTTATCAACTAGTCTGTTTCACTAGGTTATGCACATATCTTCCACAATTAAAAAAATAAGCCAAGTTTAATCCATTGTACTATTCTTTCCACAGAAATAAATTGTGAAAGTTAAATGAGTATGACCTTATAAGAGCACAGCTAAAGAACTGCAGTTTGCACCTGAATCAGAACAAGAAACAATTTTCAAATCAATCCCTCTCTGTCAGAAACCAGCAGTAAAGTAGTAACTCCTACTCACCTGAGCATTGCTTCTGGATTTCAATAACCCACACTACCCCAGCAAGGACACCCATTTGCACCTCTTTGTCTTCCCAGCTATCTGTTTTCATAACATTCATACCAAAACAACATTTCAAACTTCTGTCCCTCCAACAAACTTTCATGAAACTGAGTTATAGACTCAAAGCTGTCAGAAAGAACCTAATAAAAACAACACAAACTTTCCCATTTTTCTTTTTAAGAAACCTTCTCTAACATAGTCAAGACAAAGACCTATTCAAACAACCTCAACACATCTTTCCCCAAACCACACCAGTCTCTAGGGGAGGGTTTTATAAGATAAAACCTAGCTTATTTGGTTAAGTCAGCTGGAGATGTCCTGGCTAATAGCAAGAGTCACCTGAATAACATTAATTATCATCTTATATCCTGAGGGAAAGGCAGGGTATATATGTGTAGTGCTTTTCAGAGACTAGCAATTATTTGTAATCCTTGCTAGAAATTTAGTGAAAAGTGACTGTGGTTTTGAGTTTCTCTGTGTTGAGTTTGTTTGCATTAATTCTTTGCATTAATTTACATATCTCTTTTTGGTCAGGGTGAAGTCTGAGGGGAGGCTGCGATTGACTGGTTAGAGGAGAGGATGGTGTAGGAGCCTGGAATGCGGGATGTATGGCAGTCCTAAGCAAATAAGATTGCATACCCATGTTACTGTGGTAAAATTATTGTCCCAAAAGTGGGGTTTTCAGCTAGTACACAAGCCAATACATGCAGGTTAAGGTATTTATTTCATTACAGGTTTGTGTAAAGTAGGGAGTAAGATGGCATCCCACAAAGTTAGCTCAAAACTCAGAAGACCAAGAATAATGTTTGTACAGTGTAGTTAAACATAGGCGTTTTCCAAACTCTATTTAAAAGACACTCTTGATAATTACTTATACACAGTGGTTTTCTACTGGTCTATGTATCTCTTGCTCTGCTTTACAGGGTATTTTTAATTTACTAGGTATGTCCCAGAGACGTGGTGTGTGTATGAGTTCTTTAAACCTGAATTGAGTCCGTGGTCACAATCTTCCCCCTGCTGCCTTTATCTTTGTACTAGTTACTGTGAATTCTGCAGGCAGTACGTGGGGCCGCAATGTTTTTCTTAGCAAGGTGTTTCCTTTGTCAGCCTTTGGATTCTCTTGACTTTGTTGCATGTGCCTACTCCATGCAACAGGTTTCTATTTGTGACTTAATAATGGATCCACAGTGGCATCAGCTCGTGATGTCACTGGTGAGGAGACAGCTCGCCTGGGTATATTTGGGGTGCAGCTTTTGAGTGTGTGTTTGTGTGTGGCATTACCCAGAACGGACAGGTGGCTGGCGGTGGGAAGGGTGCCTGAGGAGGCGTTTTGGCAGGAACACGGCCCCGTAGGCACCCCTCCGGCAAATGGCAGTCTGGCAGGGGGTGAGTTACTCATACCCTGTAACTAAAGAATTAAAACCTCCAAAGTCTCTCCTTTCTACCTTTTTAGCGTTAAAATGTTTTCTGCTTCTCCCAGCAAGGCTAGAGACTTCTCCTGAAATGGGTTCCCCAGTCTTGGGTACTATTTTTTACCTTGCTTGTGAGAAAAAGAGAGAAAGCAGATACCTGCCAATAATTTCTTAATAACTCAAAATGAGAGGATGGTATGATGAATGGACAAGCCATACACTAATAGGGTTGGTGGAATGGAGGTAGCAAAACCCATCCTGCTGCACCTCTGGGGTATTGGACTTGGCTGAATTTAAAAAATGTTGTGTATAGGAAGGGGTTGCGCTCAGCATGAGCTGCTGACAGCCCTCTCCATGAGGGAGCGCAGAGCTTGAGGAGGCACGGCTGCAAACCCGTAAGCACGCCATTTTGCTGTGCCTTTGTCCTTGTTCACTTGCATTTGATTTCCTGTGTGGCTTGGAAGAGGGAAATTTTGTGAATTTTATTTTCTCTGGGGCTGAGCTACTGCAACAGGATTGCTGGATATATGAAATCCTGATGAGGATGACACATTGTTGAGCCCGGAAAGAAATGCTGTAAATATGTGTGTGTGGTGTGTGTGGGGGGGGGGGGGATGGGATGGGAAAGAAAAAATTCTCCTCGGGAAAGGCCCTTGTGCTGGTTGCTCTGAGGGCGACTGGCTTATGGTTACTGTACCGCACAATAAGGCATTTAAAACCAAACAACCTAAAACAAAGATACCAGTCAGGTGGTTTTCCAAGACAAATAATTTTAATCAGTGCTTACATTTTTTATTCTGTTAGAAAAATGCCTTTTGTGCAGAATCATACCGCTGATGAGAGATTAATTTATACAAGAGGGTGAGGGCAAAGACAGAATTAGTCCTGAGAGGTAGTTGGGATCAACTCGTCTCTCTCACTGCAAGCCTGTTCTTAAATCCTATTACCTGACAAAAATGTGGTCTTTTTCATTTTCCCCACAGCAAAATTCTTAGAAATTGGAGTCAGGACTTAAAAGAACAACTTATTTCTTTGTACCTTATGCCAAAGCGTTGGACTATTATTATTAGAATGAGCCATCCATGCCATGTTAGAATACCCTTTCTTCATTGTTAGACCAATGTTATTTTTACTGAAAAGTGTATCTATCAAAACAGTGTTATGGAAATAAATTGCTTTCATGGTATATTGCACTTTATAAATGGCATTTCAAGTACTTCAGTGACATTTTTCTCAAATGATTTTTTAGCTTTCTTGTAGGTGGAATTAAAGTAGAAGTATTCCTTCAGTTGGAATGAAATCTTGTAAAAAGATGGTGCCGGGTATGGACAAGCTTGACTTTGGTCAAGGGTGCATTCCAGGCTTGGATGCGCTAATATTAATAGCATTTGTTATTTTTACTTCATTTCTGAAACATGCAATAGGCTCTTTCAATGAGTCTCAAACAACAAATAGTTAAGACATAGCATTTGTATAGATAGTATTATGTCTGTCTTTGTTTCCAATCATCTGGTTCTATTCATTAACCCATGGTAGAAATGAGAAGCCTACAAATGCACTGGCTTTAAGTATGCTTAAATGAGTTGTATTATTTTTTTCCCCAAAAAATATTATTTTTGATTACCTTCTTCACATCAAATGAGCTCTGAATGTCCCTATTGAAAAGTTTTGTGATGACTTGTCACATATGTAGTAAATTCTGAACCTAGATCACAGCGGAAAGAAGTTATTCCCTAGTTAATCCAGATTCACATTAGATATAATACCACAGCATCAATACTAGTTGCATTATGAATCAAAGTTCTGTTTGAAATAGCGTCTTGGTACACAACAGGATTATTTTGATGTCTACAAACAGCCATTTCTCAACCACGCAATTGCCAGAGAGATAATTCAATGGAAGGCATGCGAGGGAAAAAACTTAACTGCTAGTAACTTATGGTAAGGCTAATTTATGCTGATTCTGAACTCATAGCTAGATTTCTTAACACCTAGAGTTTACCTGCTTCACTTGCAGTATTTTGTAAACAGATTTGCATCTCCCGAGCTTTATTTTGTACTGTCTGTTTCCCAGTATGGGTTCTTGAAAATCCATAAGGCCTTCCAGTTAAGTATTGTCACAGTATTCCCCCACTTTTAAATCTGGGTGATGGGTTTTTTTTTCCTAACTTATGTCTGTTGGGATGCCCCCTTACCTGTCCATCAACTTGTGCCTTTTAGCTATGTCTTGGTGCAGGAGCGGTCAGGAAACTAGGACCATGCGCGGCAATCAGTTAGCTGAGGGGAATGTGCTCGAGCTTGTCTAGACAACAATTAACATGATGAGGCGTGTTTGCAGAGCACAGGGGAGTGGGAGACGGATGGCGCCAAGGTTGGCGCCAAGGAAAGGCAACACCTTGCTGTTAATTGATGGTAGTTAACCACCAATCAGGGATTGCCTAGTATGCAATGCTTAGCTTCAAGAACCAATTAGTTTAAAACGCGCAGCTTCTGAAAGTGTATAAAAACGCGTGCTTCTGTACAGTAAATTGACATTTGCTTGCATCGAGCTGCGTCCCGTCTCTTCATTCGCCGCAAATTGGTGACCCCGACGTGATGCGTTTAAGGATCTAACGTGAAGGGCTCTCGAATCGCCTATCTGAGCGACATGCAGCGAATCCCACAGAACTTTGAATGATCTGCTGAAAGGAAGCAGGAGCCGGCCAGAAATCCCTCCGGAGGTGAGAGGTGAGCTGTGGGAAATCCGTAATGGGGAATCAGGCTTCGTCCCCAGAAGGAGACGTATATGGACTCATAAAGGGTCTTCTAGTCAGATCAGAGAGTCCGTGCCTCAGTCTCCTCAAATGGTGACCCCTATGGTGGTGTTCCGAAGCCTTGGAAGAATAAGGACGGAAAAAAGACAGCTCGTGGAAGAGGGCTGCGCTCCGGAGGAGACGGCTTGGCTGAACGATCGTCTTGCTGTCTGGACCAGGCGGACAACCTAAACCCCGAGGATAACGCCTGTATGCATCGAGACAGGTGAGCAGCCAAGAAACTTCAGAGACTTTGAAAGAATGAAAGTGTGTACAAACAGCAGCCAATTGTGTGATGCTGCCGCGGAAGGGAACTCCGTGTCGGGAATGCATTTAACATCTTGGTGGCAAATTCTGACTACTCTTTGCCAAGTGTGGACTAATTCTACTATCGGTGCTAAACCAGAGGAAGCTGTAAATTCCACCGACAGCGCGACTCTTCTCAAGACACCGTCAGCGACGGCGATTCTGTCCACACCTCCTCTGCCCCCAAAGCTTCTGTCACTGATTGCAGCGACCCTCACAACACAGGACCAAGCACGGGAGCAGGACAACTCGGACAGTGATTTTATTGACACTGATAAACCTGTTGATCCAGGTCCTATAGATCTGGAAAGGAGCTAGACTTTTCCCCCATCCCCTTGTCTCTCCTGATGCATTGATTGTATTTTTGGGGAGGGTGAAAGGGAGTCTGAGGGATCGGTGGCAGGAATGCAAGTGGGAAACACTTAAGTGATGGGTTTTGGGAGTCGCTAGGGCATGTTCAGTATTTTGTCAGACAAATCAACCTGCAGAGTGGCAGCCTGTGCAATACGAGGCTGTTAAAGGGTTAAGCAAAGCAGTGCGGGAAGGGAGGATTCATAATACATTTGCTATGTCTCTTCTTGAAGTGATGGCAGAGCCTTATACACTCACACTGCATGATTGGAAGTTACTGCTTTGTATGGTACTAACTGATACAGTATATGATGTGGTTATCTGATTTTTGTGAGCTATGTGTAGTGGCCTTGACTGAAAACCTTAATCGGGGAATTGCTGTTAACTATGAGCAGTTAGCTGGAGCAATTACCTGTGCCTATTCTGTGACTCAGGCAAGGTATCCCAGGGACAACTGTTTGCAAATGAATGAGATGGCTATTAAAGCAGGATGCAGGAGTCTTGCCACAGTCTTGCAGGGTCCTAGAGAGTCCCTAACTTTAATACTAACTTGATTGATTGGCTTCAGAATATTTTGCAACAAGTCGAACATCAGGAAGCTCAAGGGTTGCTTTTAAAACAACTAGCTGTGATAATGTCAATGAAAATTGTAAATGGGCAACTTTCACAATCGCAACCCCAACATGTGTCAAATGATTGTAACGCAGAACTCACAGCAGACTGTAATTCTCAGGCTGAGTTCTGGAATGCAGCATAACACATTTTTGCTTCTCTGATCTCTTCTGTAAGAATAGTACACGCTCTTAACTTGCTTAGTAAATTAGGCTGCTAGCTTGCTAAACAAAGTAATACTACAAATACTATTTTTTTTTTCTGGCTTATTAATAGATGTTGATTCTGTCCATCATATGTTGCTACAGAACCGAGTTGCTATTGATTTTTATTATTGGCACAGGGACACAAGTGTGAAGACTTTGATAGGATGTGTTACATGAATCTGAGTGACCACTGTGAATTAATTTACAAAAGTATACAAAACTCAAAAGCCTTAAAACAAAGATCTGCAACAGAGCCAGGGGCGGGATGCCTTTGGTCTCTTCTCACGGCTGGGAAACTTTGGCCCATGACTCAAAAGTATTACAGGTTTTATTATAATTATCTTTAACCACCTTATTGATGTTTGCCTTATGTCTCCCATACCTTTTTTTCCTGTATTCAGTGTTTAGTTGATTGTAACATAAATCAGGTCATGGTCACCCAGCTACACACACCCTTTGCCTTGTCGCAATTAACAAGCAAAAAAGAGGAGGATAGAGAATGTCTGAAGAGAGATATAGGAGAAGAAGCTGGAGAATATTTGACCTAACAGGAGATGAGAGAACAGCTGGGTATTGTGAAGGAGAATAGGAAAGATAAACATGGTTATCTAGTGTTTAATAGGTGTCTGCATACTTGTAGTGATACATAGCCATGTAACTACATGAACGATTTCTGCCCTGAGCCTGGTGGCGCATACAGCTGCGGTTTGTGTCCGGGCTCAGATGTAAATAGGGGCTTCTCTGTTATGGTCAAAGTGTCTCTCTTTGCATAAAAAAAGAGAGGGAATGAAGGGAATGACCCCAGAGGTATGTTCAGAGAAGGCATGCGATGTTTCGAACTTTTTGAGTGAACCAGTTCTTGTTTGGTGTGCCCTTCCATCTATGTATAATGTTAATCCAAAAGAAGCTGATATTGTTTACACTTTGTCGATAATTGTCTTTCTGTAGATGCTAATGTAGTAGGAGGCTATGATGGGAACGTGTCGCAGCGGTTCTTCTCTTATCCAGAGTAACAGCAGGGAAAGCATTAAAGAGTTAAATCACCTTGTTTGGTAGACAGTTAAGAATGTGAGTCAAAATTGCCACTGCTTTTTGTTGTTGGTTCAAGGACATGGCTGTGAGGATTTTGATGGTATGTGCTGCGTGGATTTTAGGCGCCCCACTGCAGCAACATGTTATCAAAATCTGAGAAAATGTCAGCCTTTTTAGCATTCATTCACTCAATTGGCAGTATTGTTTGTTTGCTATTACCTTGGTTGTCATGTTTGCAAGGGCCCTGCAGAACATGGCAAACCTGGTACTAGCTGTTCAAAAACAAAAAGGGGATATTGTAAAATTGTACGGAACAAAGACAGTGGGTTATTTTGACATTGATAATATGTCTTAGTTGGTTTTTTATTTGTTCTATTACTTGTGCCTTGGTTTTGCTCGGTTTCAGGGGTTCTTTTGTGCAACAGGAAGGGGGAGATGCAGGAGCGGTCAGGAAACTAGGACCATGCATGGCAATCAGCTGAGGGGAGCGTGCTCGAGCTTGTCTAGACAGCAATCAACATGATGAGGCGTGTTTACAGAGCGCAGGGGAGTGGGAGACGGATGGCGCCAAGGAAAGGTAACACCTTGCTGTTAATTGCTGGTAGTTAACCACCAATCAGGGATTGCCTAGTATGCAATGCTTAGCTTCAAGAAACAATTAGTTTAAAACGCGCAGCCTTTGAAAGTGTATATAAAGTCGTGCATGCTTCTGTACAATAAATTGACATTTGCTTGCATCAAGCTGCGTCCCGTCTCTTCATTCGCCGCATCTTAGTAGTCAAGACACCTTCTTAAATTAACTATGACTTTTGACATTAAAAATATATTCCCCCCCTGCTTCTAGATTTTAGCTCTTCCTTAGCTCTTCCTTAGAATGTCTTTTGCTTTCAGTGCTTACTTTTTTATGATCCACATTGCAGGTAGTTGCCTTTACAAACAATCTGCTTTCAGTCCTTCCTCCCCGTGAAATGGGAGGAATTAGGATGATGCGGCATTCTAGAAAGCTGTGAGGTTAATATATTGGCCTTTATCATGAAAAAGGCTTTATTTATGTGTTAGGTGAAATGCATTGTTTTGTATTTATTTATGTACAAAGTGAATTAAACTCTTTTGGAAGTAAGACTGAGTGTGTGCCAGCTTTCCTGGGAGGAGCTGTGCAACTACATGATTCTATTTCAACAAGAGTGTGTGTCACACTGACCTTTTCTTCCTTACTTTCCCTTTCCCCAGGTAATTGTACAACTAATTGAGGGGGGCCAAGTCTCAGAAGTTTTCAGAGGAGTTTTGGCAGTTTTGCTTGAAGAGCAGAGTCCTGCACAATAAGCACTGTGACACCAGGCAAAAGTTGGTATGTTTTTGATATGTACCATCTGACAAAGGATGCTGGAATTGTGAGTACAGGCTGAATCACTGTTTTGATTCTCTGGTGAAAAACTGGTAAGTCTTAACTATCCTCTATCGATTAGTCATATGCTAGCAATTGACTTTAGAGTAAGCAAAGTGTGCTCAATGGTTAGTTAAAGTACTAGTATGAGACGCTGCTTACAGTTTATGCAGAGATGTGGTTAGTGCTCATGTACTATAGATGTACTTGCCATACCTGTTGGCTTGATTCGGAATGGGTGTGATGAGACAGATGCCAATTAACAACTCGAGGTGCTGTTTGAGTCAAGAATCAAGGTGAATCAAGAAGGGGGACAGAAAGGATCATAAAACTTCAATCTTCAGCAGAACAACACTGAGCTAATTTTGTTTGAGCATCAGGGGACTCTGAGAGAGTAAATTAACTTGCAGGAATCCAAACAGCATTTAAGCCTATTGGTTTGCTTCTGCTAATGCTGGGGCCATGCTTATTCGGGATTTACTGTAGGTCATATACAGGAACAGCCATAAGGTGTCAGAATTTCCTCACGTTCAAAGTAAATTGCCCAGAAAAATGTGTAGCTTATACAGTCAAATTCTGCTGTCATTTACAGAGTAATTACAAGGGTTCACGAGTTGCAAGTCAGTTTCCTGAAAAGTCATATGGGTGCCATATGTATACACACACACATATATGTAAAAATCCTTTAAGTAAACCTAGCTTTTCAAAAGGTCTTCTCACACCAGGAATGAGGGACAGAAAATAAATGACAGTGGACACCTTCTTGTTATATAACGAAAGAAGTGAGAATTTAACAAAGTAATTTCAAAGACTGTAAGATTCAGAGGTAGGTTTTGTAGGGAAGATCCAAAGGAACGTAAACCTGCACATTATTCCCTGTTTTTTTTATTTTTTAAATTTTATTAGTTTATTAGGTTTTGCTATACATGTATACAAACACGTATACAATACACATGTACCTGGAACATCATCAGTGCTAATACAGGAATGTGAAGGAGTGGGGAAGTGTCTCCAGAGGTGACAGTACTGTTTTCCCTGTAATTGCACTAGGATAGCATCAACTCCATGTCTGGAATAACCCTGTTGTAACCTGGATCATCTCACAGAGATTATATACTGGATTGTGTTGCCTTCCTGAAGTCTGTGCTTTGGGAAGTATACTGTAATGTTTGCCTCATTTTTGTACATCTTCTCTTCATAGCGAAAGCAGTGGTATTCCAAGTGTTCTGTATGTACATCAGTTTGAGTTAGGATTCTTAGAGCTTGCACTGTCCCTGTAGAAGAATCCTTGAAAATTGTAATTGCTACAGATCTGTATCTTATAAATTCTAAATTCTATTAGAGGATAACATGCCCTAAACATGAAAGAATAAATAATTAAGGAGGTATTTTTATTAGGAGTTCAAAATATGAATTAATTTCAAGAATTAAATGGATGATTTTGTGTAAGGTTCACATATTACAGACTATGTTTGTCAGCTCCTGATACCATAGCTATTTTGAGACATCTGTTGAAATGTCATTTGAGACAGCAAAATCAAATGCTTTCAAAATTATGCTGATGTAGTGTCAGTGGTATTGAGTTTATAAGCTCTTTGTAGGACTACCCTTTTTAAGCTAATGAATATTAGAGATAGTAACAGCATTTGATATTTCAAAAGCATTTTAATAAACACTATGGACTGGGGGGAAAATTCTGATAATTAAAGGTTAAAAAACTTTCATAAATTTTTATAAAGTCTAAATACCATGTGATTTCTTAATTTACAAAGCTGAAACCTTTGGTACTTTGTCTCATATGAAATGTGTTAAGAACTGGCTAAGAAGAGATTACAGAAGTAGGTGTCTGTGGGAAACATGATCATCTGCCAAGACCAGCAGAGGACCTCTGAATATTTTCATTGTTGAACTAGAAATAATTGTAACATTTTAATGATAAATATTATGGATGACAAAAATAAATGGCTTGGTAAATGAGAAAGATGAAGCAGTTATGCAGAATAATTGGACCATTTAGTGAGCTGCGCTAATGCAAAATGTTTTCTTACTACCTCGTGGATTTTTTTTTTTTTTCCTGGAAACAAGAAAGCTCGTTATAAAAAGGGGCTCTTTTTGGTTACAAGTGACTTTCTGAACAATACTTCAAAATCAAATATGAGTATTTGGTGTGACACTTTGGCAAAGACCCGCCCAAGTGATGCTAAAGCAGAGGAAAACTCAGTTGCAACAGGGAGGACATGTGCTATCAGTATTGGTGACATCCCAATTAAATAGTCAAATCACCGTAAAAGGATTTTTAAAAAATAGGAAGAGTATCAAGGGGAAGAGAGCAAACAGTCAAGAAACGGAGGAGATGTGCTCCTCATGGAGGAAATGTGCCCCTCTGAGGAGCACATCTCCAATGGTGACAAAGTTGGAGTTTTTATTTTAGTCTATAAAAATAAAGGGAACTGAATACATCATACAGTTATTTTCACATGCTATGTATAAAACATAAGATGGAAATCCTGAGTGCAAATGGAACTCAGCTTTGGAAAGGCTGGAAATTGGAGCTAAATTACAATCTGTATTTGTAAAATTTGCAGCTGCGAAAAAACCATAACCTTTATAGTAAGAGATGCACTAAATTGTTTACCAGTTAAGTCTGGTTATAATTTGAGAAATGTTAATTTGGTTATATGCAAATCATTTGGATTCAAGATAGGAATAAACCGTAACACTGTTATGTGTAGAAGGTCATGCAAATTGATTTTTTTTTTTTCCCCCTAGCGAAAAGCTCAGGACAATCTCTTGTGAGTCTGGGAGCCAGACTTTCTGTCCTATAGATAGTCAGACTCTTGAAATGAACTCCAGTATGAGAAGTGCAGCTGTTAACTCTGATCCATAATCAATATGGTTATTTGGTTTCTTTTTTATAATAATCTGCATTCCTGGCCCTCTTGCAATAGTTCTTGCCATAGCATAAAATTGGTCAAGAATGGCGCCTCTTTTTAGCTCTGCCTAAGTGAGGTGTCACAAATCTAGAGTACGTAAATATAGAATTCCTCAGGCAATTGTCTTTATTTGCTATTGTTCAACTGAGTTTACTTGAATTGTTTTCTGCTGCATGAACCCACTTTTGTATTATTGATCTTACATTGGTGACATCCATATTAGACACCAAGCTTCTAAAAGTATTCAGAAAAAGTAATGAGAAATCATAAACATTTCAGAATTCTGGAGACTAATTAGTTAATTGGAATGCATAAAACGTAATGCGTAATTATATGTATAATTAGTGTATACATACTCAGCTGCTAATATAAATTAATAATTGCTCATAGCAATTAGAATTCTGCTGTTCTTACATTGAGACCTGGAAAAGCTCTTACGTTTGAGCTTATTAGCAGTTTAAAAAATAAAATAGGATGTCCTTGCTCTGATTTTTCTTTTAGTCACTTGCAGCTCTTTTAAAATTTATTTTTAAAAGGATATAGCAAATACTAAAACATTTTCTTGATATTTTTTTTCTTGCAAGATACACAGCCTTTTTTCCCCCCAGTATTTCATAATGTATATGTAAAATGAAAGTATTTTAAATTTCTTTTTCAGCAAGTTTGTGGAATAAATCTGTCAGAAAAAGCTGCAGAACAGGATGCTATTGTGTGTATAGGTTCAAAGTTTTATTGTCTTAAAAATGAATGTCAACTGTATTAGAGTTCAGGCTGGCTTGAGAAATGTCCTAAGTACTGTACTGGAGTCCATGCTCTTTCTTACAAGGTTTCTGACATTCCTGTATTTTGACTGTATTAGAAATAATAGTGGTTGTATAATTGACTTTAAAATGAAAAATGAAACACATGTTTTGAATTCTTGAAATCTTTGGTGTAATTCGATGAAGTTTGAGCTTGTTTTTATATCAGAAATGCTTTTCCCAGGTCTAGTTGTCAAGGAGAAAAAATACATAGCTTTGTTTTTATTCTACCTTTGGTAGAGAACACTTGATTCCCTCTGTTTTCAGTAATGACTCTATCCATACTGTAGAGAACGATGTGGTGTGGGTTAAATACAAACAAGCAGTACTGAAGATGGCAGTAAACACCACCCTTTCCTGTAAGTGGAAGAAAAGTTCAGAGCTAGTGCAAGATGATACTGCAGTTACTGTCTACTTTATTCTGCCAGTGTAAAGGTTCCAGTAATAGAACAATGAAAACTGAACTTGCGGATACACACATGGCCACACTTAAAATATTTCTTGAAATGCTCTGTGGAATCTTTCTCTGGCGCTGTGACATACATGACACACTCTCTGTGACTGTATAGTGTCCTGAGGTGTTCTAGGTTTATGTTGGTTAAGTTCCAATTAAGTAGCTACAGGAGTAGAAGTAAGGAATTGTAATAATAACAAAACGTCTACATCTGAGAAAATCTTAGTGTGGAAACATGTTGTTTCTTTTTTTTTTTTTTCCCCCTCATTTTTGAGATAGTATCAATTGATCTGCCAGTGCTTTACAACAGAAGGCAGCATAGATATCCTTATTTTACAAAATAGGTACTTATGGTATAGAAGGGTGAAGTAAAAAACCAACACACAACACCAACAAAAGATGTTTTGTTTGATAATCTAATGTAGTATTGACCATGCCATCCCGCTGTGCCTTTAAAAGACCATAGTTTTGTGTACATTTGAGCATGTGCTAAATTACAGCTTTATCAGCTGCTCTTGGGTACCTTTTGCAAAGGGAAGAGCTCCATATTTGCTGAAGAAACACTGGCTGTAACTTGGGCGTGACTTAGTCATAAGAATTCAGTATCATAAATGGCATCGGAAATAGATTTGATCTTAATAGAAATGAAGATGATTCTTTTAGCTTTCAATGAAGAAAAATGTCATAAAACTCAAGTATGTCCATAACCAAAGCTCAAGATTAGCCTGAATTCTTATACATAGAAAGCTAGGGGGAAAATGTTTGCTTGACCCTTGAAATATTCCAACAATACTGCAGTCTCATTTAAGAAAATGAGCAGTGTTTCCAGTAACAAAATATAGACATGCATTCATATTGAGCACTCTACAGTCTCTTTAGCATTATATCTAGTTGGAATGAATCTAGATGCTTTTGTAGCTGATATAAAAAGGAAATAAGAGAATATATTTTACTTTGATATACTTCTGACCCATGTTATCAAATACTATCATTGACTGGGTTTTTTAAGATTAAGATTTGAGAGATCTAAGATCAAAGCATTAGTCGTTCTACTTTTTGTATGCTTTCTACAGGTTCATCCAGTCAACAGCATTTTGTGTGTTATCACTTTTAATACATATATGTACATGCTGTGTATTCTGAACTGTATTGGAAAATAAGGGAAATATGCACACTTTGGTATTAATATATTAATAATAATTTTCATCAATGCTAACAGAAGTTTTTCACATGCATACATGCGTTTAAACACTGGAATAAGTCACTAGGCTCTCATTTAAAATGTGTTTTATTTTGAAGCATTTGGGAGAACCAGCTTATTTCAGTGTGAATTAGAGTAACCAGTTACCCAGTAACCACCTTCTGAAGTGAGTTGCATTCTCTCTTATATTCACTTAGCATCATAAGAACATTAATGTTCAAGCATTAAGCTTTTTAACTGACACTTCTTTCATTTCAATATTAAAACAATAAAATAAATAGATCCAAAATTGGTCCTGTTGAAGGAGTTGTAAAGTGCAACGGGCAGATCAGTGGCTGACAGTAAATTTATTCCAACAGAGAAGCCATTTCACGTAGTGTTGTGTAAAATGAGATTGAGGGTATATTCCTATTTCCCTTTTTGCCTGGGTTTAAATAGCTCTTAGGAAAATTAGTGTTCTCCTTTTGCTTAACCATTTACAATATAAAGCTTAGTTTGCTAGGGTTTTTAGTAAGGAAAAATGAAGAATTAGCAAGGACTCTTCATCTTTGAAAACAGATGTGATTGTTCTTGCTCTGTTTGAGTCATGAATGCTAAAAAGCATGAGATGAATCTGCTAGTAAACAATTAAATTTTGAGGGTCTTCAAGTTCTAAATGATACCGAATGCTGCTGTCTTAAGTTACCCATGTGAGCAAAAGATTTGATGAGTTTCTGTTGTTTTGTGTAGCAACATCTGGTCATAGAGAAAACATGGAGCAACAATGTACATAATATTTCACATCTGTGCTGAAAAGCACACTTAGGTATGCTTTAAAGTTTTTTTTCAGAATAATCATAGACTTGCAAGTCCTGCATGCTCAGTCAGCGAGCCATATGTGGTCTACATATGCCTGGCTGTAAGCATCTGAATACTACGGTTACTTAAATCAGTAAGCTCATTCAGATATTAAATGTCTTGATCACTTTGAACTACAGCATTACTTAGAAGAAGGAACATCAGCTGAGAAGAGTAACTCCCATAATTTTCTCATGTTGCAGGAAGGGGAGTTCCACATGCTTCTTAATCCATTTCATAATACAATGCACACTGCAAAATAAAGAAACAGTTGTACTGTGCTTACACATCTATAGCTTATAATTTAAAATTTATAAGGAAATAATTTTATTTCTAAATTAACTAGCAGGCGTACTGAGTAATGTAACTTAAAATTGATTTCATTTATCAGTTTAACCAGAAAGCATTAAGACTGTCAGACTGATGTATAGCATCTAATCAAAAGAAGAACACCGAGTTTCAGATTAATATCATTAACACTTCAGTGTTTCATATGACAATAAATCCTCAATACTTCCTAAATTCTTTGATATTCCAGTGCAACAATAATCCTCCAGTGGATTTATTATGATAATTTTAATATGCTTTTCTTCTGAAAGAATGTTGGAAAAGCAAATTATAATTATTATGAGTGCTGGCATTACAATTTTAAAAAGTTCTGAAATATAACGCTATTTTGATTTTATAAATTGTTTCATAATAAGATCAAAAGGGAGGAGAGCCAAAGCAGTATCAAGGGCTGGAGACTTCTTATTTTAATAATTTCCAACCCCTGGGTTGTGGATGTGCTTTATTTTTTTGTTTTAGCATAGATTAACTCTTCTGTCGTTAGATCTTTGTACTTGAAACCTTCGATTTGGCACAAAGTGTACTAGCTTTTGATGTTTCTCTCTACTGTCAAGGACACACTGCGTCCTTGGTTTTCAGGATTTTGCAGTTCTGATTTCAGCCCCAAAGTCAGAAATTTTATGCAATGTAGGTAACTCAGGACCAGTGAAAACAGGACTACTGTGTAAAGATTTAAAAGGGCTCCTTCGTTCCTCTGTCAAAACCAGATGGCTATCAAAATCTTCCCTGCTTGGCTCTAGTCCTTACCATATTCTGAATTAGTCTGAAATTCTAGGACGACTACATGGGGAAAAACACTTGAGATCAGAGATGCTCCTGATGCCCAGTGGTTTGCCGGAGTGCATAGTACAGCCCTAGGTTTAACATTCGCTTACAGTAACTCTCTCTCATCACTTGGATTGGTGAAAGCCTCAGTTCAAGTCTGTACATAAAGTGTTTTCTTAGTAAAAATATTTTGCTGTGAATTACAACAAAAGGAATTATTATGGTTTCTGGGTCAGGGCAATTTAAAATATTTATAAATATATTTTAATATTTCTTCTCTTTTTATTTTCCTTTGAAGTTTCTTTGTGTTCTGACAGTATCATACGATATTTCTACACAAAAGTTTCCAATCCATCAAGAGGTGAAATTTTGAGTGCAGCATGGACTTCTCTAGTGTTCAGCTTTTGGGAATAAGCTTAATCTTCCAGCTCCGTCACTGATAATCATAGCAATCTAGTTTTTTAGAGTCTCATCTGTGACAAAGGTAGATAAATACAAGTCTTAGGTGGAATGGTATTTTCCAAATTTCCCTTTATATATGCTGTTGCAAAGTACATTTCATATCTTATGCCACACTTCCAAGGCTGGACAGTTTGGCTATGAATTTTTATATTAAAAGTAGAATTTGAATTTAGACAAAATCTGGAATTTAAAATTTTATGTAGAAAGCATGTTGTTTTCTAGTTCGTCTTAAACAATAATCTTCAAATTTTCTTGAGAGTCCATATAGCTTATTCAAAGAAAAAGCTGGACAGATGAAAGAAAAATGCGCAAAAAGTTTGCATATTTTGAGCTGAGTGGGTGTGTAATAACATCTTTACTGAGAAAAGATGATTCTAAATTCTCTTTCCTTCAAACTATCCTGATCTCTTTTCACATTTTGTTTTAGGTCAAACAAATGTTTTATGAAAATACTTCTACCCTTTGATTGGTGAGTCAGCATGGCTCTGAAACAGCTGAAGGGAGAAATATTAAGCTTTGGCTGCTTGTGCACAGCTAAAGGATGTCCAAGGGGTGTACTCAATATGGTGCTGATACAGTCAGCTACTACAAATCTGTAAGTCCCTTGGCACAACACATTAATGTATTTTTACTTGTATATCAATGTACAGATGGTAAAGTCAAGGGGAGGTGTTACAGAAGGAATAAGAGAAGGCTTTTATAAGCTCAAATTTAATTTTTTTCCCCATGAAAGACATTAATGTGCTGTATCATGCTACCACTCAAACTTTTATTGACTTTTTCCCATGGTCTTTTTTCCTCTAACCACTTAATGAATTTTTACTGTAGTGGAATGAAAAGTAGCAGTAGATGTGTCCTTCAGAGTTTCTTAGACTTCCATACTCTTAGGTGCACAGATGTTGATGAAGCAGCTGGTAAAACAGGATGTGATCTGCAAAGGTCACATTCAGTTTTGGAAGTTTTGGGTTGATATTTTTTAATCTTTTGACCCATCTTGTTTGTTAAAACCAAACTGAAGGTGCAAAATGGATTTAAGGGGGAGTCTGGAAGAGAACATGCATTTAAAATCAGTTACTGGTGAAATATAAAATATAGCATACTTCTTTAACTCCCCTACTAAGGATAATGGCACATGCTAGTAAAACCCCCACACTTTTTTAAGGAAGGATAAAATAAGGATGTGTTGAGGTACAGTCAGAGAATGATAATGTCTTGGGAAATGGGGACTCTCTTCTTTTAATGCTCCCCACAGCCCTCTTATTTCCTTTATCCTGTTTTGCATCTGTTTGCTAGAAGAGAAAGTCTTGAGGTTTGACTGCTTGAACAAATAGGTGCAGAGCAAAATATTGGGCGCTGTGCACTCAAGGAGAGGGATTAAAGATTTTCTAATGCAGGTCAGGTTGCCATTTTGCATCTGAAAGAATGTACCTGCCCTCATGAAGGATTAGCATAGGATTAAGATACTGAGCTATACATTTTTAAGGCTCAAGTAGCTATCTTCTATCATTGCATATCTCATTGCAAAGCTGACCTGGACGATACTCACTTTTTACTTCTTTCTGGGGAGAATGGCAAGGGAAGAGGAAAAGGAACAACCTGATTTTGATGACAGGACCAGAGGTACTTTAAAGATAGGAGTGAGGAAAGGGCATGCACTTTCCTTTCTGTGCTGCTGGTTACAGAAGAAAAGCTGTCTTGCTCCTTTTTAACAAGTTTTCAGATAATGACTTAGTTAAAACTCATTCTTGATGTCTTGCCTTGCTAAAATGCCTGGAATAACTCTAGGATATCTAGCTTTAAAACAAATCTTAGGAGAACAATGGAAGACATTAGGAAAAAAATTCATTAACTAGAGCTGAATCTAGCTGTTTTTCATTCATTAAGAGTAGCCCTTTGTTTACTCTACTTTCCTATAATGCTGCTATAATTTCTGTTTATTTTTTGCACTTCAGAATATTACATTTAAAAAGGGCAATAAAGATAGTATTTTTTGAACTTTGTAAAAAAACATGATACTGTCCAACAATTAATTTTAGTAACTAGTAATGATAACATTTCATGTATCCAATGGGAAAGAGAAGGTTGCATTGTGATTTGTGTAGTATGAGGTGATGTGGAAAACAAGTTAGAGCACAGTTTTCTTCAGGTATTTTCAAAAGCACTGCAATCTTAGAGCTGCAAAACACTGTAGAACTTCTTAGAGATCTTCTCCTGTGCACATTTGGGTTAGGGTGTGGTATTTAGTGAAGTTAGTGGAAACTGGAGGCCTTTGTTAGCTTACAAGCTTGTGCCCATTGCAATTAGAAGAGTAATGAGATTTTAGTTTATCAAAATGTATGTTTTGCTTCGGTTTGGACCTGTATTGTTGATAAACTAATAATGGTAAAAATAATGGATGCAAGATTGTAAAGTTCTATAAGCCTTTTTATAAGTCCCTACCTTTGACTTTAATTAAGAAATATACACAATATGAATAATTCTGAAGTTTATTTGGAGGCAGAGTAATTCATAGCCTTTACAGTAAATGTTCACAGTTCTCATTGGATCAAAACTAAAAGGTCCTATCACCTATCTTCTCAGTTTCTTAATTACTATTTTTTAGAACTTTTAAACTTATGGATGACTTGAAAACCGAAGAGTAATAGAATAGGTATACTGCTGTATCATCATCATAATCATATAATTTTGTTTGATAATGAGTTAACTGTGATCCATGACTTTAGAAAAGAAAACCTGTAAATAACTCAATCATACTCTCTAAATCTTGAAATAAATACATTAAAATACTGTAGTGACAACAGTCATGCCTGTAGCTTATCAACCATGCGTGGACTATATACCAAATGCTTTGTAATTAAAAGGTTTTTGGTAGGCTATACATTTAGTTGGGCTGTAGTGACTCTGTTCAACAACCCATCTCAGTTTTTTCTGAAATTCTTTGTAACACTGGTGATGCCAGATACAGGGTAAGTTGTAGGGGTGTGCAACACATCAACAGTATTTTCTGCCTTCTGTGATGTGACAGCGAAGAAGCAGCTCTGCTGAAAATATTGCAAAGGGTTAGGACAAGATATGGATTTCATAGCACATCTGATCCTACTTTGTGTTCTCTTGTACATACCGCTTCTTTGTACAGCTCTTATGGTGAAATGATGCTGGTTTCATGAGTGAGAAAGAATAGCAGTTCTCCCTTATATGCGGTACTTAATCATACTCACAGCAGAGTCAGTGGCAAAATTTGTATTCACTTCCGTGGGAACAGAATGAGCTATAAAAAGCTGATCCAGCAAAGAAACTGCCATTGATCCCCCCCCAAAGGGTAGCTGACTCTCAGTAAGAACCATCTTGAAGTCAAACATAATTTTTTTTTTCCAAAGGTATTTTCTCATGAGTATGTTCCATAACAGAGCTTGTACTGCAGATGATAAAATTTTGATGTGCAAATAGTTCAGGTCTGGTCCTATTAGCGATGGCCATTATTAGTAGGAAAGTAATTATGTATGTAATTACATATGTAAAACATATGTAATAACGTAACCTCCAGCTATGATGTTGACAGATCCAGATGTCCTTAGAATATAGAAGTTGGTCACCAAACCCTTATGAGCAGTACACATGTATAACTGCATTCTTATTTCATTTATCAAATTAAGTGAACAAATCTTTGTGCAAAATAGATTGAAAGCCTCATCTGACAACAGAAATAATGTAATCTTTGTAAGCAGCAGCAATAAAAAAGCTAAAAATTCTAATGATTTACATAACTAGGCAGTGTCATGTTAAAAAGGTGCTAGGAACTAAATGGTAAAGGTGCAACATTTTGAAGGTTATGAGAAAAATTCAGGTGTCTTGGATATCTACAATCACTTGAGATGCCCTAGGATATCCAAGACATCCACATGGGACTGGCAGATACAGCACAAACTTCACGAGACCAGTATCCCTCTGGAATGCCAAGGGAACGTGATATAGGACTTGATTGCAACAACACTAGATGCTGATGCCTGAATTGCTTTCTCAGACCCACTCATATTCTGTGCATAGTGGCATTTTTTAATTTTTTTTTTTACATAAGACCGTATTGACTGATAGAAAGATGGAGAGCTGGGTGGCTCAAAAGTTCTTCTTTGCCAATAATGATGTATTAGCATATTTAATTATTTTTCTGTGCACACCTACTCAATTTTATTTTGTTTGAACAAACTCCACGTCTTTTACAAAGTATGATTTAAAACTTAATCATTATGTCAGTGCATAAAAATATTCTGAAGATCAGAAAATAATACTTTTAAGAAGTATGAGAAGCATTGAATTACATTTGAAAAAATATTTATTTAGATTCTGTTTATCACTCATAATAATCAATCAAAAAGATACTCCATATTTTATAGTACTCTTCTCTCTGATTAAAAGACTTGGATTAATTATTATGAATTGATTTCTTCATTTTTATCCACTTATTTGAAATTGTAACATGGACAGAAAAATATATAAGAAGATATAATGATTCTATATCAAACTAAATATAAAAATTGGGAAATTCCACAAGTAGATGATAATTGATTGAAAATAGGGACAGAAAAAATACTGTGGTCTCCCACATTATTCAAGAACATATCTAAGTTTTTGAATATGCAGAAATTGGAATGCATTCCTTCAGATGAGTCTTTAACTAAAAGTGCACATAACATCTTAAAAAATTAAAATCAAAATGAAATTTGAATAAGGAGACACATAATAAATTGTTTATATACAGAAAGTAAGAACATGGAAATGACACAAAATGCAAGATGATGGAGAGGCATCTGTTTATGAACTGGTTAAAAAGAGTTTGAGGCGAGAGGTTACCAGCTGCAAACCAGACCTAGATTATAAATTTATTTACAAATTTTAAATTCTGGTTCCTGGAATTAGTCAACTCTTTCTGTGGTCTGCCAGGAAACCTGCATACACATTGCTTGTGGGGGTGGTTCTTTAGTCATCTGCTTGTAGATGTAAAGATGCCAAGATTCTGATAAGAGTTCTAGTGAAGAGTCACCTTCCTGTCCCTGACTTCAACTGTATAAAGTAAACTTAATTTGTATTTCTTCATGTTTGTTTGGTATCAGGCTTGGTTACATTTCTCATTTAAATTTTGGAGAAAAACAATTCCCAGCATTCAGTCACATGAACAGGAAGCACTTCTTGTTAATTTTTTGCATATACCTATTTAAAATCATTAGACTGTATGCTTTGTTTTGGGTTAATTGCTAAGGCCTAAGATGAGCCTCTTAAACCCTCTTCAGCCTGGTGCTGAAGTTCAGTGATGCCTGGTATTTAGTAAGTGTATGCAGTGAAAAATTTTCCATGACTTTAACTAGGTAAAAACTGGTTGGCTAGAAGAAAGATGCTCTTCATGAGATAATGGATTTGGAGGAGAAATATCGATTGAAAATTACAGTTACTGTTGTGTAGATTGTCATTACACCATAAACATCATGAGCATAGTATGATTTTACAGAATTAATAATCAGTAAATCTATTATCTTTTTGCATTTTGATGCAGGTTGCTTTTGAGCTTAAGTGGGTTCTTGCTTCAAAGTCACTTGACCTTCTAAATTAGTATTTAGAACATTAATATATTTCATTTACTGCTGGAATATATGACAGTAAGATACTTAAAATTTGCACTTTGAAAGTGCAAATGTTTTTATTTAGTTTTGAAAAATGACTATTGTACATGAATTATTGTGAAACTTTAATATCCTGCCGAGGAAAAAACCTCTTCATCTAATTGACTATATGAAGAGGGCCAGTAGTTATTTGAGCTGCATGTGCCTGCAAAGGGCAGATTGAATAGTTCTGTTTCTATTAAAAGATGTGAGTCGTGCATATGTGTAAGTCAGCTTCAACATTATAAAAATTAAAGTAATGTTTCTTCCTTAATAGAACTTCTCTCCAAATGTGCTAGAAACAATTTCTAAAAGTAGCAGAAAGTATAGCGTGTACTTCAGATCTGTAGATGTTTCTTTCTGATTGTATTTGGAATATATTTGGAATAAGTTTTGTAGTATGAGTAGATTACTTATGTGGAAAAGTCACCTGTGAAGGGATTCTCAATGTAACTATGGAATGTAGACCTGTGTCTTGAGTATAAGACTCTAAACAGTTTTAAAATAGCAAGAATATTCTTGAATAATGCCTTTTATAATGCTAAGCTATCAAAGAGACAGCTGCATTCACAACCTAAAATAGCCCGCCCCCCCCCTCCCCCTTATAATATACAAAGGCCAAGTATAAACTGTGCTGGCTAGATAACAAGATTCTGTATAATCAACCTCTCCTCAGGCTCTTTCAGGAAATTTATAACATCCAAATGTCATGAATGTTTCTCCTTTATTTAAGAAGTCATGATGCAGCCCTAGTTTATAATTATAGCTCAAGAATTACCTTAATAATTTTGTCATTAACTTCAGGGAATGTTGAATCTGGCCTGTGCTGTATTACTCAAATAATATATAACCTGGTGTAGATAATGATTTTGGGCTAATTTGTTGAATGCTACATAAAAAAATTAAAAAAAATTATACTAGTAACAATGCTTTGGATGACTTTTTTCTTGCCTATTACATGAACAGACCAATTATACATTTTATGTTTGAGAGTTCATACTTGAGGGGAATATTACTTTTTTGAGGAAACTCAACTGTAATTTTAAAGCAGCTGGGGCAGAGAGGAAGCATTTAACAAGAGCTGTTTACAAAGTTGATGGTATCTTCTGTGTATTGATTTCTACTTTGCGGTTTTCATGGCTTGTAGCTTTAGTGATAAGATCGTGGAAATAATCAGACATTTACAGGATTTTTCTCCAATTGTCTCCAAGGTACAGCAAGTAAATTTTGGGAGATGCCAGTTATTAATATGTAACTTTTTGCTTTCAAAAAACTTAGGGATGAAAGTATATTGTGCATCTTCATACTTAAATACTGATTAAGAAGTACTTCTGATTTCATTGTAGGCTCAGCAATATACAATAAGTGTTTACACTAAAGAATTATAAAAGTAATGGAGGGTTCTTGAAATGTCATTTTGTTGGATGTATCATAGAATAGTGTTGCAGAATAGCAGGCTTCATTTGTGGACAATAATCCTAGGCGATCAAAATCCTGGAGGGAATTTCACATAGATGAGTGAGTTATTTAACTGACAAGAGGCTTACTAAACTCCACAAGAAAGAAAATGCATTTACAACAAATAGGTCAGTTGTAACATCAAACCAGTAGTTAATCTAAAACTGACAGTGGAACACAGGAATGACTGTAGCTGTGAGGAATAAATTTGCACATAGGGTCATATATTTCTGCCACATTTGCACTAATAAGAAACCTGGTATGTTTTCTTAGGGTATGTTTAAGGAGCTTTTCCATATATGCAAGCAAATGATCCAGAAATTCAATGTGTGAAGTGAAATTGTTGATTACTTTCTTTGCGTGATTATTTAAAAGTATTAATTTCTCTATATAGGAAGGTATCTTGAAAGTTTCTTGAATGAGCATAATAAAATTCTGTAATAATTGTTTCACATGGTTTTATCAACCATGTCATGTAGCTACCATTGCCATAAATTGTGAACTGCTGCATTTTTGAATGCAAAGCAGAGCTGATTGAAAATTTACATTGCCTATATTATAATAATTTTTAGATTTCATAGCAAAATTCCTGCAGTTTGCATTTGATGGTTACCCAGAATAACCAACATTTTAGACTATTTAAAATAAAAAAAGGCAGACTGCAAATTTAGTTTTGTATGGGCACTCATCAGCATTGATTGAATAAATGGGTCATAGTTAAACACAATGGAAAGCTATATATGTATTTATGTGCAATTATATAAAAACTGGCTTTTTGGTAACGTCGTCTCTCATTTTTAGGTTTAACTGATGACATACAGTGCAAAGTATTTTTCCAGAAAATTGACATAGTGAGGAGAAAAGAGCCTTGTAGAACTGCACTTTTATTTGCTTTTTAAACATAAATAATTCTGTATTATACAAAAGGTGTCTCCTGTTGCATTTAGAAGCTGCAGTGACTAATTTCTAGTATCTCTTGAAACTGAGGGGGAAATGTCTACATAATTTGTGACTGAAGTGTGCTACCGCTAAGTGTTAAAGAGAATAGGAATGTGATTTGCTGTAATTCCTAGCTGATTACGTGGACACCATTTGGCATGGCAGCCTTATGCTGGCTTGTAAATTAAGGAGAGGCAAGCTTGCTCTGAATTGCATACAAGGTCAGTAAGAAACACAGCGAATGCTGCTGGCAGAAGTGTTAGTGATTCAGTAGGTGGCACTTTTCTGTATGAGTCAGCAATGAACCAGTGAGAGTTGGAAGGTAGAGTGCTTCTGATTGTACCATATTTTAGGTGGGAAGTAAAGCTTTGGTCTTGGCTTCTGCAGTCTTTAAAAGCTCTATGGTGTGATTTGCTACAGGAGGGATGTTCGCCCAGAGTATGTGGTGAAATCACAACATCAGGTAACAGCAATTACAATTTATTACGTCAGATGTCCCTGTATGTTTTTAATATATTATAATTCTTCAATGATTGCCAGTTTTATTTTTTCCAGCCAGCACAGAGTACCTGCCACAGCTGATGAAACAGCATGCCCAATATTTTCTTTTAACCTCCTATCTTGTATTTTTTCTTTATGATATGGAGATTAGGAGGCTCACATAATTACATAAGGGGAAACTTCAACAGGTATTTCTAAATTCTCACTGAATAAATTGAGTTACAAATGGCAGCCTGTCATTCTCTGAACCTCTCAGAGCCCATAACATTTATATGTGCATTGGAAGGGGTTAGAGTAGGAAAAATTCTCAATAATATTAAGACTTAGTTTGTAGCCTTGATGGATGACTTGTTAAAATCACTAGCCAGAGTAGGTGTAGTGTCCAGGATGCCTCCTATACAAAATTTCTTCCTATCTGTCAATGTTTTCCAATTCTCCAGTTCTCTAGAATGGAAGAGAAGAATATATGTCCTTAGCAGCTTCTTTAAGTGTACTGGAAATGTGAAAATGCCTTGCACACAAAAATGTTTTCCAGATATTTGTATACATGTGGCATTTGATTTGTAAATATTGGTATTATAACTTGTATGCAAAACAAGAAAATATTACTAACCCTTTAATAAGCTGAGAGAAAGTATGGTTTGGATCCAGTTAGGTGTATGGACTCAAATACCTGATGTGGAAATCCTCTACCACTTGGCTGTTTAGCCATGCTAGTTGCCAAACTCAGTGATTAAGTAGTTGGCGTAATTGAACCAAAATCTCAAGTCTCTTTCTAGGTAGATCTCACTGAAACCCACATTTGTTTCTCCCTCTCCTGTGAAATACGCTAATAGACCAGCTCCAGAAGATAGACTGCAGTTTATTAAATAACGGTTTTTGCTATTTCAGCTCTACACAAAAGGTGTTGTAGTACTGTATGAAGTTGTTTCTTAATTGCATCCTAGCTCTTAATCCGCTCAGATTCTCTCAAACCTTTCCACTGCCCATTTGAGTGTAATTTTCAAAACTTCTGCTGATCTTGTACTGGGATCCATAGGTAGTAACCACATCAGCTGGAATCCTGCTGGGATGCGAAGAGCTGTTACTTCAGCAGGGAGGTGGAATTGATGTGTGCATGATTATAGAGAAATTAAATATTCACTACTTTTTATCTTAAGTAAAATATTTGGACTGAGAACTGTAGTGAGTTTGATGAAACGATAGTAGAAAGAATACATGGGATTTTATATCTAACCTGTCATATGTTTCATGAAAAAATAGAATGACAGTTTTTCAATGAAAGAAAAAAATATCAGACAGTTGACAAGTGCCAATCTAATTCATGTTTTCTTTTTGCAAAATTTTGGGTTTGTTACACACTGGTAATAAGAGTGCTAGGTCTTACTAATATTTCACTCTTCTCATTCCAGGTAAAATGCATTTTCTGATACTCAGTGCAGAAAGATAAAGATATCATGGTTTTAGGGCCTGATTATTTACTTCTCTTTGTTGCCAAGTATCATTTTACTGTGATTCTGTACCTAAGTGTAATTGGTTTTTACTTTTTCACTTCTTAGTGCTAAGGTCAAAGTAGCTGGTGGTATTAAAAACATGATGTTTCTGAAGTCAGACATGCATTAAAAAAAAAATGCAATGCATATTTACCATAATAAGAAACTTCTTGTACTGTCAAGGGACAACAATTTTTTAAGTCAAGTTTTTTTTTTCCTCAGTATTGGTGTCAAAAAAGTATGGTTTTATTCTTTTAGAATATTGACTGTAAATTCTGCTTTTAATTAATTGACTGCTAGTTTAATTACATTCAGCTCAGCCATGGGCTTGTATTCAGTCTTGTTATGTTTTTAAAGTGAATAAATTAAGTCTGGCAAGCAGAGAAAAGCTAATGAGGAAGCATTCACAGAATGCAGAAATTTTATCTTATATGAAGTAAACAAGTATAGGCCCTATTCTTTATCCACTTTATATTTTTAAATGAGACAAAAGTTCAATTCAAAAGCCAAGCATGCTAATATGGCACTAAGTTTATCCAATTAAATATTCTAAACATAACTTTTAAGATAGGTTCAGTGATTTTCAAGCCAGCACCAAGCAAACTGATGTGAAAGCCAAAAATTCTGGAGAGGGTAGTATGAGTGCTAGGACTCATTTCATGCAAACCAGCTCAGAAAAAAGAAATGGGACAGCATTCACATGTTGTAGTCCTGTAAGGATTCTAAGTAGATAAGGGCAACCCTATAAATTTGGTTCTGGTTCTGAGCTAGCAAGATCTTCAGAGGTTTCACCATGCTGGGTTGCTGGACCTCTACCAATTCAGTCTGGTGTGTGTGGGAACCTGTCTAATGCTCCATTGTGAAGTTGCATATTGTAATATGGCTGTTAAATGTTAGGTTGAAAATAATTTTAATAACTGCAGGGCATTATTTTCTATAGAAAATTGCCAAGGAATGTCTGCTACAGTCATTTCCATGACAGGAATGGAGAAAGCTTACAACCACTGCAGAAAATGCCTTTCAATGTGTGTCCTTTTGATGTGCCTGTGAAATAGTGTTCCATATTTCTTCTAAAATATTCCAAACATTTTTTATGTTGCACATTTATTTGTTTGAATTTGTCATTTAAAACAGAAGGAAATTTTTTTTCAACTTCTACTTACAGAGAGGGATCTAGCTTGGAAAATTTTAGGCCTCAGTGTTTTGTGTGGAGAGTTATAATGAAAATGGGTTTTTCAAACCTAACTCTTATTGGCAGCTGCTACATTTTCATAGAATCCATTTGCCCAGTGCAAATGTCTGGCATCTGAACAATTCTGGACCATCTTTCGGTTGTTCTGACTCTCTTGCTGAGTAAGAAACAATTCTGGGACAAGCATTATGTTTTAGTGCTGCTCTAGTTTTTAGAGCTTTAATAGATAGCTCTATGTGGTGTCCACTAGCCAGACCAGGGAAACAAGAAGTTTCTTATTTGGCAAACGTTTCCTGAAGTAAATGTCTATTGTATACTGGTCAAGCAGACCTGGATTTTATTAGACTAACCTGCTTGATTTACCTAATAGCCTGGAAGATAATAAAATTATTATTTTATGCCTTTGTTTAACAAACCTCTGATAACTCTTAAGTTTAGTTACCTGAACATAATGAGATGAGAAAAAGTTAGAAGGTTAAAGAGCTGACTGAAAGAAAAGCTCTTGAATGAAGACCTCTAACATATGTGTGAAATAAGGAGATGGGAAAGATGCAGCTCTGGGGAACAGAACCATTCCCGTTATTCTGTATATGCCTGTTTGAGCATTGACTTCTCTTACTCAGGGAGATAGACAGGCAAACAGTATATTGCATGACATAGTATTTTCATGGATGATTTAGAGATTGCTGCCCATTTCTAGTAATCTTGTTCAGAAATTGTTTAAAAAGCACAATAATGTAGGAAGAAAGCTAAAGAGCTTGGATGCTACAACAGTAATTTCAGTTTGTTGGCATTCTCAGTGTCGTGAGCTAAACAGCTTAAAATTTGTTAATACAAATGCCTAAGGAATCTGTTAAGGAGTAGGATATGATGGCTAGAGAAAAGTTCTCTCATCTTACGTGAGTACATCTGTTGTTAGATGTAAGAACTGTTTGGTATCCTGAGGTGAATTGCATTGGACCTTTACAAGGCACAGGGATCATCCCTGCACCTGTCCATCCTTTTAAGGAAGAGAATTCTGGGCAGAGGGCACTTTGACTCTGCGGTGGACACATCATTAAAGTAAATTTATCCAAACAAGGATTCTGATTAAAAGACTTTCCCAGAAGAAGGTTACTTAATGGAAATATTCAGGTGTTCAGAGCTGTGCTTGTTCTTGTATTTGGACACCAAGTTACAAAAAGGGGAAAAGATAAGACTGCAGTAATATACATGAACTGGATTAAAGGGTAGATTAAAGGAAATGTTCAGAAATCAAAGATGGTGAGAGGTTCAGAGTAACCTGAAATTGCTAATCAAGATTTTTGGGAGGAGAGTCTTAATCATCTTCTTGGGAAGATTACTGTTCATGTATTCCCTAATACATTTAGTCTGTTAGACGTAATCAGCCAATTAATTTTTAACACGAAAGGACTTTGAGGAAAACCCTCTGACACCAAAAGGAAAGAACAAGTTCTGTGGAAATTTTGTATCTTAGAATCACTGCTAAAATAGAGGTGCTATTTTGTTAGTGAGAAATGTCAGTGAAATTAAAAATATTGTGAGATTTCCTAAGGAGTGCCACTATGATAAATTCCCTTTGTAAAATACTTCCATCACAATTTAAATTTTGTGCTGTGCAGTAATCCATTTCTCTAATACTTAAACTGTTTAGGGAACAATTCATGTAAGGGGCAACAATTTGGTCGTGGTAAACAAAGATGACGTTTGTATGATCCAGATAGAGAAATAGGAGAGCAAGAAATGCTGTGAAATGGACACATTGTTGCAGACACCTTAAAAAGATTTTTTATGTGATCATAAGATACACATGTAACTATCTGCTTTAAATGATATTTAATCATTTAACATCAATACTAACATACGGATCTTTGTCTCTAAAGCTGGATTCAACCTTTATGTGTTTTCATGATAGTTCGCTTCAGTTGAGCAGCATGAGATACAAGCCCAAGGCTATGCACTCTGGTTCCTTGTTTGTACCCTCAGGTGTACAGTGATTATTCTATATAGAAAGCAGGTGGATCTGGGAAATACTGAGCCTTCTAGTGTAGGGTCTCCTGGTGCATATGTTGATACATCCATTGCATGACATGGGAATACTCAGCCCACTGGATTTGGTAATATGCTTCTAAGAATCTAATTTTTCTAAGAAAATGTTATTGTCTCTGTATATATGTTACTCTATAGCTATAGCTGCAAGCATTGTTTAGTCTGAATAGTATTCATACGATTTATTGTCTACTGCTCCCTCTGACTTTGTGGAGCACACGTAGACCTAACTGCCTTAATAATGAATTATTGCTATGTAATTAATCAGCATCTCCTGGTTCAGACAATTGCCTCCTGGAACTTACCGTAATTCACCTCCATCAGCCAACACACATAGACTTTAATTGCCTCATAATATTGTCAAGAATACATCAGCTAATATTGAAAGGGTCTGATTGCATCTCTTTGAGCTAAGCAACATATATTAGTGTTCTGCCCCTGTTCTCATTCTACACATTTATCTTACCAATGTCATGAGCTGGATTGAGGACACATCATCAGGGTGCAATCAGGAGCAGAGTTTGTCAAAGTGAATAGTACTTTCAGACTTGCAGTGTTGAAAAGAAAAACTCCCCACAAGGCAAGTTGCATAACTACTGGGTACGACATCTGGGAAGTAGAACTTCTCTTTTAAGTGGAATTATTTTTAAAAACCAAGATGAAAATATAGCTGAAATGCTTTGCATGCATAAAAGGTGCAAATAAATAAATCTCTGCTCTCATTTCACTTGGTGAAATTCACTCAGCATTACTTTGGAGCATTGGAAACATTTTTGAATTATATCTGATTTTTTTGAAGTATATCTGATTATTTATCTAACATTTGGGGAATTATTCAGATTTGTTTAATGTAGGTGATGTTTCTATTCCAGACCTTTCATATTATTTGTTATTTTGATTAGTGTATTGAAGTTCATTGACACTAAAAATATGATCCTATTTTTCCAATTAATAATATCATAATGATTGCATTTTTATTAATCTTTATTTGGATGCATCCCTGTCCCTATGGAAAAATGTTTTTGAAGATACAGTGAGGTGGAACACTTCAAATAAAAGGCTAAGCTAAATCTTCATTGAAAAGGACTCTCCCTTGACTTCAAAGAAAAAAGCAGCATGATAATTAAACACAATTGAGGGAAAGAAGAAAAAAAAGAGAAGCCTTGATTTGAACACACTTTGAAACAGAGCATAAAGAGAGATAAGAATGAGCTCAGTGAGGCAAGAATAAGGAAGAGGGAATAGCAATATTGTTGAGACCAAATAGCTAGTACTGCAGTATAGGCAGATCTCATAAGTGTAGGATGATAAGAAGATATGTTAGAAAGGACATATTTGAAGATTTATGTAGTTTGACCACCGGGTAGTTCAAGAAAATTCTCTGCCAAGGTCTTGTGGGGGCTGTTTCAATGGAGGGAGCACATGAACCATTAACACAGTGAAGTTCCCTGATTTATCCTAAATACAGTAGAGAATTAGTCCCTTCATCATAATGTCTGGATTTGTACCTAAAGAGAATCTCTATGGAAAGAGATTGTAGAGTGTGGCCATACTGAATGAATCATGTCAAAGGCATCTGAAGACTGGTAGCTGGTGTCTGCATGGCCTTCCTCCTACCAATATTTTCAGTTAGTGTTTCGGAAACCTTTATTGGCAGGCAAGACATAATTTGAAGTGGCTAACTAGTTCGTTGGGACTCTGTTTCTTGGCATAAAGGTAGGAGCCATTGTAAATGGCCGTGATCCACAAATCCATGATATTTGCCAGGTTATCACCATCCATCCTTTGAGGACAAAGGGCAAATCACACTCCCATCCCTTTCATGGTCCACAAAATATTGTGTATTCCCTTTAGATATTTATTACCTCTACTGAGAAAGAGTGAGCTTGTACAGAAAATAGCTGTAAGGATTTCTTGAATACTGATCCACAAAAATTGTTTTCTGTACATATAAAATAAGTTTTGTGTGAGTTACAGAATTAACATTATAGTCTTCAGTATTATTTGTCCCTGTGCCATGAGATTGTCACAGTTCACATAATACTTTTGAAACACCGCTAGTTAAAAATACATTCACACAAGCAATTTGGATTTCTATATTCTTTTATTTTCACAGTAAGACTTCCTAGAAAACTCCTTGATGTTTATCTCAAAGGCAAAGCTGAGTATTGCTGCTGGATGTTGTAAGGTTAGAATGAACCTGTAGTAAGGAGGATGTCTTTGCTAATAAAGCAATGTTAGCTAATTGTGAGAACATTATATTAATATTTTAAAACAGCTTTAGCATATGAAGATATGACTTAGACTAAACTAGTTTTAAAGTGGTAAAACAGCTGAAGACTGTTGATACTTCTTCAGCTTCGGAAAAACAGAGGAGCCTGTTTTATCTTAAAACGGAATATTTTACTTTTGAAAGAAAAATAGTTTTTTTTTTAATGGCAAGTTATTAGTTAGATGGCAAACTTTCTTCAAAAACATTTTTGGGGTGGTTATTCAAGCAAGTATTACATATAAAATATGCAAATAAATGTACATTTATTTTAAGCAATCCATTAAGAACTAGAGACTAATCTTCAAGCAGTATCGACTTCCTTCTGGGACTGTCATCTTCAGATATTCTGCTAAATTAGCTGCAGCTGTCCCACATTCTGCCTCGACAGACCCCCGTGGGTCCTGGCTTCCCTGAGTAGCACCTGTGGTAGTTTCCCCAGGTGTTTTTGGCAGCTGACTCTAAGGTAGTTAAGTAATTATGCTTGTAACTTTGGGATCCCCAAATGGTCTCTGTCTACCACATACCAAGATTGGGTTTTTTTCTGTTTCAATAGATTCCTATCTTATGTGTCCACAATTAGTCTCTGTAAAGCATAAAAACCAGGGTTTTTTTTAATACCTGTTACCTAAAGGATAACAGATGGATATAATCATACAAATTATTTCTATGAGATTTTCTGGAAACTTCTGTTTCATTTGTGTGATCTTCTTTACTATTGTGAGGAAAACTTTTCCAGACTTCTGGTGGGTCATGATATGTGTGGGTTGGTTTTTTTTTTTTTGAAGTTTTTGTTCAGATCATGCTTACCCTGCCTTTATCCTTATTCCCCATCTCATTTTAGCCCTTACAAGGCTAAAATTTGAAGAAATACTAAGTCAGTACTGAAGAAACCCTCATATTTAAACAAATGAGGCACAGCCAATAATCAATCAAGCTGTTTCTCTTAGAAAGAGGAAAGACCTGCAACTGGAAGAAGTGGATGCACAACAACAGAAAGTTTTGGGTATGCTTCAGTGTATCATCTCTGCACTTAATGGTAGGAGATGTCTGATAAAATGAGTATAAGGTAATGATATGTGAGCTTTTTGGGTCTGTGGTTGAGTAAAACTTGATGGGACTTTTGTTGTTTTATGAAACAAAATATTGTAGCTTTTCTATCAAAGATAGTAGGCTAAAAGTAGGGGCCTGGAAACTATTCTTTAGGAAGAAGTGGTTCATAATACAGGGGGAAAAAAAAAACCCAAACCCAAACAACTGTGAGGTGGTTGTAGGAGATTCATAGCAGAGAGATTTTTTTTGGGTGGGGTCCTGGTGTTGTAGTAGTATCTCCATATGGTATATTTTTGATACTTTTGAGTTTTTGTTGTTATACAAATATGAAGTTTGTCTTGCTGCCACTTTCTTGGGCAGTTTGACAATATACTGCCTATGCTACTCAGTAAATGTTAAGTTTTTATATTATAGTGTTGGGTTTTGTCGGGGTTTTTTTTTCCTGCTTGGGGTCTAATCCATTAGCAAATAAACATGCACTAGAGACTTCTGCATTGTGCATATTTATCCAAAGTTGGAGAAAGTCTATGATACTGATGTATTGTGCAAAACCAGATGTAAATGATACAGTTGTGTACTTGCTTCTTGAATGCTCTTTGTTTCTGTGTGTTACTATTTGGCAAGTGCTTGGCTGAAGAATGCTCTGTGTGTTTTGTGATAGTGGGGGAGGTAAAATGGTAACATAAAAAAAAGCTCTGGGGCTCATCTTTCACTGGTAATGACGAACTTAAAAATAGCTCATGTTTATGACTTGAATATTTCCTTCTTATGGCTAAGAGCATTTTTTCCTTGCATGAAAAGATTTATTATTCTTAAACCATAAAAAAGGAATGTTTTGTTGAAACTGGATTTAATCTATATAGAACTAAAACATAATAATTATTGGAAAAAGTCTCTTTCCTAGGTGTGGAAGGGATTTAATCTGAAATGTCACAAGTCTTCTGAAATCCACATTTTTCTCCTATTAAAAAGAGTACAGGGAGTTTCCTAGGCTATGTCTATAAGATTTTTGCCTAAAATGCCCCTCAAGAATTTCCCCATATGAAAAATAAACAATCAGTTGTAGATAATACCTTTACAAAGAATAAGCAAATTAGTCAACTTACAGAAGATAGTTTAATGTTTATTGGACTAAAACCCACAAAAGTTTACAGGAGAAATGGTGGTGGATCCTGGGTTTGGAAGAGTCCAGGTGTGCTTCTTCATGACATACAGGTGGATGAGATGGTAAGCAGCTCCTCTCCTTAGCTGAAAATCATTTCTTTCTAGTCTTTCTTAACTTCTTAAAAATATTGGAGGTGTTGGAGAGATGAACTGCCACATCCTGCAAATGCTTGGAATTTGGTGTTTGTCAGCTCGCTGCCAGTTTTTTACGGTATCTCTTGGATAAGAAGCTGAAGTAGATTGGCTTTTACCTGATGGTAAACTGGAAGTGTGTTGCGTTGCATTGGAGGTATTGGTTTCAGTCTCTCTATGGTGTGTGCTGGCTTCTATCTGAATAAGAAAATATTGCAACCCTGTATGCAGGTATTTATATAAACATGAACTGCTCAGTGCACTTCAATATAACACTAATAAAAATCTTTGCCTTACTGGGGCAGATCCAGGCGCCACCTAAAGCAGTATTCTGTCTTTGACAGTGGCCCCCACCAGATAATTAAAGATATGTATAAAGCCAAAAAAGTGTGATAATTCCCAAGTACTCTAGCAGCATCCACCATCTGTAGCTCAGGGGCTTCCCAAGCCTGTTTCTGCAGAGACAGTACATCTCAGTGGATTTTCCTTCTATGAAACAGTCAAACCTCTCCTTGAACTTTCATAGGCTTTTCATGTTGGTGTAGTGTATTCAGAAAACAGAAGAGGAATGTATACCTTTCAGAGATGAAGGACTATCAATTAGAAATGACATGATAAACTGAAAATTATGTGTGACACTGAAATTTGATTACAGTAACCTTGATCCTCTACACTGATCAATAGCTACTTGAGCATCAGGCACTTAGGCTATTTAGAGCTGAGGATAAATGTCATTTTGATGAAGAATAGCAAACAACAACAAAGGTAGCTCAGGGTGCTTTTCTTAATATATATTTTAAAAGTGCTTTAGTCATCTAGATTTCTTCTAATTAAAATATTGGTCTTCAACTTACAAAGGGTTTTAAACTGTTGATCATACTTAGATTTTCTTTATGCTATCTTTTGGGAATATTACCAACCACTGTTCAGGGTAAAACCAAGATGCAATAACTATTTATAGATTGTGCATATTTATTTTCTGATATTTTGCTGTAAAGAATAGATCAAAAGTAGGCTGTCTTAGCTTTGAACCTTTTTAAAAGTTGCTTTCCCCCCCTCTTTTTTAAACTTAGCCTGCAGTAAGAAATATACATAAAATGTTGAAAATACGGTTATATAGAAATTCATCATCTAAAAATAGGACTTTAAAGGGACACTGTCAAGATATCAATCCCACATCAGGATGGGGAAGGGCTGCAATTAAGGCACTTTTAAGAAAACCTGTCAAAATTGAACAGAATCTTGGTGTTGATTTTTCTGACCTGCCTTTTACTTAGCAGTAAAATACACTGTGACTTTTTCAGGAGCTGGGCCAAAACTGCTAATTGTGAGAATATTATCTGCTGCTTGTCGATTATGTATCTTCAAATTGTGCAAGTGAAAGATGTGGCTTTCATTGTCTTCTGGTTTATTTTGTATTTCATCTCTTGTCTGTGCTTTCAGTTTTCATTTCAATGTTGGAGAAAGTGCAGCAGTCAGAAGTCCTAATTTGAGAAAACTCTCTGCTCAGAGAAATAAGTGGTTGGGATTTTGATAATATTTTTCCCCTCTTCTTTGTTTACCCCACCTGCAGTATTTATATTTTGCCTCAAGTATTTGTTTTTCATCATTTTACAGAATGTTAAAAATGTTCAGATAGAGCATAGCATCATATTTGGATGTAAACTATTTAGCTAGTAATGTTTAATCCACCTGTTATTACTACCTCCAAAGCACAGTGCTTACCAGGTGTGATGTTTACTTAGTTGGCATAGCGGCAACAGTTTCATGTGGCCATCTTTTAAATGAAACAATTTAAAAATGGTTTAAACTGGCAGTTGTATTCTTCACTGCATGGCAAGTAATAAATCTTAAGTATGCGTTCCTTCTTTATTACCTTTATTGCTTGGAACTACCTCCTTCAATCTACAGTTGTCTTTTCCAGTAGGACTGTTAGAAACTTTGGTGTAAACTATCTGTTCTAAATACCATCAGGGATGTGAAAATAAGTTTACGTATTTTCATTGCCTAATCTCTGTTAGACTGTTTCCCAACAGGCTGTGGATTTCCATATAAAGCTGACCAACATTTTGAGTTGTTGCCAAAATTATCACTTCATAATTTCTTCTAGAAACATTTGCTTAGCTGTGGAAATTTACACCTGGGGAAATAAAACTAGCTTCATGGCTTGGAAAGTGTCTCCTGTTTAAGGCTGGCTTTGTTTTATATAAAGCTGCCAAGGAAAGTTTGTTCCAGAAATAGCTCCTCTTTTTGGCGCAGATGTTTGTATCAGAGCTCCAATTAAATAGTAAGTAGATCTAGGATAGGGAGAGGAAAATAAAAGCTAACTGCCGCAGACTTTATGTGGGACTGCAGGGTCCTGAATCAGCAAGGCATGAATGATTGCTGTTTTTTGTTGTTAGAAGTAGCTCTTATGACTACCAGCCTCTTCCATGTAAATACTAACTTGTGTCTTGCGGACGTTTCAGACCCATCTCAATGGGCAATCTTTTGTATACAATGTGCCTTTCAGAGGATGGGAGCAAGCCAGAGCTGCTTCAGCGTGTGTGTACTTTGGATGCATTTTTTACTCTTGTATAGCAAGTGTTTTGGAGGCTTGAGTGGCTCAGCAGTTACGCTTGTTCCCTTTATGCTTTAAGGTAAAGTGGGTTTGTCTATTCTCTGAAAGCATAATCTAAACACTAGTGTAAACCGTTAGTAAACATATGAAGTCACTACCCCAGAATAATATAATTATTCTAGAAACAAATTAACGCTCTATAAATTTAATGTGTCACAGTTGCTTAGGAAGTTTTCTGTTGTCAGGCTGGAATGTGGTGCTGATGCAGCAATGTGCCTACTTAAAAACATTGCTGCACCAGCTTTTTATCTCATTGCTTCCCATATAACTTCTGAAAGGTGTCGAAGAGAAGCAAGTCATTCTTATGCCTTTCCTCATTTCTTCTAATGAGTTGAAACATGCCTATTAATTTGCTACGACTGGGGTAGCTTCTCCCACCAGTACTACAGAATCAAAAAGATTACTCTCAATCTTAAAATGCAGTATTTAGCTGTGGCCTGTTTTCTGGCTGTGAACTTTGAGTCTTTTCACAAGGTGTGCTGTTTGGTAGAGAAGGTGTGCTGTTTGATAAAGAAAACTTACCTTATTAATAATGCCTGTAAGCAGGAATTAGTTGTTCAGATGGCTGGCTGGAAAATGCCAATGTTTTAGCAGTAACTATGCAGGGAGAGGGGAGTGTGAACAGAATGCAAAAATAGAAATTAATAAATTGCCCCTCATTGCGTTTTTTTTGGGGGGTGACTGACTTCTTGAATGCTTTATTTTTAAAAGCTTGGCTTGACTTGGTTAACATCTTTCAGAACCTAAATTTTCTATTTTTTCTTTTATTTTCCATATTGATTTTAATTATCGAAGTGTCAAAAGTTGATAAGCCTTTGTAAAACTAAGCAGAAGCTTTGTAAGATTTTATTTTATTTTTTTTTTTAAATGACTGACTCCAGGGAACGTGGGAGGGAAGAAAATAAGTAAATACTGTCAAAGTCTGTCTACTTAGAAGCTCTCCTAATATCTCTTTTACTGTGTTGATTTCTGAATTTAATCAGAATCCAAACGTTTCTAAACCTTCTCTCCAGTCTTATGAAACCTGGAGATGGCTAATTCAAAATTACCTAGTGTTGTTTACATAGTCTCTTTCCAGGAAGCCCTAATGGTGTGTCAGAATCCACTTTGTTGTCCAGAAGAATCAGTAGTTTATGGTATTGTGGAAAACTTCAAGTCATTACTGTGCCAACCTATATTTTGGCAAAATGAATCCATTATACCAAATAATTTCAATGGATTTCTTATGCAAAATCTGCAGCAGATGGTCAGATGCATTAATTAGCTTGGCCTGTTGGAGGAGTGGAGACTGCACATTTGATTCAGTCTCCCTCCTTTGGGACAGTCATGTCTGGCTTACAGCTTTGTGGCTATTGGCTCACAGAAAAAACTGTTTCAGCCTGAACTCAGGTATGGTCTTGGATTTCTGGTTCTCTGTCCTTAATATATTTGTATACCCCTACTGCTACTCAAATTATAAGGTGCCTTTATGAAATGCCTGGCATGGTTGTGGAAAATGAAGTTTGCAGACGTGGATGGATGAGATTGCAATTTACACTGCAATATATTTTTGTCTTGTTTGTGAATATTTTTCCCACTACTCAACTGACTGTAATACATGAGTACCTAACTGAACAGTTATTTACCAGTGGTAAATCTGTTGTACATAAAGTCAGGAGACTGTAAATCTCCTGGCTCTGTTTACCTTTATCTTATTCCATAAAATATTCATGCTGATAATCTTTGCAGCTCAAAGACACTGAAAGATGAGCCGAAAAAAGAGAGAATAGTTCCTCTGAACTCTACTGAGGCACTCGGGAGTCATTCTGATTCATGTCTGGAGATTTCTCAAGGATTTGACATGCTTGATCTTTAGCTTGTAATTAATTGTCAGAGCTGCTATCAGCTTTAGAAATCGGTTCCTACTAACTGGCCAAAAATAGCAGTGTTGGTCTTTCAAACCGTTGCCTTTTATGTGTGAAATCAATTGCACCAAGAGCATGTTCTTTTCACAAGTAACAAAAAGAATCATGTTCTATAATGTCATCTTATTTGTTTGAAAATGTTAGCACTTCTCATTTCACAACTTTTTCTGTGCATGGTAAGGGTGCCCTAAATTTAGCCTCATAAAAAAAAAGAAAGAATTCTGCATCTGGATACTCCCTGTGAAATTTCTAGATCTATGTGATTTCTCTTTATTTTAAAATTTGTTTTAATGCAGTATGTTAAGCCAGTCAGATGAAGGGAGTACTCTTCTGCTACTGAAAGTACTGTTTTAAAAATTGTTACCTCATCTGTCTTGCTGTCAGTGCATGCCTGATAGTTAATAAAAGCTTGGAAATGGTATAGTTTCAAGCTATTTTTCTCCTGTTTTGCTCTTTGCTGCAATAGAAAGAATAGGTTCAATTAGGTAAATTTTATCCCTCCAAATAATACTTTCTCTTTAATGAAGAGAAAATGTATAGAAATGGTGGGAACATAGTGAAGGTTCCTGCAACTGCTGCACTGCTAATCATTGCAGAATATCTGTAATTCAGACCTTGTCCACCAGTGATATTGAAACAGAACAAGGTTCTGAAAAAAAAAAAAAAAAAAAAATTAGTCAGGATGAGTTTGGTACAGTGCTCTGGGTAATGCTCTGTTTGTCTTGAGAAAGGAATGTACTCTGAATAATTAGAAAAGATAAGGCGGGCACCTGAAGGAGATAAGGATACCATCAAGTCAGGAAATGGTTGAAAAAAGAAAATTTAAAGGACTATTCCACCTAGGTCCCACCTATTATGAATGGAATGATTAGGTGTCAAAATCAAATGAATATGTATGTAGCGATGTTGTAACCTCTCATGGAAAAACTGTATAAAATACCTAAGTTTTCACTGAAAACTTCGGAGCTAGTTTGTCCGGTGTGAATCGGCTAGCTCTCCAACGTTGCACAAAATAAATACCTTTGCTGCTTAAAGACAAAATTTGTCTCTGAGCAGTTACTCTGTGCTCTTTTGTCATCAATATTCTGCATTGAAATGAGTGTGGGTGTACCATGGTGGAAAGGTACACAGCAGCTTCACCTTTATCTGTGTGGGAAGAGCATTGGTGGCAGAAGTGTCTTTCATCAGGATATGTGCATGTTCTGCTCCACTGCACGTGCCATTGTTTGCAGCCTGACTCACTGTATGCTACCTGTTGGTCCCACTTCATCTGCTGGGAATGACCCTTAGGAAGTCTGTGAGGCTGCCCAGTTCTTGCTTAGCCCAAGGGATTTGAGGAATTAAGACCCAGACTAGAACACAGCAATATGTCACAAAGATATGCAGGAAGCCTTATTAGACCTAGCAGACATGTTCCAGTCCTGCCTCTTCTGCTCTGAGTATGAGGACAAGAAAAATACTTGTATTATAGTGCATATCCTCAGAGGAGGAAAAGGTAATTTGAAAGCTTACTTTCAGTTAACTGTTTTCAATAATGTTGACATTTTCATCATCTGTTTGTTGAGAATGTGGCTTCCCACATTGAAAATTGAGACTTTCTGCAGTAAATGTAAATTCTTTATTTTTGGCTCAGGTTAGAAAAATGTATTTGAACACATCCAGCTGTGACATTGATTTGTTTAATTTGTAAGGTTTATTTGTAAGCTTGGAAAAGGTGAAAATTTATTAAGCATTATTAAAAGTAGAAAAAAGTGTTATTCTTGAAGTATTAAATTAATTTTCATTTTTAGGTATCTGTATTTTCAGAGATAACACTCTGTATTTCTTTTTTCTTCAGCAGTAGGAAGTACTACTGCTTGTCTCAAGAGAAGCCAAAAAAGGAAACATGAGAGCTGTTCAGATGAGACAATTCATGCTTCTGTCAGTTTTCAATGCCTAGGTGATCCAGATAAAGAGCTCCACAAAACTTAAATAAGCAGTCTCCCCCCAGCCCTGTGCCCCAAGTCTGAGAAATTCTCCAAATGCCCTCAAGCTTCTGTTTTTGTGAAGGAACCTTACTCTTTTCTGTTGAGTGGAAGTTCAGAAAATGTTTAGTTGTACTGATTATGTTAAAGTGATCTCTGTTTTGCAGAGAAATTCATCCTACCATCCTGTTCTGTATGATTACCTGTCACACTAAAGAGAATATATTAAGATTGAAAACTGAGATTGATGTAAAATTCTGTCTTATCTGATCTGTAAGGTTTATCAACAGCACATTTCATGGAACATGATTGTATCCAATTGTTTTCTGGAGGCTTCTGGTATCATATGAGAATATTTTGAAGAAAGAGCACTTAATCTTTTCCTATTTATATTGGTGAATCAACAATACTATTTCTGTTGCCTTCTGTAGCAAACAAACTGAAATATGCATGTAACAGTACTGCTGAGCTTCTCTGGGAGTTTCATACAGGAAGTTTCACACAGAAATCTCCTATTAATACTGTTTGGTGTGACTACAGCATTTCACTGGCAAGCTGTCAGGTGTATGACATGTTTTGAAGCCTATGCGTATGCCTTGATCTGGCTTACTCTTTCTTCTAAACATGGATATCTATTAATTATAAGGGATATAAACAATGCATTCAAGGAATGATGACATCTGAGGAACTTTATCTTGCTTCTGGAATAAAACGTCAACCTTTCTACAGCACTTTACTCTTAAACAGCAGTAAAACCCGGAATGGACTGAACCTCATTTGACCCTGTTAAAATGGACATTGATACAAATCTAATATAGCCATGGGTTTTTAGTTGTGTATACCAATATACAACTGTAAGTGTATATTTAAATATTCATGGTGTAACTGTAAATATACATATTTATACTTCTAGGCATATGTGTGCATGTATATAGCTGCATACAAAATGCATAGCAGCCAAATGACCTTCTAGCTGATAAAATAAAATGAACAGCTTTATTAAGGTCTTTGTTCCTTATAAAAAAAAAACAACATTGAAAAGAAGAGGAATTTGTACTACAGTTTTAACTTGGGGTTTCAAGTAGATGTGTGTGGATAGTCAAATATGAACCAAATTCTTAACCAGAGGAATCTCTACAGAGATCAGCTGAAGTGTGTTAATATACATCTGTCCCAAGGGTTTTTTTGTCAGGCTTGTCATTGTGCCGTTCTAGAATGGCTAATACTTTGTGCAATTTAGGAGTCTTAGAGAAAATGATAGTTTTATGATAGTTTTATTTAAAGAAATGTTTTCCCTTGTTTTAAGAATAGGAAAAAATAATATTGAGTTAGTTCTATGGACTCTTTGCCTTCCCCTTCAACACTTTCTGAACAATGTGCAAATTAAATTTGCCATTTAAAGTGACACATATTTTTTGAAGTTTTGCTGAATTCTACTTTTAAATTGTTTATTCAGCTTCTGTTGACTTGACTGGGACTGTGTACACAAGTGCATAAACAGAACCATTATTAGGCAGTTCTTTTTCAGTTACTCTGCTTGTACAGTTTGTGGCCTGTAATTAACTCTTGCTCACTGATTGTCTTTGCAAAACAGATGTTCTTTTGCAGAATCACTTTAAATCACTCAGCATAACAAACCTAAGCATATGTAAATGTATGTGCTGAGGAATGTGTGTAGTTACGTACACTCTTCAGAGTAAGTTTCACACACGTTAGAAACTAGACAACATAGCTACAGCTCTTAAATCCTCCTTTTGCCTTGTGTCCCTAGGTTCAGTTTTTAAAAGTCAGAATGAGCCAGTTGGCATTTGACAAATATGACCCTTTATCCTTCCAGGCCACGCTTCAGGCTTTACTTTGATAAATACCTAGCAAAACATCGCCATTACTCATGCTTCAAGAAATAAAATGTGACAGTGGGCACTGTGACTATTATCTGCCACCTACACTTGTTTTTCTTCCTTTGAGAGAAACCTTGATCATTTTATTCATTATTTAGTATATGCTTTATAAAAATCTTAAGGTTCTGTCATTAGTGGCTGGGGATTTTTATTTAAAATTATGAAAATGTTCTATGAATTCTATGATTGATGCTACTCCAGAAGAAAGCTTAATTGTTGAAATAATACTTGAATTCCTTTTTTATGTGGTGTGGTATTTTTGGGTTTTTTTGGGGCTTTTTTGAGTAGTCTGTACTAAGCCTTGAACAGAAACCTGTGGTGGAACTGCAGGAATGAAGGGAGAGCTGGGCTGACACAAGGAAGGTTCCTTTGGGAAATCCTATTATAGTTATGGACATGCAGTACGTTTTGAGCAATGGCATTTAGTCCATTTGTTCATATATGTGGATCATTGAGTACATGAGATTGGATCTGGGAGTATCCTGAATAAAGTCAGGAGAGCCAGAAATTGGGAGCCAAGACTCTTTAGAGATAAAGTGTCTGTAAAAGAAGCAAACTGCTGGTTTCAAGTGACTTCTAAGGGTAACTGGATCAGTGTTAGTCCTGCCTTGCACTGGAACAGCAAACTATTGATCAACTGGCCAAAAATGTGTTGCTGCTTTGAAGGAGTACTTCCAGGATGCCCACCTTTAGTCTCCTTTAGAAAATAGCGGGACTGTCACTAACCGAGAGGTGCAATGTGATATTGCAAGATATTTATTTCTTGCTTTGCAGTCTCACTGAGTTCACATCTTTTCTCTAATGCTAGAAGTAGGACAGCTTCACATAACTGTATCTTGAAACTGCTTGTGCTTGGTGCTTTTTATTATTTTTAGTTAATGAGGGCAGTATATGTTACAGAACTGCTAGCACAGAGATCAGGTGTGTGGATTTTTTACTAGAGATCAACATGCTGATGTACTGTTGGGACTGTTGGGAGAAAGTAAGGATGCCTGAGTGTAGGTTCCTAAATGGTGTTGCAAAGCAAGATGGCAGACAGACCTTTTGTGAACCAGAGAATTGCCCTTGGAATAAAGCTTCTTAGTTACAAGGTTTTTTTCTTTGTTCCACTGACAGAATTGCTCGAACTTGTCCTTTTAATGCAGCTGTGCCAAACCTGCGTGAAGGGTTCTGTATCCAGGACAGAAGGAAATGCTGTTGTGTCATTAGGTTCGTATTTTCTTTTATGAAATAAAATAAATTTTCAATGGCCTTGTGGGGCTGAAGTTGGCATTCTTCAGTTATATCTCCTTATATACATTTCATACAAACTTTGAACTTAACATTACAGAGAAGAATTGAGATTTTGACTATAAAATGGGAAAGCAAACCAATTCATGCCATGCATGTAATTATCTGTTTTCTTAAAAATAATGCTTCAGAGCCTGTCCATCCTAAAGTTGTTGGCAGAGATAGCAAAGCCCCTCTGCCTTTAAAGGAGCTGGGTTTTGACGGTACGGGGGATAAAGGTAGTGTTTTCCTGTGGCCTGCAAAAAAGGTGGAGTGATGGATGTACTGAATTGCATAAAACAGCATTTACAAAACTTGCAAAGAACAGTTTAAGTTGTTCAAAATTCCTTCCATGAAGTGTTTGTGATTTGGTGTCTCTTCTCTGAAGAGTACTTATGTAATTTTTTCTCCTGTGTGTGGAAAGTTGTTGAAGAAGGAAGCAGATATGAAGAGGGCAAATTGAACAACCGATACTGCCAGTGGTAAATAACATCTTCAGAGTTTGCTTGCAGCTTGTAAATTAAGGATTGCCAACTCTTTCTTGCCCTGCAGTTAAGAAAACAGCTGCAAAACATAAGAAGCCTAGTGACTGTAAGGAGACATTGTAGGCATTTTAATTGGTATCTTTTCCCAGATGTCTAGAATTAACATACTTCCCTGAGTGATCCAAGCAGGAACACTAGTATAGAAATCCCAAAGGCAATCTGTGGTTGCTTAAACTATTTCCAGTATTTTTCTTGACTGCAGCTCCAAGTTGGTTGGAACCTATTTTCTGTATGCTGTTGGGAAAGATGTAGTAGATTCCAGCACAAATTAAATTTCTCTATGGAAATAGTGGGAAAATCAAGGATTGAAAACTGCCAGATTGAATTGTGATTGAAATTCAGTCACAGCTTAATAAAGTACAAAAAATATTCATATTTAAATAGTCTTGTACTGTAGTGCTTGAAACATATCTGGTAACATTTTAGGGAAGACCTGAGCTGAATACAAAGTATTAGATGTGTCTGTGTAGTGACATGCTTTTATTTTGGGAGATTTTTAGTCTCTCCTAGCACCAGTATTGCCTTAGTATAGCTTCTGCGGTCAGTGATCTTATTTCAAATTCATCAGGCTTTCAAACTGCCATACAGAATATAGAGCAATTCAGTCTGAATAAAAGTGTGGGTATAATTTGAAACATTAGTCTTTTTCTAGAAGGTAAGTGTTGTGCTGGGGGGGTGGGGTGGGGTGGGGGTGGGGGAGTAGGGATGGAACACCAAAAGAACTGGTAGACAATCTTTTCCCTTATTTTCAGGATCTAAACGTGGATTTTTGGTGGTTCTGACTAAGAGTTACCTCACTGTAGATGTAAACAGATTCTTTCTAAATAATATATAAAGGGCAGGTTTATCTTGATGCTGAACTGTACTCTTAGTGCACTAGCTTTCAGGGCACGGTGCTGACTGCAGTCATCTGTACGATCTTTGTAGCCTATGATTGAGAATCCAGGTTGCTCACGTTCAAATAGTTGCTGAGGAATTTGTGCCTGAATTTCTTTAAATCCTCCTGATGGCCAGTAGTTATATGGGAGACTGTGTGTATTTGAAAAGAAAAGCTGAAGATGGTCAGTGGCATGTAGGTGATGGGTGGATGTTATGGTTATGTTGCAGTTCTGGATTACAATAAGTCATTGGCAAGAAGACTAGGTTCTCTGACATGTGAACCCAAACTTGATTTTTATTTCTAATTTTCTGTCTTGGTCCAGCTGTTGTTTAGATGTTCTGTAACCTTCCTTGGAGGACGTAGGAGCACATGATTACTGAAGGGGGGGGGGGCCTTGCTAAGAGCAAAGGGGGAAGATGGACAAAGGTAAAGGTGGAAGATGCCACAGTTGTGAGTTCTTACTCTTAAGCATTGAAAACACCATGCTATTAGAAAGATTTAATCCTATGAGTTTTGTTTTATTTGGAGCAAAGACAGGATAAATGAAGATAATTTTGCAAGCAATTTTAAGAAAGTTGCTGAGTAGCAACATTGCTTTAAGCAGGAGTAGTAGGAAGAAGCAGGTGGGGCAGGAATAATGGTCAGATTATGTTTTGGCAGAAGGGCAAAGATGACAGTGATAACAGGACAAAACAGCTATGTTATGTATGGGAAAGTGTAGAGAAAATAAAACTGAAATGTAAGAAGCACTTTACAGTTTACAGCTGTACAAAAACGGCTTGTTGTAGGTCCATCAGTCTTGCTGCTGTTATTACACTAATGATTTTTCAATTGCATTGTTCTGCAAGTTAAGTCAATAAGACAAAAACTAAGCTGGGTCAGGTAGTGCCCATGCCATAAATGTGCTTCACTGCTTTATGAGCATGTGCTTTAGAAAGCAACTACAGAAAGTTTTGAATCATTTCTTTCGGCAAGGAGCTATGTGGTCCAAGCAACACCTATTACTCTCTCAGTATTATCTGCCTCTCTACTCTGCCCTTCCTTTCTCTTTATTTTTCTTCAGATTGTTTTTATACATACATGCATAAATATAAATTGCATAATGTATATATGTAGAATACAAGTGATAAGAATGTCATGGGTTCCTGCCAGTAAAAGGAATTATTGGACATCTAGTGGGAAAATGTGTTTATAAATGTACACAATTCCACAGCTTCTACAGCAACTTTGTTACAGTGTATTCACCTATCTGTATTTACAAGAGAAGTCAAGTGAGTTGATGTCGGTTTAAATAATGCATGAATGTAGAAATGACTTCAAAATATACATTCCACAATTTCCTTGTGATAGCTGTAACATGATATGCTCAAGAAGTCTCTTGGGCTGAGTGATACTTTTCCATTTGCCTCCTAGCAAAGGGTTTTAATGCCTATCTTAACTAAGAATTTAATTTGGGTGTCTGAAGAATTTGTGTATTGAGTCTCTCACCTCCTCCAGGACAGTGCTAACAAGAATGACAGACTGCAGCATGTATCCACTCTGAAGCAGCTGAAGTTTAATGCTGGTCCATTAGACTTGAGTTTACTGCTCCACAAATTAACTCGACCTATGGTGACTCCAGTGAGAGTATGTTCTCTTCAGATTTGGCTGATGTCAGTGGTACTCTGAACTGGGCATGTCAAGAGCAATTAGTAATTTGTTGGAGTAATTTTTAGTCTTTGTGTGTGTTTTTGTGTTCTTTTTTTCCTCAAAGGCTAGTTAACATGGGCCATTCTTGCTAAATCAGACACGTAATACAAGTGCTTTTATGTCAATATTAACTGAAGGGTGAAAGGGTGTTTAAAAGTCACTATCTTAACTTTTTCTGTTTTTTTCATTGACCATTAACTTTTAAAAGAAATTCATAGTCCTGTGCCAGGAACACATAAATTCTGACTCCCCCTTTACATATGGATACAAACTTGCATAATAAGCAAATACGTTTAAAAAGGGTTTGATGTTGGTTGAACCTGTACTTACTGAAATGAGTGAGGATCTGAACTATGATTTGTGTTGGCCCAGTCTGTAGGTATGGAGGAATTTGAGATTTGCTTGCTCTTTTAGAGTTCAAGAGAGTCTCAGTCCTACCTGCTGCCATTTTTGTGAAAGAAAATAACAAAACACTGAAATTTGCTGGTTGAGATGTGTGACACAAAATGTTTTGTGGTTTGGTTACTTTCTAAGTTACTGAATTCCACTGCTTTTAACAGAGGTTGCAGATGTGCATGCAGGGATGTGTCAGTTGGGAAAACTTTCCATGCCAAAGAAGCTTGAAAGTGAACAGAAGCGTTGTACAAAGCATTGAACATTGGGAGTATTTGGAACACACAAAGGCATCCTGTAATTAGGAGCAGTGGAAAACATCCCCATAGTCTGCAAGAGGTAGTGAATTAAACAGTCTTCTAAACAGACAGAGGAAGGTTGTTAGGGGACTACTAGGAATCATGAGTGATGGGAAAATATTACAGCTTGTGTGTTTTATCTTAATAGTAATGAGACCACTGTCAATACTAAGGAAATCTTAAAGTTGGAATAGCTATTCCCCCTCCCTTTAATGGAATTAGGCCTAATTTCAAAGGAAGTTACAGCTGAAGGTAAAAACAATGGTGTAGCAGGAATGAATAGCTAGAACATCTGTTCTTTAACCTTTCAAACCTCATTTCATTGTGTGATACCTTTTTTAGGTGGGAATGTTTAAAAATCGCTATGAAGTACACAGGAGTAACAAAGCCTCCCCAAACCAGCCACCTCCATGTACTTCTATGAAAAACAACATAAAAAAAAAAGTCTCCTGTCAAAGGGGTGAAAAAGTTAGTACAAAGAAACTAATTTTCCCCATGTTAAATAGCATCTCCTGTAACAAAAACTAATTGCTTAGAGCACCAAGCAAATAATTAGTTTATAGACAGAATCCAGAAATACAGATAATTATGTGATGTATCTTTGAAGTAGAGCAGTATTTTCTTCTGATCATTAAAAGAAGACATGCAAGCTATTTGTACAGATGGTACTAATGAGTTAACCTAAACTTTAATCAGTTGGACTTCTTTCTTTGGCAGTGTATTCAGTTTAAAGATAAATAAGTATAGGCAGTTGTCATAGCTCCCAGAGTTGGAACTGAAACTTCTGATAGAGGCACAAAGGTCAAGAACAAGAGACCCCTGCAACTAATTACATAAATATTATTTTATATTGCTTTCATTTATAGTCACAAAATAAATCCTAATTCTGAATAAAAGATAGACTATGCTTAATTGTTTACAGTAGCTTTGAATTGGCTTTATAGTCAGTGATTACGTAGTCTTGAAATTTAACCCAGAATCTTTATAAAGCTTAACTTTTTGTAGATTGTGAGCTCTGTAAACCTTGCATTTGTAGGTCAGTTTCTGAGATAGGCCTCCTTAAATCATATGAATTTGTCCTGATTATACAGAGGGTAATATTAGACTTAATAAATATCCACAGAAATTATATTTACAGTGGATCTTTAACTCTAATATTAATTTTGGTAATGTGTACAAATCCAGATGGAAGGTGTATGGGATTTCTTTTTAGGAGTGGTAATTAAGAGTGCATTTGGTCAGTATGTGTTTTATCTGGAGAATGAGGTCTCTTGTTTACTGATGGAGCTAGTGCTTAATAAGCAGTTTTAGAGCAAGTTTTTTTTGCAGCATTTATCTTGAAATGACAGTATTTCAAGATGACAGGTAAGAAGGCTGTTTCATTATCAGTACTAAATGAAGCTCATCAGCAGTATGGTAAACTGAGAACAATAGTGTTTATGAGCTTGAAAGCTAATAAATATTTACGAAGAATAGTGTTCAGTTACAGAAGGAATGTGGAAACAATTATAATACATCTTAATTGTTTACACTGGGAGCCAGATCCTGTTTACAGGAGCCAGTGATAGTATCTGAGTGCTACACAGTGGACTTTGTTCAGAGCTATACAGAGATTTTTGGCACCCTCCCTGCCTCTTTTCAGTTGTTTCAGCTGCAGACTGCCACTCTACCAGCAAAGTTAAATTCTTCTGTAAGGTGGCCTTTCTGTGCCTTTCTTTCATTTCCATGTGCTCTGGATCAAAGCAGTAGTCCATAATGTAAGAAGCATTATATTCTACAGGGATATAAATTTTTCCGAGCAGTCTATGCTCCATTTTAATTATTGACTTATATTTTTAAGTCTTCACAACTCTGCTTTCTCTCTTCATTGAGAACATTCCATCTTCATCCTAGGTCCCGCAAGAAATCAGAAAATGTTAAATGTTAGACAAATAAACTGCAACAAATAAAAATCCACCTGGGCAGGTCTATCCCCTGCAAGCCTTGAGCAGAGATGATGCTGTAGTTTGTTTTGAATGAGAGTAGAATAGAAGAGATGGAAGATCACTGTATTCCAAAATAATGGCTTAGTGTCCTGCTGATGAAATGACTTAAGAGGTACAAAAGTTGCTTAAGTACTGAAATTGTTCTTTCTGTTCTTTATGAATTTTTCTGTGTCTGGAAACAGGAGTGGTGGTATATGTCTGCCATGTTACTTCCTGCAATTTCTCTTGGCCTCTTTAAAAAACAACCAAACAAAAGACAACCCCACAATACAACTTGCAGAAGCATAAAGTTAGCATGTTCACGTGGTGGAGAGGCTCTGCTTCAGCTTAACTTTAAGAGAAATACTGAAGTACCTGGCCTTCCTGTCTTCGTATCTGATGATGGTTTGTATGCAGTAGTTGTTTTAAGGTAGAAAAATGTACCTTTTTAAAGAGTCTAGACAATGTCTGAGTAGACTGAAGCATCACATAATCTATGAACTCTTTGTGATGATTGACAAGAAGAGTAACAATTAATTCTAAAAGTGTCTGTGGTTTTGTGAAATTGATACCTTCTTGTTAAAGGCTAGAATGAGATAATCATCTTATTTTCTTAGGCTTTCTGATAGTAACAACTAAAGGTCAGTACTGAGCTGGATTATGTTTGAACCATTCACGGTCTAACGCTCTGCATCCAATTACCAATTTCCTGAAAATTTTTTTCCATGCAGTTCTGAATTAGCCTGGTTTTGGAAATGCTGCTATTAAATGCTTATGCTTCTTGCAAAAAAATGCTGTTGTAAAGACATGAATTTTCTTTCTCTTTCTGTAGCCCTTTAGAGTGCTGTGAGACATGGCTTTTGCCTAATTAATAATTCCTTCCAATTTTTCTAGGTGCCTAAAAAACTGTCTGCACTCACTGAGACCTCTCCTACATGACCTTTTTGAGAGGGAAGTTAGAATTTTTTGGGTATGCAATAATAAATGCTTCTAGGGTTGCTTAGTAACTAAATTGGGGTGAAAAACCCACCCCAAAACAACACCAGCACTACCTGTATAGTGTTGGTTGTTTTCTGACGGATCAGAAGTTACTCCTCAGTTGTTCTCTGGCTAGAGATCTGTAAAGGATTGGACAGTGATAATTTGAAATGCTGAGAGATGTTAAATCTAAGAAAAATTCAGGCATTAGGGAAAAAGGAATGGCCTACACTGACCATAAGGAGATACTCCTTTGTGGTCCTGGTTACAGGAGGTTTTCCAGAGGATATTCAAAATAGTTCAAGCTTTTCAGGGTAGTGACAATTCAAGTTTGAAACAGCAGTGGGTGATGTGGGGAATACCATGATGTTGATGGAAACCACTTCAGTTTCCAAGCTCTTTTAACTGGTAACAAGTGATCTGCACTAGCAGGAACTGAATTAGAGGGTGGGTGTAATAAGCTCTTGTTCTAGATTTCAGAGACATTTTTTCTGTTTTCCAAAGACATCTGCTTGTGCCTGATGTGCAGCCTCTGTTATAATCCTTTAGCCTAATATAGCTGCTTTAAATATGCTACTGGCAAGACTATGGGTTAGAAATCAAGGTCAAGCCAAGCTTCTACCTTTTAGCCAGCCCTTATCATGCTGCTAATCTTGAAAGAGGTGACTTATCTTTTATGCACTGTTTAATGCTCTTGTCCATCTTGTTCTTGTGTGTTGTTAACTGTGGGTTTTTTTGCTGTTTGAATTTTGTATCTAAAGGAGAAATTGTTTATAAGTTTTGGTTTTTTTAAATTTTGTACAGATTTCTGTTTCCTTAGAATGTTTTGCTTACTTGTACTACTGTTAGTGTTTCAAAATTCCATATAATTTATAAGTGTTGATGAAAATCTATTCCTTTTTTATTTGACTAAATATGTCTTGAGCTGATGAAAGACGTTCATTCTGCTGCATTTCTAGCTCTGAAATGGGACAACAATATTTTGAAAGAACATAAGGTTTTGGTGCCTGAACATAAATTGAGTTATACTATAGAGAAAGACAGTGGGTTGACAACTACCATTGATTAAGGCTGTAGTTTAAATAGCATAGTGTCAGAAATTTCTTTTTTTATCACTTAACAAAGTTAGCCTTGAGAGATTGTGCTGCCATATTCAATTAGACACTAATCTAACAATTTGGGATAGTTTTTCATACTACTAGACTACCATAAAAGCCAAGATGATGCCTCTTTCAGATGACTTTTGAGCACAGAAGGGGAAAGATAGTCTCAATTTTCTGAGATACTTTACTATCTATTTTGATATCGCTGTAAAAAAAGAGAATGGAATATGCTATAATAAAAGCAAATTTTGAGGTAATACTGCTGCATTACTTAACATAGGCAGCTAATTCCTTGATCCAGTCAGAAGTTTTTTCCCCTACTTCTACCTAGTCTTTATTCCAGGTTGCAATTGAGAAGGAATTATATGCATTGCAATGACAAACCTGTGTAAAACCAGGTACTACATATAACTGTCCTGTGTATTCTTCTACTATTCCGACACGTTTTAAATCACAGTGGCAGCAATCATTTTATGTGTATGACTCCATAGAAGACTGGGTATTGCACATGGAGGTCTTGATTCAGATTGGCTTTTCAAACACAGCAGTGTAAGGTGAACAACCTTTTGGGTAAGATTGCTACTATGTCACATTTTGTTCTGAGACCTTTTTTCATTGTAAACACCTTTTTTTTTTTTGGTCAAATAATTTCATTGCTCTGTGTGTCAAAAAAAAGAATGGAAGTATTATATCTTTTTGCATTGATGCTATTGGCAGTTGAACTCTGAAAAGGTGAAAGCGTAATGTAGAAAGTTTAGAACAATTTAGAAAGATTTCACCAATATTGTTTGCTCAGCTCTTTGCGAGTTTATTTTCATTGCTGAACTTGCAGTATTTCTCTTGAAGAACATTTTTCCAGGTGTGGCATAATTACTCATGTACCAGGATTTGCTTTTCTCTTCCATATTTTACTCAAGACCAGCATTCTGACATAGCAAACAGAAGTTAAAAAAAAATAATCATTGAAGAATGCTTCCTCCAAGCTGTGAAACTTCACTGTCTTTGAATTTGATAAATATGTGCTTTGTTTTTACTTAATGTAATTAAACAAAATTCAACTGCTATCACAATCGGAATAATTAGATAAATGTAATGAAACAGTTGTCCTTAGTATTTGGAACCCTTGCTCTAAGGAAAATGCTGCTCTGTCCACCTCTGGAAAAAACCAACATGTGTGCATGTCCTATTACCCTAATCTTTTTCCTCTTGTAGCTGATATCTGTTTTCAATGGCAAATTCTAGGCACCAATAAGAATATTTCAGTGAAACTAGAAATAAAATTGCTGTTTAATTGTGGTCTACAAATATATATGCTCCAGCTTCTTAAATATTTCTTCATTTTGGAGGACCTTTGTTGTATTTTACTAGTGAGAAGTGGTTTCTGGAAAAATTAGTATTAAATGAACAACATAAATTAAACACTGACAATAATGTTTTGTAAAGAGGTTTAAATATGTTGTTAATGCATGTGTAACTTCAGGTAGAAAATTTATCAATTTAAACTTCCAAGGTCTAAATTGCACAGAAAGTTATAACTAAGTTTTTGACAAAATGGAATTTACGCATACCAGGTAGGAAATATTCAACAGATTTGTGCTGATTTTCTTGCCAGCAAGCTAGTCCCTAGTTCTGCTTCATGAAATAAATTTTTAGATCCTGTATTTCAGGTGTATTTTAAGTCTAAGTGACTATTGGAAGAGGACAACCAGATGTTAAGAAGGGGATCAACTTCACCTAATACTGTTTATCACTTTAAGTGTCCTAAATTCATCATTAGTCATCCTGTTCCAGCTGTTGCTTTTGGGTCGTTGGTAGGTGTCTATAGTTATCGATATCTCTGTACTGAAATACTGCTACACTGCTTTCTCAAGTGTAGGTTTCTTTAAGCTCAAAACGTGATCAGCAATATTGAAGAACTCAAACTGCCGCTTGCCAGAAGATGTCAGCCTTGTGTATGTAACGTATGCAAGAATACAATGGCAATAACCTTCCCACAGGTTCGCTGTCTCTCTTCTAATCCCACTAAATTTCCTCTGGTGTTCTGTAAAAGAAAACACTTTCATGAAGCTTTGTCTTTAGGCAGACAGGCACTGGAAAATTACCACAGGGACCAGCATGTTGCTCACAGTGCTACCTCTTTGTGCTACTTGAAAGAGAAAATGCAAGCAAACTGACAAGCTACCCAGATAAGTGGCCTCATATGTTCCTAACAGTGAGCTAATAATCTGATACAAAAATCTGTTTTATGTGTACCAATCTGTTGTGTGTCACTAGTAACCTTTTAATAGTGGTAATTTAAGGGAAAACAAGCCATTCCTCCTGAGCACCTGCATTTGGGTAATAATTTCTCATAAAGCAAAGACAGAAACGTGCAGCAAATGATTTATTTTTTCAAGAGTGAAATTGATGCTGCCAGTAAAATTTCTCTTGAAGGAAGGGTAAAATGTTCTTTAGAGTCCTTGTCAGACTGGGTGAGAAAGCAGATGGCCTTCATGTAAAGAAGGTGATTTTTAAAATGTCACAGATGTTAAACCTGGTGGAGGTTCATCCCTACAATAATATTATTTTATGATACTGTGTCTGAAAATGTTCTTTTTTTGCTTATCCAATTAATGTGGGATTGCTTAATATAAACTTGATGTAGGGGATAAAATAACCTCTCTTCCCCCTGAAAAGCACATCTGCCTGTGCGCATTTGTCTGTCTCTCTCTGCCTGTAATAGTAAATTGAAGGTCATTTTAGAGCAGCATGGTTCATCTCTTTGATCTTCATATTTTCTTGTAATGACAGATTCGGAGGGGTGGCTGTCAGTTCTTGGCAGGCTGAACAAAATGGATATGTACCATGTGATTTGGCAAAAATGTGGCTACAAAAGCCTCTATTGACCTCTGAGTTGAGTAGGTTCTGTATTTTATGACCTATGCAATCATTAACTTTAAAAATGCATTATGGCATGAAGGGGCACTTTAGAATATTAACCACTAGGACTAAGAATATTATGTGTTGTCCTATAGTCCTCTTGATATACACAAGTGACTCGGGAGAGTATTAGCGGTTGTATACCTCCATTTGAAGGAGAATGAGAAGATGGCATGTTGAGGAAAATACAGCATCTTAAAAACCTCGTGGTTTGGTGTTTTGGTTTTTTTTTTTCCTTGAAAGCTGTCTGGTAAACAAAGCACCCAAACCTCAGATTTCTTTGATTTCTTATATAATGTTCTAGACAGAAACATTTCAATGACTTTAAATGAACTTGGAGGGAGGGAGAGAGAGGGGGAAGAGAGTGCTGCTGGTTTGTTTTCTTATTGCTGCTGGTTTGTGTATACGTGTATATACTGAGGAAGCATGAAGGGGTCTGTGCAGCTAATTAAAATGAATTAAAACACAGTGTAACCTCCCTAAAGGGAAATGGGAGACCCTTATTTCAAATTTGTTAGTATATTAATTTAGAGGCAGAGAACTGTAAAAAGGAGTGTCAATTAGATTCTGTGGCAGCTCTGCTCTTCACTTCAAATTAGAAGCTCTTGCATTTCATTTTAAGCACTCCAGACCTAGGATTTTGGAGTAACAAGGGCAGGGGAAAAGAGGAAAAGAAATTATTTTGTTTCCTTTTTTCTCTTGTTTCCAAGACTATTCCTTGTTGGATACAAGACACGAAGTCAAACTTGCCAGCTGAAATCTACGCTGAGCTTGCATTACAGTTTTTCTGTTGTTCCTGTACTGTCAGAATCTTCTTAGACCACATCTACTGTGTGATTGGGATAACTAGGCATCCTGCTGGCAGTTACTGAGGAAAAAACACAAACCCAGATTCTAACAAAGTGGATGTGCCTTTCGGGCACTCTGTGGGCATTATCACAGTGTAATTATAGCATTTTCATAAAAAGGATGACAATCTCATCTTAAGTTTCTTAAGAACTTTAACATCAATATAAGCTTTAAAACAAGAGCAGAGAAACTTGAGAGGTAGAAAACTTATCACTTGTGATTTTCATAATGATCTTTGCTAGTAACCTTTCCTTCCCAGCACGAGCATACTCAGTCTGGATTGCTGGTATTTGCTGCCTCCACATGAGAGGATTATATTGTGTCTGATTTTCTGAAAATTAGTTCTTTTGCTCTAATTATGTGTCAATGATTACATTTTACCTCTAGTTTCACAGTATTAACATCTTACTGCTTATTGTTAAAAGATCCAAGGGCTACAATGTGTGTGCATGTGACACAAGGCCAGTATCTTGTTGCAGTAGTTGTTTCAATGGGTAAAGCAACAGTTGTGTGGTTTCTGTTAAAATTCTGCTACCAGTTGAAATGTGAAGTTATGCTGCCTCTAGATTTTATCATTCCTGTATTTGAATGCTTTCGTATAATATCTGTCAGAGATTACACTGCATTTCTGGAGGTTGTGTCAGTACTTCTGTAAAACAAATTGTTTTTCTCCGAAATATACCAATTGTACCTAAGCTCATGGCTTGCTGTTGACCCTACAGATCTTTCTCTGGGAGCTACATGGCATGTTTAATGTCATATTGTTGTCTTCCAAAGTGAGCTATATAACAGATGAATTGTCCTTTTATTTTCATCAGAATCCACGTGGCACATTCTGGTCCGCTGTATTGGCTGAATTCACTTGTGGTGTAAACATGAATGCAGTTTGTATTAAGTAGTAGTACAGACTTGCCATAACGGATTAGACCATTGAACTTCTCTATAAGATCACCCTGTCTCCAACCATTTAAACCGTTCTGCAATCCAAATGCATCCTTTACTGGGGCGAATGAGGAGACGGGCCACAGCTCGATGCAAGTGTCGGTTTGTTGTACAGGAGCATGCACGACTTTATATACACTTTCAAAGGCTGCGCGTTTTAAACTAATTGGTTCTTGAAGCTAAGCATTGCATACTAGGCAATCCCTGATTGCTGGTAGTTAACCACCAATTAACAGCAAGGTGTTGCCTTTCCTTGGCGCCATCCCACTCCCCTGCGCTCTGTAAACAGCCTCATCATGTTGATTGCTGTCTAGACAAGCTCGAGCACACTCCCCTCAGCTGATTGCCATGCATGGTCCTAGTTTCCTGACCGCTCCTGCATCTCCCCCTTCCTGTTGCACAAAAGAACCCCTGAAACCGAGCAAAACCAAGGCACAAGTAATAGAACAAATAAAAAACCAACTAAGACATATTATCAATGTCAAAATAACCCACTGTCTTTGTTCCGTACAATTTTACAATTTCCCCTTTTTGTTTTTGAACAGCTAGTACCAGGTTTGCCATGTTCTGCAGGGCCCTTGCAAACATGACAACCAAGGTAATAGCAAACAAACAATACTGCCAATTGAGTGAATGAATGCTAAAAAGGCTGACATTTTCTCAGATTTTGATAACATGTTGCTGCAATGGGGCGCCTAAAATCCACGCAGCACATACCATCAAAATCCTCACAGCCATGTCCTTGAACCAACAACAAAAAGCAGTGGCAATTTTGACTCACATTCTTAACTGCCTACCAAACAAGGTGATTTAACTCTTTAATGCTTTCCCTGCTGTTACTCTGGATAAGAGAAGAACCGCTGCGACACGTTCCCATCATAGCCTCCTACTACATTAGCATCTACAGAAAGACAATTATCGACAAAGTGTAAACAATATCAGCTTCTTTTGGATTAACATTATACATAGATGGAAGGGCACACCAAACAAGAACTGGTTCACTCAAAAAGTTCGAAACATCGCATGCCTTCTCTGAACATACCTCTGGGGTCATTCCCTTCATTCCCTCTCTTTTTTATGCAAAGAGAGACACTTTGACCATAACAGAGAAGCCCCTATTTACATCTGAGCCCGGACACAAACCGCAGCTGTATGCTCCACCAGGCTCAGGGCAGAAATCGTTCATGTAGTTACATGGCTATGTATCACTACAAGTATGCAGACACCTATTAAACACTAGATAACCATGTTTATCTTTCCTATTCTCCTTCACAATACCTAGTTATTCTCTCATTATGAATCCTTCATTCCCCTTATCAGTGTCAATGGAATCATTGTGCGAGTTGTCCTGTCCTGTGCTTGGTCCAAACGTATTACCTTTGTTAAGTGGTTTGATCCAGGGTGATAGTGTTCGTTCTAGGCGCTGTAAAAGGCGAAATCTATATTCTATGTCCTGATTTTGGGTATCTAACATTAATGCAAAACAGTAATCCTCACACAGTTTTTATTTCATTCTGTAGGGTCGGTGTCGGTATCGGTTGTCTGCAGTAAAGGTTCACGGAAAGGTCTTACATTCTTCGCTGGGATCCATCTAGGTCCTTTTTCTGTAGAGACACAAGCATAACCTTTTCCCCATGTAACAAGAGGATATGGTCCCATAATTTTACCTGTTTCTGGATCTCAGACCAATACTGGGGCTTTAACCCGTGCCTCGAAGGAGGCATTTGCAGTGAAATGTTGAACTATCGGTGGGTTGTTATCTATTAAAGAGCAATTCAAAAAATTAAAAACATACAATGCTTTCTGTAACCGTTCCTCCAGAATAGCCATTCCCATTCCCCCTTTTTGTTGTTGTAATAAACGCTTTAGAGACTGATGAGACCGTTCAATGAGAGATTGACCGGTGGGGGAATGAGGAATGCCAGTAATATGAGTTATACCCCATAGGGCAAAAAAGGTTTTTATAGTGGTTGAAACATAAGCTGGACCATTATCTGTCTTTATCTTTAAGGGAATACCCAATGTAGCAAAAGCACGCATTAAATGTCTAGGAACATCTCGTGCCTTTTCTCCTGTGTGACAAGAGGCAAACAAGGCACCTGAAAATGTATCAATGGAAGAGTGGATATATTTAAGATTACCAAATTCAGAATAATGTGTGACATCTGTTTGCCATAATTGTAGGCTTTGTAATCCTCTAGGATTAACTCCTGTAGCAATTGATGGGAAAGAATGTTTTTGGCAATCAGGACAGACAGCAATAATATTTGATGCTTGTTGAGAAGTAAGGTCAAACTGTCCCTTAAGAGCTCCAGCATTTTGATGGAAAAAAAGAGTGACTTAGTTTAGCTTGTGCAATACGGTCTGGCAGTACTTGAACTGGTAATGTCAATAGATCAGCTCGTCGATTGCCTTCTGCATGAAAACCAGGTAGTGAGGTATGAGACCTAATATGCATAACAAAATAAGGTGCAGATCGAGAGTCCAAAAGGAAAATAAGTTCCTGTAACAGGGTAAAAAGTTGTGAATGTGAAACATTCCGCAGCACAGAAGCTTCAGCTCGTGTAACAATACCTGCAACATAAGCAGAATCAGTAACAAGGTTGAGTGGTACGTTCCATTTTCAGAAAACACGAACAACTGCATTCAGTTCTACTATTTGAAGTGAACCGGAGACTGTCTCTATATCCGAATCCCATTGTCTCCGTTGATCATCCCACCATAGAAGAACAGATTTATGTGATTTGCCTGATCCATCTGTAAAGACAGTAAGCGCTGTGTGTGAGATTGCCACGTCCAATCCTGCGCTGCCTGAGGTTGCTGGACAGAGACTTGAGGTGTCGGTGCTTCTCCGAGCTTGTTGAAATGTCAGCTGTAGCATTTGTGTCTGCGCGCGTCGCTGCCCCGCGCTCCGCGGTCGGTTTCCCTGTATCAGTTGTCCCTGGAAATCATACTTAGATCGACATTGATTAGCATAATGACGCCCTTTCCGACATGTCGGACAAACTCCAGGACCAGGAGGTTGTTGTTTATTCCCCACAGCCCGCTCAAGACAATTTCTCTTTAGATGACCAGGCTTACCACAACCATAGCAATTCCCCACACCACGCATTGTTGCAAAAGCAGCAGCCATAGCTTCAAACTTATGGTCAACCGTACCAATTTGGTTACATGCTTCCACCATTTCCACCAGAGTGGGGTTTGGGTTGGGAAGAGACTTCAATAGCCTTTTACAATCAGCATTAGCATTTTCAACAGCTAGTTTTGTTAGCAATATATCCCGAGTTTCCGCATTATCTACTTGACGTTCCAAAGCCTGTTTTAGTCTATCAATAAACTGCATATAAGGTTCTCGAGACTCCTGAGTGATGTTAGTAAAAGCTTTTTGTGGCTTTTGTACATCAGGAACCTGGAAAAAAGCCTTTTTTGCCTCTTCTCTAATTGCCTCGAGAGCCGCACGGGGGCAGTGTTGAGCCTGTGTTACCGGATCAGCATGTGCCCCGGTGCCCGTACGATGCTCTATTGTCAGTGCAGCTAATGCAGCATCATTATGATTGACATACGTGAGCAGGAGTGCTTGCAGTCCTCCTCTCCAATGCGACTCCCACAACGTGTACTGAGTCGGGGTTAGTAGCAATCGTGCTAAAGATTTCAAATCATGAGGAGTCATGATATAAGTATCAAACACAGAAGATAACAGGCTTATAAAATAGGGAGAAGAAATACCATGTTCTGTAACTGTGCGGCGCAGTTCTTTAACAACCGAAAAAGAAAGAGCCTCCCATCGTGCTCCCCCTGCTCGACCCTGAGAATACAAGACCGGAGCAACTATGGTTTTAGCCATGTCCAAATCCCCCTCCTTTAAGGCTTGTTTCTTTATTTTTGCCCACACATCACGTAGATCAGGAGGGTATAAATCAGGTTCTTTTTCACGGTCTATCGGTCCTGGGTCAAAAGGATCTTCTTCTGGCGGATACCCCACTGCATTGACACCCAGGGGTCTAGAGCACTGTGACTTAGAGGCTGATGAGGAAAGAGCTATAGGAGCTTGCGATTCCTCCTCCTCTCCTTCCTCTGCTTTCATAGTCTCAAAAATAACTCTCCATGAAGAAAGCAGACGGTGGGACTCAATATTGCCTTTTTTTGCAGAATCCCATAATTTCACCCCTGTGTCGTCCCAAAGTTCCCGCGTAAAAATTGTAGATGCAGTCACTGCGGGCATATTTACTTGCACCCACTTGAGCATTGCTTTAAGGTCTTGTCCAGAGATATTTTTCTTATGTTTATTAAGAAGACCTTTCATAAGCTCATAAACGTCTCCTTCTGGGGACGAAGCCTGATTCCCCATTACGGATTTCCCACAGCTCACCTCTCACCTCCGGAGGGATTTCTGGCCGGCTCCTGCTTCCTTTCAGCAGATCATTCAAAGTTCTGTGGGATTCGCTGCATGTCGCTCAGATAGGCGATTCGAGAGCCCTTCACGTTAGATCCTTAAACGCATCACGTCGGGGTCACCAGTTTGCGGCGAATGAGGAGACGGGACGCAGCTCGATGCAAGCAAATGTCGGTTTATTGTATAGGAGCACGACCTTATATACACTTTCAAAGGCTGCGCGTTTTAAACTAATTGGTTCTTGAAGCTAAGCATTGCATACTAGGCAATCTCCGATTGGTGGTTAACTACCAGCAATTAACCACAAGGTGTTACCTTTCCTTGGCGCCATCCTTGGCGCCATCCATCTCCCACTCCCCTGCGCTCTGCAAACACGCCTCATCATGTTGATTGCTGTCTAGACAAGCTCGAGCACATTCCCCTCAGCTAACTGATTGCCACGCATGGTCCTAGTTTGCAGCCCGCTCCTGCACTTTACTACTATCTAAAAAGAAAATGGGCCTAGAGAAAAAAGGGAAAAGTCAGTTCAGACTTACCAAGAAAGAAAAATCTCTTCAAGAAATAGATAAGGGTGAGAAACCCTTGTACCAGAGATAAATGACAAGCTTTTTTTCTTTTTTAATAGTAGAGATTTAATGTAACGAAACATACTTATCAGAACCTACATAGAGCTATGATAAAACTACTAGGCATTTCTGGCAACTTTGGAAAAACCAAGTTTTGAATTGCGGATATTTTTGCTATCTCGCTAATGTAGCTGGAATTTACTGAACTTGTTTATTTAGTGAATTGTGGCTTTTTTTTCTGCACTGGTAACTTGATACATTCCACTTCAGACTTGTTCAATCTGTTTTAATTGCATCCGCTATTGAAACTTTTTTTTTTCTTTTAGAGGAACAGGTTTATGAAAACTCTAGAATAATTCTGATTGCAAAAAATTTGATTGTATTTGTATAGGGCATTTTCAGTGCAGTTTTCAAAAATGGCTTTTTTAAAAAGTTTACATGAAGTAATCAGTCTGGTTGGACAGGTCTGCTTGTAATAGCTAGATTTCTTGTGAATGTGTTATTAATTTTGAATTGAATATAAATGAGTACACAGAAATACCTCTATAAAAGTGTATAGTTAAGTGGAAGGTTACTAGTTTCTACAGGGGATGAGGATTACACCCAAACATAGATGCTATTTAGATTGTCCTGGGAACACAGATAAAATTTTGGAGCAAAATAACTGCAGATTAATGGATTTTACATTTTCTTTCTTTCTGTAGTAATTTGCTATATTGCACTTTCAGGAGATGAATGCAATATTCTGTGTAAATGGGGGTTTGTCCAAGTCAAATTATTTGGACAAAATAACCGTATAATGCAATTTTAAGTAGCTTGTTAAGTGGATATAGTTTACATAAACACAGAGTTAGAGAAGCACCATTATTCCAGTTGCTCTTTTAAATTAGAACTGAAGCATTTTCCATTGGGTGTATATCAACTACTCTTTAGTCCCACCAGTGATGTATAGGGGCGAGCAGTTACGTGAATTGAAGGAAATCGCAGAAGTATTGTGAAACTAATGTCACAGTAGGAAGCACTTAAAAGTAGGAATGAAATTTTTGGCTAGTAAACTTGCAGCAGTGTACCATTTCCAGTAAGGAGAGTATTTGAAAAAAAATGAATAATTCAGTTGATTTTTGAGTGGCTAGTGGTAATTTCCCTTTCTATTTGGATACTCTGTGGTCTTCCTTAGCAAGCATGCTTTGTAAGTTGGCTGAACAGCAAGCCTTCTTCAGAAATTGCATTGTATTTGAAACACAAGGAGCGAAAATGCCTTTTGTAATGATGCTACTTTAATGGATAGTTCAGCTACCCCTGTTTCCATCAGCCTTCCAGTACATTTCACTGAAAGAAGTGAAGCTGAAAAGATGTGTTGCTGCCACTGAAAGATTCCAGTTTCCACTCAGTCAGTAGTAGCAATCTCATTTTTTATCATTTTACTTAGTCCTTCATAGTTCCCTTGCTGTCATCAAGAATGAAAGGCCCAGGGACAAATGCTCTTTTTCTTGGAGACTAAATTTGTTATGCAAATAACTTAAAGCTTGAACTTAAACTCACCTTCAGACTTTTGTGCTTACTGTACGTTGTTATTAAGTAGCAAACATGAAATAAAATTTAAAAAAATCATAGTGAGACAAGTCTTGAATAATAATAAAAAAGGATCAGATGGTGTAAAATCATAATAGCTCTGCTGAATTCAGAATAAGCTGCTGAATATAAGCTAGGAAGTTGACCCAAGGAATACACAATAAATTGGCTGTATTTTCTCTAGATGTGTATTAGAAACTAAAAATATGTCAAAGTCATTATTTTATAATAATAATTATAATTATAAATATTTTTATAATTAGAAAGACTGGATAAATACTAATGAATACCTCTTTTTCATGTTTGACTTGTTCAAGTGTACAGTTTTGTTTGGTTGGTTTGTTTTTTTTCTTGAATTCATGTATTACCTTGAAATCGTTGACTAGGCTTCTGTGAATATCTTGCAATCTAGAGCTTATTGTAAGCAGTTGGCTGGGACTATTACTTATGCAATATTCAAGCTGTTTTGATTAAAAATGTCATATGGCCTGGCTATCCTTGCTTATGTAACTCTAACCAGAAAACTGATTCTAAGAATTGCTGTTTGCAGACCCAGTAGACTTCAGTAGTAAAAAGATGCTTTAATCAAGTTGACAAATGTACAGCCTATAAAACATGGCTTGTTATGATGCTAAACGAATGCAGCCCTTTGAATACTTAATATGTAGGGTTACCTATGTAAGGTCGCTTTTCTACTGGAGACGATTGGAACATGCCTACTTCCACCTCACTGTGGAAAATAAGCATCTTAACCAAGTAAACTGTTCTACAGTCTAATTCATAAGTACTGCTTCAGTGCAAGATCAGGCATGAGGCAGCAACTCATCATTTCCTACTCATTTGCTCCTCTGACAGATAGGGTGCACACTATCTCTCCCCGCTGTGCTGTCCTCCCTCCCCACCCAAATTATTAGCATTTGCAATGTCTTGCCTAATCTCAATGAGGAAAATGGCATAAATTGCCTGGCTTAAAATTTAGAGTTTGAGTGTAATCTCTTGGACTGTCTATGCTTAGATAGTTTCTTATTTTATTTTTGTTGACTTTTAACCAAAAAACCTAATTTTTGTATGACAGCAGAGAAGACAACCTTCAACTACCCAATAAGCCTTAATCCTGTCCTGCTTTCCTCTTGATGATCAGTGTAACCACTAACCACAATGATTTCAGCTACTAAGCAGATTTAAGAGAATGTATTCAGAAATAATATCCTTCTGAGGTGAAAATCTTCCCAGGATAAATTATGTCACAGCTAATGAAACAGACAGCTGAGAAAAGTCAGTAAATCTTGAACAAAATGCCACAGCTTTACAGCTCTGAAATAGTCTGGAGGGGCACGAACTATGCAGGTTTTTGGTTTTGTTTTGTTTTGTTTTGTTTTTTCAGGAGAAAGGGAGTTGTGTGGCAATTATTCTAACAAATTCTGTTTTGCTTTTCTTATATTTTTTTCTGACTTATTTAAATCTGAAATGATGCAAGACAAAATAGGAGAGTAAAATAGTTCTGTCCAGTTACGTTAAAAGGTTGTTATACTTAATATATTTGCTGTTCTTCTGTCTTTTAAAGTCTTGGCTGAATGGATTTTAGTAAGCACTGTTCTGTATCAGTACTTAACCAGGGTACTTTCAAGTTCATTGGTTATTCTTTGTGCTGTAGAATAAATAATTCAGTGTAAGAATTAGTGATGGCAAAGAGGTGTTCAGTTATGCTAACCTGCCCATTCTCCTTTTAATCCATTTTTGTCTTTTGTTGCAGTGATCCTCAATATTGCTTCACATAATCCTCTTCCCAATGGGAAAGTATTATTTTTAGCATTAGAGTACAATTTTCAGTATCTATATTTGGTTAGGTATTGTTTTTTTCTGGTTTATATTTGGTTAGGTATAGGTAATTTTCTATGACTAGCCGCACTGCTCCTGAGATGTACTGATGGTGTGTACTTTTTCATGTAAGTAGGGAGAAGAGAAAAAAATAAATCCATTAAAGCTCTATGCTTTACAGCAACAAGTTACTCAGTTAAACTTAATAGTTGTAATAGAATGACCAAACAAATTGTGATACTTTGACAATTTTACAAGATACTTTGGGTTGTGGTGGTTATGCTGTTTAATAAAGCATGATTTTTCCATATGCCTAACATATCATAACTTGAGAGTGGTTTTTTTATATGAATCTAATGAAATCAATAAGACATTGTTGGCTACAGCAGAAAGTTTAATAGCCGGACCCTGTCAAAAATATTATGACTTGCCACTACTTCTGTGCATTTTCTTTTTATAATAAAAGGAAAAAGAAAGTGGCTGCTGTCATTCTGAATGGTGTAAGTAGAAATGTGACAACAACTTGGGAGGTCTAAACATTTATTGCTCTAAAATAGTGGAAGTAGATTTAAATCCTGTTACAGATTTAATATCAGACAGATATTGGGCAAATTGAAACTTAGTTGTCATAAGATTATGATTTATTTATTTATTTAATAGGTCCTGATCTTGTTTTAAAGAAAGTCTAATTAAGTTGCAGGTAGATGCGGCTTCTTCTAACTGAAGAACAGTCAATAAGGAAAACCTAATTATTTACTTATTTAAAATTATCCAGGTTAAGAGAAGTCCATTGTCATGAGAAAATATGATTTCCTGCCTGTTGTTGACTTGCCCACATGCTCCTTCAATGTTCTGGTTACGCAGCATTTAGCTAGCTGACAGTAAGGGCCCTGTTCTGCTCTATGTACAAGCTCAGAGTGTCTGAGACAACTTATCAATACACACCCTTTTAGTCCTGCTTGCTGACTCACTAATTCAAATTTACTCAAACTTCTGTGGGCTGGCAGAACCCACAAATTACTAACACAGTAAGTGAATACAGTCAGGCTCAAACCTAGTGTCTGCTTCTCTCTGCTCTTGAATCTGGAATCTGCCCCTAGAATAAATTATAGTATTTTTTTCCTTTTGAATCCTTTCACTACTCTAAAATACATTCTCTCTAAGCAAGCTGACCACTTTGTTAATGATTATATTGTCACTGAGGATGTCTTGTTCCAGTAATGATTTAAAAACTCTAAAGGAGTGTTGAATAACACTTTTTCTCCACCTTCTCAAGTGTTTCAAAAAACACGTTAGCCAAACCACTAAATACACTGCTATCAGTGAGAGAGGAGACAATGATATACCTAAAAAGGAAAAGTGTTCAAATTTTGTACTTTTCAGCAGTTGTTCTCTAATTCTTTTCTTCCAAGTGGCCAAGGATCAGAAGGGTTTCTGATCTGCGGTTCTGGAATTCATGCATGCTCAATGTGATTCATGGTTTTAGAATAAAACAGTTTGAATTTACTGACTTGTAATTGAGCTTTTGGATTTCATTTGCTAAACACAGTGTATGGCCAAACAACTGACCTTTATTTTGGCTGGGTGTTTGATGTTCTGAAAAATAACCTGCCTTATGAAATGGAAAATTGAGGTCAAGACTCTTATGTGCCTCATGCAAAGGAATTTCTCACTAAAAATTGCTTGAATTGAGCCATGTCTTGATACTCTGGGCAGTTTGTCTGGAGCAAAAGATTGTTTAATAGTCTTTCAAACTTATTTGGAAGAATTTTTCTGTAAAATTGTCCCCATGAGTATCCTAATCTGAAAGTATGCATAGCAGTGATATTTACTGTAAAATTTCTACTTCTTGTTTGAAAGTTTGTCTGAATATCTCTACCCCTTGTTCACAAAGTTTGCCTTCTCTGTCTGAAGAGATCAGCTAATGCTTTCTTCATGGCATTTAGTTAGATACCGTGTCCCTGCCCCATTTCCCTTGAGCACCAAATACAAGGTTGCAAAAGGACTTACCTTGTGGCTGTTTTCCACATCACATCTTTGGAGGTCAGAGGAAGTTGGGATTTTTTTTAGGGGGTCTGTGCTGTTGTTTCTTCTCCCTTCTAGTACGATTACTCAATATTGAGAGTAGTTTTACATATTTTCCTTCATTATAAAATATATTTCTATGGGTAGGTAAAGGGATACTCATGTAAAAGTTGCCTGCAGTTCCATGTACGATTACACTAAGGGAAGAAAAGTGAAAACGGTACTGTTAACTTCATGTTTTGGAGTATCAGTCAACAATAGTTCTTTTCTAGACGCTCACTAGGCTGATGGGTTGTGGTACCAATGCACTAGATCTCTTGACCTTAAACTGTAGTATAACTGACCCAGTCTCTTTGGCTGTAGTTTGCTTTCTCGATAAAGATTGGCTATCTCCTGTTCAGGGAAATAGATTCTTGTGATGCACATGCTGATAGGAATACAACTTCAATGACTTACCTTTTTGAGGTGGGATTTTCTTGGGACCTCTAAGAAAATAGTCCGTGTAACTTCTAATTTCTTTGAAGACTGGAACGTTTAGTGGAGACAAACATTTCAGCTATGTTTGAAATAAGAGTCACTAAAGCCAGATGCCTAAGGTATTAGTGGCACTCTGTTCTATAAATCCATGCAGGTTATGCCAAACGATGCACGCTGTATTGGTAACATTCATACCATTGCCTGTTTTAAATATTACTTGGATTTCTGCATAAGCCAGTAACTTCATGAAAATTGATTCAGCTGTTCTAGAAAAGCAGTTTCGTTTCCTTTTAGATTCACTGGGATGTGCCAGAACCCCTTAAGAAGGGCTAAGGTACAGACTGGTCACACTGGTATGTAAATTGTCAATGTGCTTCAATACAGAATTTGGGGAATCACTTGTCTCTTTGGAGAGTTCATCTGTTTTTGCATCAGTAGGCAGAAATGTTCTGATGAGTTTGTTACTCATGTTAAAATGCAGTGTATAGCCCTTTAATGGAAAGATTCACATTAAAACATCTGAAGACTGGCTTTCCATATTTCTGGAGAGTAAGATAAAATGATTTTACAATAATTTATGCACCTAGAGGAAAAGTAGAAGTTTATAAAGTAGCATTAATATCATGTTACCTAGCAACCAGCACTAATGAGGTTCAAACCCAATGTGTTATATCACTTTGTGCTCAATTTTTGCAAGTAAGCATTCTGTAGCAGAACTAGTTAAACCATTTCTGCTAGTGTCTTGGACTTAAGATTTATGTAGTTTTAGTCTTGGTATTGAGTTACTGTTTTCTTACTCTCTGGCTACTTCTGTTGCAATCCTAGGGAAGTACTTTATTCTAAATGCTAGCAGTTATCTCTATGCTTTCAAATGAACGACGAGACTTTTTCTTCACCTTTTGAAAAATTACAGTAAAATGAATTTCATAAAACCTTTCAATTTTTATTTGTACGCACACCAGTTCCTAAAAAATGTCTTGGTAATTAAATGCTTTTTCTAATCCACAGACTGTTATTCTTGAGCTAGGCAGTGGATCAATATATGCTGTAGTTTACAAATCAGTATATTAATGATGCTCAATTGTATATTTATTCTCGCCAGTGCAGTGATTATTGCTACAGAAATCCCCATGAGAAACATCTAGCATGGAGCAAGCAAGATGAAATGTCGTGGGTCAGAAAGGGGGAATGCTTGAGAAACTGCTTAAGGCATTGTCTCTCCTGTCCCTTACAGCACTGGAGGTTCCTTCATGTCCTTTCATGAGTTTCCTTGACTGTTTCATTTTTTATGTAAAACACTGCTTTTAGACTGCATTATGAGTGATAGATTTAAACCTGCAAACTAAAGCTAAATGATAGCTCCTCAAATAAGGCAAAGAAAAAGCTAGAGCTCAAAGCAAACAAACAGTAGGAACAATCTCAAGTTGCTAATGTCCACCAGGAGAATTAGCCAGAGGTAAAATATTCTTCATTACCTACAACTAATTATATAGTTCTTAAAGCTTAAAGGGCAATACATTTTCAGGGGGTGGTGGTGGTGGTGTAAAAGTAGTCTCTGAAATAGGACAGTCACTAGGATGCTCCACAGAACCTTAGTTTTACATAAAATTCTTCTACAATAATGGCACTTTCAGAAGAAATGGTTTTCTACCGTTACTGACAGTATACTGAATGTAAGAGGAACAGGGTAATTAAAAACTACAAGCTAATCACATTACCAAAGACAGAATATTCTATATTCAAATAGAGAGAATTGCAATTCTGCATGAAATCTATGAGGGACTTCACTAATAATGCTTCCTGTTCTTAACAAAGATGCAGATATCAAGCAGTACGGGCATGTAAAATACTTATTGGATAAATCAAATCACTTCCTACACAGACAAGTTACTGTGCATCAGTTACCTGGTGGGAAGGGTCAATGAGATGCCATTACCCTTTGTTACCCGCAGCTTCTGTGCTGTGGAGCTGCTGATGTGCAGATATGCTTGTCTGGTTTTCTCTGAAATGCTTTGGATTTTACAAACCTGCACCTAGTGTTTGTCTTACAAAAGTAACTTATTCCTTAAAGCTGTGGCACAGTTGATTTTAAAATTTACTGCTATCCTACATCAACTAAGATATAAAATTAACATCTTGATAAGGAAGCTATATAGAGTAGACTTAGCATCCAGAAATTACATCCAACTACAAGATTGCCATTATGTCAAATGTCATACATATTCAGGTGCATAAATACAGACAGTACAGCACTAAATTTTCTCTCTAGCTTTTCTATGATATGTAAAATATTACAGTTGCCATATGCAACTATCAGACTTTCCAGCTGTATGCGTAATTATTGAAAATGAAGAGCAGCTTTAATGATTAAGCTACTTGGATACTTGCTGGCTGAAAAACTGTATAAATAAAGCAGAATGAGTCCACTCTTCTTTGGGGTGTGGGTTAGAACTAAATTAATCAACAATAAAAATTGATTATACTGTGGTTTTTTTCTCTAAGCTGAGGAAGCAATTCAACAGGAGTTCAGAAATCAGGCACAATAAGTATAAGCTGGAGGAGCTCTGACAATTGTGCCATCAAACACTGAAGAGTTGTCAGGAAGTTGGAAAAGTTTGAGACAGCTTGGCAGGGTGTTCGGAAGTTTAATAGGAAATGATATCAAATACTTGTAAGTCTTGTGTTAAAAATAACTAATGCTTCAATTGAATGTCTGTTTCGAGTCATTTCCAAAGGACCAACATTTTACCAAAGTGGACAGACATCACAGTGAGGTCTTTCAAGACAATGGGGTTTTTTTTCCGTATGCTTTGCTTATAATGACAAACCTTGTTTACCCTTACCTGGTATCGGTAGTTGAAACTAAAGTTATGAAGCCTCCTGTATACAGGTGCCTTTTAAAAAACTCAAACATTTAATACTTAATAATGAGCCCTTATAGCATATGCTCAGTTTATTTTGGAGCTCTGTTGGACTACTTGGAACAAATATCGATCACACCTGATCTGAGACTTGAATGGAGAAACTTACTGGCTTGACTTTTGTTTTCAAAAAGAAGTAACAAGACTTAAAAATAAATTTTAAACTTTGGATTTCATAAAGCTTAATTTGAAAGAGTTTACAAACTTTTAAAAGAGATTAAGGTAATTAAAATTTGGTTCTATATTTAAAAAAAATAATTCTGACTCATAAAGAACTTTAGTCAGGAACTTGAGAGAAATGCTCTGCTAATAATGTAACTTATGTATGTAGAAGACCTGTGGTAAGTTAGCCCAAAGTAATGTGTGAATCTTGCACATTCAGTATCTCCTCAGCAAATGTCTTCTATAAACATCAAAGCAGTTCAAAAATGTAACAGTGCTTGTTTGCGTATGGGACTGTTTCATCCACAGGTTGTGATATTGCAGTAATATTATCTGATTTTAGAATTTAAAACACAGATCAATGTTTTTATTTAAGAGTAGGGAATGCTTGCTCCTTTAGGCAGAGGACTCTTTCAGCTGGAGTATGAAATAGCTGTCAAAATTGTGTGCTAGTAAATGAGTGTCTCTATGTTCAAAAGAGGGCAGTTGGCTTTATCACTAGTTACAATTTATCATTGATACTTGAGCACTTGAGTGTCATCCTTAAGTTGTTTCTGTGACGCCATTTAGAAAGTGTTTATTAGTGGATGTAGAAGAGAGGCAGATTGCATGGATTTGAGGATGTGACTGTTGTTTAACAGTTTCTACTGTAGCATGAAAGTCTACTTAATGTTACCTGCAGGTCTTAGGTCTGGTAAATATATATGGTTATAAATAAGCTCCTTCCCAGTAACTGCAAATTCCACTGCAGAAATTGCTCTGTATCTCTAAGTCTGTGCTTTGCTGTCTTACCACGTGTAATAAGATGTTGTGCTTTGTTCTTTAAAATAATAAATATTTGTGAAACAGATTTAGAAAAGATCCCCTGTCACTAAATCCATATTTTCTCTTAAAGTCTTTGACCTTCAGAACGGCCATTTTGTGACAGGGGAACCTGCTTTACCAGTAGATATGATTTCTTTAATGGAAACACAGTATTTATGTGGCTGTACATGCAAGGGAATAGTAGCCTAGTATGGATACTGGTTTCTGTTTTGCAGGTGTCCTACTAAGTTAGTTATTTCATTATCCTTCAAATGTGTGACTTGATTATTTTTGACTGTAGATAGTTTCCTCCCTTATACCATTTTTCCCCTTCCTTGAAGGTGTTGCTGCTGTGCTTCCAGCTAATGTACTTTAATCTCCTTGTTATGTTAGCAGTCTTTAGCTAGCCGAGTCCCTTGAAATCTGAGTTTTCTGGGGCAGCATGATTTTGGTGATGAAGATGCATAATAATTCTACCTCAGTTTATAAGCTTTTAGTGCTGTTTGATCTTGAAACTGACACAAGAGTATACCACTTCATTTTCCTGGTCACAAGTATAGTTGGGTTTATAGTTCAAAGACATAAGTGGTGGTGACTTGTATTATTCTGTGTGTATCTTAATCTCTTTGAATGCGTAAATAGACTAATCAAATACATGGTTGTCACATCTGCCCTGCTGTAATGATTACTCCAGTGAAGATGAATTTCTTCTTCGTAAGATGATGTTTTATTTTGCAGGAATTTCTTGATTTCCTCCTCCATAAGGCTAGTAAAGTAACTGTTTTATGGCTTTTAGTGTCTTTCTGTTACATTGACACTTAATGGACAAGTAGGCAAAGGAAATTGAAAGATTGAGGTTCTAATGTAACAATGGCATCAAAACCAGTCTTTCTTGAATACCACAATAAAGTTATACAGTATTGTTTAAAAACAAACCAAAATACCCAGGATAGGTTACAATTAGATGTAGAAGATAGATGTGAAGGAAATTAATATTTGGGAAAACCGGTATATACAGAATATCTTTTTAAATGTCTTTCTGAAAGTAATATTCATAAATGTTTTGGGAGACCTTATATTCTTTGTAAACAAGTAGTTTTCAAACTATTATAAAAACTACATTACTGAAATGCTGCAATAATGAATGGTTGTTGTGGAGGAAAAACCAACTAATTCCCTGACTAAAAGTGTTAATGTTGCTTGGTTTCCTGTCTTTTCCTTTCCTACTAATTTTTTTTGTGTTAGAGTTTAAACTAGAGGTAAATGGGTTTATGGATAAAATAGAACCTCTTCTATAAAATTGCTGCAATGGGGAAATTCTGGGATAGATCCAGTTTGGAACCAACAGTTTGACTGTTAACAAGACCAAAGTGTGTGACTCAGAGCTGGTGATAGGTCTTGGTAATTACGTAGCTATTTTCCCAACAGTGATAACCCTGGTAGTAGGGCTGCAGCACATTTTTGGTGTTGATTTCCTACAGGGGCATGTTTATGTTGGAGACTGTACACAAGCTGCTGTGTGGACATCAAATTATTCTATTGGTTGGAGGATTAATGAGGTTAAATTAGCTCAGTCATTTACTGCACATTTTATTGAGGTTCAAGCTGTTCAGAATGTTGCAGTTAATATAAGTAGCCCAGAATGTTGCCAGTTAAATGTGAGTTACTCATCAGGGATCCAGAGTTCATTATTGGAAGGAATAGGACAACTTCACTTGGTGACAAAGTTCAACTTGATGGTAATACTCTTTCCTGTGTTATTTGAGAGGCAAAACTGGAGAAAGATTAATTGAACAATAGCATGGCATGATATCTTGATAATACATTTTGGGGAAGGTATTGCTTTCTTTATACCTGTTCTACAAATGGAAGTATTGGTGATTAAAAGACTCCTTCAGGGCCTTTGATTTGCATAAAAATTGTCTCCCGTCAATTAATAGAAAAAAATAATTTAGAATCTAAAGGGGAAAGTGAAGAGCTAGGAAGAGTATCTCTGCTTACAAACTAAAATGCTGCAGAGGAGAATTGCTGTGAAGACACCTGCCATGTCTTTATTTCATCTTGCATCAGAAAGTGTTGAACGCAGAATGGTCCATAATATAGAGGTTTTCTCTAAGTGTCTCATAAGTCTGTTAATTACAAAAAAGGTCTTTGATTTACGACATTTAAATATGCTTCAGAATATAATGAGTATAATTATTGATCTGGAATGAACTCTTGGTTTTTATTTTTTAGAAATAGCTTTAGAAAGTCCATCTAACTTTCAATGGACTTTTTTTTTTGGTATCATGGTACATGGTCATGTAGAAAAGGAAGTGTTGTGGGTACCATGGTATGTCTGGAATGCCACTGAAAGTTAACAGGAAAGTAAATAGGCATGACTTAAAGCTTTCGCCATTTGAAGGGAGCCTGATTTTACTTGTCTAGTTTTCAGTGCTCTTGAGGATAAAGGAGGATTGCCCTGATGAGAGGTAATGAATTTGGTTTTTTTTTGGATGGGAGGAATCTTCTCACTGAGGGAACTTCAGTGGCCTGTTGGGAGCCATGGGGAAGAATCAGGTCTAACTAGTTAAAAAAGACAAGTAGTTACTAAGCAGTAGTCTAAGACAAATTATTGTTTTCTTTTAAAGTCATCAGATGCTTTTAAATCATCTTGATTAATTGAATAAAATACTTCTGAGAAAAACTGAGGTGCCCTCTTACTCCCAGAGGCTGAATATGTATGGTTTGTAAGAAATCAAATGCGATGTGTCAGCAGCTTTTTTTTTCTGGGAGAGAGAGTAAAGGGGGGTGGAAGCACAAAAGCAGAGTAGGAAGCCAAGTCAAGTAGGGTAGTGCTTTTCAAAACTGTAGACAGAACTGGATTTTGCTGAAATTTGCCCTCATCCTGAGTGCAGACATGACCTCATGCTCTCTGTGGATTCCACAAGCAGTACCTTTTGATTAGTATCTAGATGTTAGGATAAGGCTGGCATTTCTGTGGTCATAGCTGTAAACAGGGTATCTCTAGGTGCCTTGCTAATTGAAATTACCAGAAAACTAACTATATTTCCTAATACAGAGAAACATCAAAAGGAATAATTTTGAAGTCAGCTAGTCTGTAAAGGTGTTTAACCAACATTATAATATGTTTTTATCAGTCTATCAAGTTAAACAAACTTCTGATAACTAGAAATAAAATTGTTGGGGCAATTGTATGCAGCCAAATCTAGTTAGTTTTACTGTTGCCTGTAATCTCACATACTTCAGTAGGGCCAGTGATTTCAAGTGAGGAAGATCTGGCTCATAAGACATAATGTACAAACCTGATAAATATGAAGTATGACCCCATAGCAATCAAGTTTTTATGACAAAATGAGTTTGAAAGAGCGGGACCATGTGTTATAAGGTATTTTGTTGTACTTAGCTTGATAATGACTGCAACTCTACAATACTCGTTCCTTTGTCTCTTCTGGGTATGGTGTTTCATTTTTACACCTTTCTCATTTAGTTGGGATAGCTTCAGGGATTTATTTTTTTTTTTTTGTCTCCTTGTGTTATGCAGGCTGAAAAATACCCTCAGGTTTCACAGTTACACTTTAAGTCATTACACACTTGCTGCCTCACTTCTGAGAGCTTCAGCATCTCTTCCCTTGCATGTTTTTGTGTTCAAGGCAGCCAGCTGCAGTGTGTTAGAAAAGTTCCTTCGTCTTTGGGAACACCTGAAAGAGACATTCTTTTTGTCTTCATCTTAGGTGAAAAAGTTTTGCTTCAAAGTAGAACGGATTCTTCTCTTCTCCCCTCAGATCTTTTCAGAAATACTACTTTTACAACTTTGTTGACAACACTTTTTAAGCATAGATGTGCTATGTAATACATTGCATAAATAAATATAAACAGACTATGGACAGAGTTCAATATTAAAGAAAGAATCATGAGCATCCCATATTGGGAAATTATTTTTTTTCTGGATCCTTGGCTGCTGTAAGATAGCTCAGTACTATAATTCAGTGGAATTATGTTGGCTATGTCAAGTTGATTCTTTGACCCTTTTAAGTCTATATTTAGCTCTAAAACATAAAGCCAGAACAATACTGTATTTAAGACTGTAAAATTTCCTAAGCATCCTTTTTGTTGGCACTTTCTGAGTGCTTGCTATCTTTTTTTACATGAATTTCTTTTCTTTTTGAAAGCCCAAAGAAAATCTTTGCCAGCTGCTTTTTTTTTTTTTTTTTGTACAGCTTATTTGCCTTTCCACATGCGTGTAAAACACAAAACATAGAGCAATCTTAATTTGTTTTCCTTGGGATCTTATCATTCCAGCAGGATAGTTGGTGCAGTTACTGACAAAAACAAAACAAGCACATTTGAGGGTCAGCTGAGATAAGTGAGTTCAGGAAGCAAACTTTGGCACAAATTGTTATGTCAATGAGACTGATGGGCTAAAAGGCAAAGTCTGCTGAAGTCTTTTTTTTCCTCATGGACTAGCCCTTTGTCTCTGCTTAGGTGTTAATCATGTTGGAGTTGCTGTGAGTTATGTCTGACTTTTCAGATTGGATGGTATATGTGGGTCCTACTCTAGTAAATCTTCAGGAACTCTTACCTGTTGCACCTCATCAACTCACAGTTCTTCTGCACTAGGTACGAAAAACATAGGAGCACATGTCCCACAGAGTGGAGATACTAAAAGAGATGATCAGGAGCTTTCTGATTAAACAGCATTTATCTGGGGTGGGGAAATGTGATTTTGTCAAAATGGGAGCCTGTTTTGTATGCTCTATTTTAGTGAAACTTCAAGCAGAGAAACCCTGCACCCCTCCCGATTCCAAAGTCTCAAACTTAGAATGAAGAAGGAAAGGGGAATAGAGAAAAAGCCTTGCATGTCAAACTTCCAGTTAATGTTCTGACTTCTTAAACTAGACTGTTGAACTGTATTCCTGGATATACATGAGAAGGAACTCAGCCTACAGACTCCTGGCAGTTTTATAGTGGGACTTTCTCTGTCTTTTGAAACAGCCTCTGAGCTTTATTGATTTCATCCCACATAAATCAGGAAAAGATTAAATCTGGAAGAAAACCATGGAATGATAGAACAGCTCTGTCAAAAACTCAGGAACACTTTAGAACATTTGCTACAAGTTTCCAAAGTTGTTTAACACTGTTACATTTTAATTTATCATGACTTCAAAGGAAACATTTTTTTTCTGAACAAAACTCAGCAATGTTCTTTGTTTTGCAAAATGGGTATGCTGCACAATTTTTGTTTCCATAAAATTCTTGTAAATTTTTTTGTTTCAGTTCTAACTTCAGGGAGATAGCTCTTTATCTGAGTATGGTATGTTGAAAAAACTTTATGGTACGATCTTGTGCTATAGGTCATAAGAATGTGCACTTTCCTGAAACAGTTTGACTTGGGAGTAGCAGAGCTATTGTGTCTTCCCAGTGTTTCAGCAGTTTGACGTGGGAGTAGTAGAGCTATTGAGTCTTCCCAGTGCTTGAAGCCTGACAGAAATTTTCTTCTGCACTTGTTCTAAGCCAAGCAGATGTCATTTATATGCAGTTAATTAGTGCAATATCAAGCCTAAGGTGACATCTCAGCAGTGCTTTCTAGCACAGAATCAGCATTGTGCTTTCCATGTTCATGTGACCCCTGAATGACTTTAGGTATAGACAATGATTATGTTTTTCTGCCTAGTATGGTGTTGGCCTCTCAGTTTGACCAAAATCTGTGACCTCTGCAAGGGTGGTATGGTGGTTTTTACTCTGCTAAAAAAATGCAAGATGTGCAAGGGTTCAAAGGCTTGTAGAGATGTGAAACATAGGAAAGGTGATCTCTGGGAAAACTTACATTACTCTTCAATGCAGGAGATCTGGACAACTGCCAGGTCTCATGTTCTCCTTGTTTACCTGTTGATGTTAAAACTGAGTTTGTTTTAGCAGCTATCCATCCCTAATTATGGAGTCACCATTAATCTGTAATGCCTGGCTGGTTACATCAATAGCTTGAAGCAGATATCAAAACTCATTGTTGCTTGCTGAGAAAGGGCCTAGAATAAGGAAAAGGATGTACTAATACTTCAGAAGTCCTTACCATAAGCTGTTTATTCTCTTTCAAAGCTCGTTTGCCTATCTGCAAACAAGGACTCAGAATTTCAGGGCTCCCATACAGTGTTTCTGAATTTTTCACTTTGGGCAGTGGCTTATAGCAAGCATACAAAATAAGTTTGTAGTTTTGTAGCAAGTTGTCCTACTTTTACCTCTGGAAATAACTATTACTGGTTAGAATAATCCACTTGTCACCACTGCACTGAAGTTAGGGTAAATAGGTAATACAAAAGCCAATAATTGACATTTCTAACATCAGTTACTATTCCTTCTTCTTGGAAAGATTCTGCAGTGGATTTAAACACAGAGAAAGCCACGTTCTAAACAAGCTGACATTTGTAGTAGTGTCTTTTCTCTCCAATAGGGGAAAAACGTGAGATGTGATTTGTTACTGTCATTGTTTTAGCACGTAGAAGTCATCCAGCTTCACTCAGGTACTGCACAAAATTTTGTTCTTGACTACTGGGAAAGGCTGTCTAAGAGTTTGGTTTGGATTTCAGTGCATTTCTACAGCTGGTGACCTGCATATAGTGTCAATCACATAACAGGATGCACAATTAGGTTTGTCATAAAGTGTGTCATAAGGTTCTCCCTGAAACTGTCTACAGCTTTGTTGTTATATGTGCACTGTATGTTTTTGCTGCTTGTCTGCAATCATATGTGTTGGTGTTGTGGAAAACTTTACACTCTTAATTAAATAACTCATTGAAATGATTATGACTGAACATCTCTATAGCAGACTTGCTTTCCTCTGAACAGGGAAGGTGGCTCAGTCCTTGATCAGCAGAGTTCACCCTTTGGAGAAGCATAAGGTGGAAAAATAATCAAGTCTATTTCATATATTTTTAGAAAACATAAGTTAATGCTGATGTATTCAGTCATGTTTTTCTGTCAGAATGTTAGTTGCTCTTCACCTAATGAAAAGTGGGTTTTCTGGAGGTGCTGAAATGTGGTGACAGGAAGTTTCTTTGAATGACATCTTATGCTTAAGGGTCCTCATGCATGCTGCACATGGGGGAGAAAATACATCAAGTAAGTGTACCAGTTTGACAACGTGGTAGTAAAAGAAGTGGGTGGAATAAGTAAAAAAAGCCAAATAAGAAAGGTTTAGTAGTGAAGGCTAGGTAGGAGCAGACGTAAAAGATGGGAGGTAATTGCGGAACCAGAAAAGTGATGGTTTCCTACAGAGAGATGCTAGCTGAGTTGAGCATGTAGTTGTGGCATTAGAGGATGGAGATGCAAAGGGCTTGAAGGAAAGCTGTAGGTGTGGAACTAAGAACAAAGGATTTTGTCAAATCATGTTTTCTTTCAGAGGAAAATATTGAACAAATTTATGAAGAGGATGGCAAACAAGCCCTACTTCTATTTTTAGCCTAATCAAATAGTTCTGTGACATTAAACATATTTGGAGAGATAAAAATAATTTCAGCCAGAAAGGGAACTGAAAAATTTCAAGACAGCAACAAAGTAGAATCTCTGAAAATGAACTAGTCATTGTACATAGGGGGACGTGAATATTCTATTTAGGTAAAAGTTCCTTCCAGCCCCCCTCCCCCCCCCCCCCTCCCCCGCTTAAAGATTGCTGATGTGACTTGCCTGTCAAGTAGATCTTTGTCTGGTTTGAGGGAACTGTTCTTTTCCCTTTGCATTTTTTCATTAGGTAAAACTCTGATTTGGGGGAAGGTCATTGTAATAAAAAAAAGCCTTTCTTCAGTATTTGCCTTGGAGAACATTTTTTTTAAACCCTGTCCCATTTTTATATCTTGACATACTAAATAGAGACAGGCAGGTATTATATAGTATACTTTGTATTATAGCTTTATTAGAAATGTTTACTGCTTTGGAAAGGAGAAAGTGATGAAAACTGGCTGCAGATTTTGGAGTGACTCGTGCTTTATCTTCACATTAAAAATAGAGAATTGCACAGCTGGTAAATCAGCAGAAAAAAAATCTTCAACTGATGTTTTGTAACACTGAACAAAGTTCTGTACCTTATGCAAGGTGTGAATTCTTCATTGTGTTCACTTAATATACAACTCTTTAGTGTTGTGCTTTGAGTATTATTGATTGACTATTAACTTACTTCAATGTCTGCTTGTCCTTTTCCACTGCAGACTGAGCTAGAATAATGTTATTCTGTGTTTATCTGCAGTCATTGTATAATATGTAGACACTCATAAGGTTCTCATTCTTTTAAGATGTAGAGTGGTTGTGAAAAGGTTCGCCATGCCACAAACCTGCATCTTAATGTGCGAATGTAAAATCTAAGTAAAATAGTTTCCATAAAATGCGGTAGGTTGAAGCTACCTAAAGTGTGTTTTACTTGCAGCTTCAGTTGGCTGAGAATTTTCCCTTTTCTCTACCTTTGTATTGATCTCCGTTGAAACCCAGATGTAATCCTTCAGATACACTGTAACAGGATATTTTAATGCCCTCTGGATTAGATACTTCTGCTGTGATATTGATCTCTAACTTTGAATAATCATTACAGATGTGACCTAATACATTAAGCAAAGTTCGATGCTAGATGATAACCCCTCTATTTTGAGGTTAGAGGAATCACCTTTGGTTTCACCAGGAAATTAGAAAAGGTGAAGAGTGGCGATGCATATGAAATGTTTTGCTTAGTTGTGAAAATAATTAAAATACTTTCTACTGCATTGTCAAAAACCATAATACTTGTTTTATTTTTCATATGTTCTTTGGTTTATGCTTTTGGGTACTTGGGAACTAAGTAGCATGGTATTATAGAACTGAAAAACTCTACATAATAGAACTAAAATAAGTAATTTATAAAGTTATCTTATTACTTTCCTGCAGGAGCGGGCTGGAAACTAGGACCATGCGTGGCAATCAGTTAGCTGAGGGGAATGTGCTCGAGCTTGTCTAGACAGCAATCAACATGATGAGGCGTGTTTGCAGAGCACAGGGGAGTGGGAGACGGATGGCGCCAAGGATGGCGCCAAGGAAAGGCAACACCTTGTGGTTAATTGATGGTAGTTAACCACCAATCAGGGATTGCCTAGTATGCAATGCTTAGTTTCAAGAACCAATCTGTTTAAAACGCGCAGCTTCTGAAAGTGTATATAAACTCGTGCTTCTGTACAATAAATTGACATTTGCTTGCATCAAGCTGCGTCCCGTCTCTTCATTTGCCGCACTTTCCAGTTCTAACAGTGTTCTCTGAACCTTGCATTTATTTTTCTCATGCTAATGTGCAGGGGTGTGTATGTGAAAGAGGGTCTTTTCGTAGTGTAAGTTTTTCCACGCTTGTTTATTTTTCGCTTGTGCTTTATTCATATGTCTCTGAAAGTACTTCAAAGCTTCTCTCTTCAGGCTTTGCCTGCAAAAGCAGAGTTTTTCCCGCCTCTGCTAAACTGCAAGTAAAAATGATTGAAGACTTGTTTATTGTATTGACGATGCTTATTTAATATTCAAACCCTCTTTTATATTGTTATGACTGCTAAAAACTAGTTGAGCAATGTCTACTTTAAGGTAATGCTTTTTTCAGACTACCACTTAAGCAGAAAGGCATGAGTCTGAGAGCAGATGTGAAAAAAATAATTGTAAAGAGAATTCTGCACACTGATGAAAAAATGAGCACTGCTAGTGGTGTACAGAGATTGTTCAGGAAAAAACCCCTAAAAATAACAATAGAGGAAGATTATTAGGTTAGCTTCTGTAAAAAAACTGCTCCCAAAGAGCAAACAGGATAAAAACTGTAATATCAGTTCTAACAGTTAAGAAAGGCTTTACAGCTGCTTGTAAGATGGACTGTGGTATGTAAGCTCAAATAAGCCTGTGTCCTGTGCCTTATCTCAGGATGGCAGTGAATAAAATTGACCTAGAATAAATTCTGTGAAGATAGCCATCTCCAAGGTTATAAAAGACTGGTAGCACTGGAGTAATTGAGGCTGGAGGAGAACTATAGAGCCCTGGTCAAAGCGGGTCCAGTCACATCAGGTTGCTCAGGCCCTAGTCCAGCTGTCTTGAACGGCTTCTAAAACCTCTCTGGCAGCCTGTAATGAACATTTCTCATGGTGTTTAGAAATAAAAATTAAAATAAACCCCAAACACTAGTTAGAATTGTCCATGCTTCAGCTTGTCTTGTGGTCATGGTCAACTTGCTGTCCAGGTGGATCCTTTCCTGCAAGGTTGCTTCCTATCTATATGTATACATAGATAGATAAAGGTATAGTTAGATCTCTATTTCACTAGGTTGTATTAACTTGAGACAGCCTGTCTGTACGAGCTGAGGATCAAAGAAAACAGACTAAAGAGCAGGTTTAAAATGTATATGTAGAGAGGTACTGTGGGATTGAATACTTAATCTGCAAGAAAAAGTTCCTTGTGATCTGCGGCGTCTGCACAGGAAAGTGGAACTACCTGAAATAAGCCAAGAAACCAGCAGCAAGATAAATATCTGCAGGTCATTTAATTCTTTATGATGTCTTGATCTGTTGTGTTTTTCATCTTTCTTGCATTTGTGCACATTGACCAGAACAGAAATCATTTGAAGATGTGATACCTGCCACAAATCTGTGTGAAAAATGCACCCCCAGCTACTGAGATTTTTGTTCTGACCCTGCATTGCAGATGTTGCTGGGGTTTGCATGTTCTCACTGGTCAGAGTGAGTCTGACTAAAGCTTTAGATCATATCCTAATAGCAAGATATTTCTAGCTTCCTTTATGGCTCCTTTCCACGTTTGCTTCAGAAGCAAAGGACAATGTAGCAATACTTCAGAACTGCTGAGGAAATTGAACTGATTTAGCACCTTCCTACTGTTCATAGTCTCTTGCTTTCACTACCAGTTCAAGATTTCCTTCTTGAGTTTTTCTTTCTTCTTGTCTTTGGATTTAGAAGCAAATACAACTTCAGAGGTTCTGATATTTTTCTCATTGTTTGCATTTTACATTTCAGCGCCTAGGTACAAGAATTGTGTGTGTGTTGTGTTTGTTTGTTTTTTGTTTTTTTTTGGTTTTTTTTTTTTTTTTTTTTTGTACCAGTGGCAGTTTGCAGTTCCATTATTCTCCTTAAAGAGAACAATTTAAGAATGTGTGTGCTCCTCCTATGTTTTCAGGACTGTTCAAATATATTTCAAATCTTAGTGCTTACCTGTTAACAAAACAGCTGACAGATTTGGCATTTAGTGTTTTGTCCAAACAATTCCAGTCAATTTCAGTACTTATGCTTTGATGGTGGAGTGCATTTAAAAACAATAGTATCCAGGCCTGTAGCGACTTATCTATCGGATACAACTGCCCAATATGGCTTATATGTCCAGTAGGAAATCATACTTTTTGCTACATATTAATTTGAACTTTTTACAAGACTGACTTTTAATGCTTTCAATAGATGGCAAATAATCTGCATCTGGTAAAACAATGTTTCACAAGTTTTGCTTTATTGTTGTGCTTTATGATATTCCGAAGAAATGAGAGTTGTCAATAGGAACTGAGAAATTTTGTTTCAGAAACTTATTTCAAGAAAGTATCTGCAGGGGTAAAGGAACAAGCTGAAAGAATTTGAAGTACAGTACTTTTTTTTTTTTTTGGTAGCGCTTCTCTGGATAAATAATTGGATAAATATTTAGACAGCTGGGAACATAGAAATAGCTTTTTTTTTTTTTGTACTGAAACAGAATTAATTATTTAAGCAACTAGATTTTGTTTTAAGTTTACATTTTTCCAACTCCTGCTTATTCTTTCTCAGAGGTGTTTTTCACTTTTTAGGGCAGCTGCTTAGTTTTTAATTGCAGTATGTCCCTTATTTTGCAACGTTTTCCTCAGGGGTGACTTCGCAGGCTGAAGTAGCTTGCTTATGAAAGTTGCATGACTTTTTAAAAAAGAAAAAAAGACATAACAAGCATCACTCTCTAAAATGCATGTGACTAAGAGTTATTTCTGCTAACATGTTTTCTATGATATACTTCTGATGAAAAGCCAGTCTTGTGCAGCAAACTGAACAGGTCAGAGCTGTGATGATGTATTCCTCATTCAGATATAAGGAGAAGATTAAGTTTGGTTTGAAAGTTCTTATTAAAAAACCTTTTGAGAAGAATAAATTGTATGTATTCAGCCTCTGGGGAAAAAAAAAAAAGTGTTTCCAACAACTGGTTTAGGATGGCCTTTGTAAAATCAGGCAAAGCTTCAAATATTTGAATTCAGAATTATAGTGGTTTTCACAGTGTATACCAAAGAAGAGGGGTATTGGGATTCCACTCTGCACACAGACTATACAATGTTTATCAAGTCATAAAGTAGTGGAGGAGCAAAGGATGTTTTTAAAGATATAAGTTCAGAGAATTATGTTGTTTCCTTCTACTCCTAGAAGGAGAATGCTTTTCCTGTAGGAGTGAGGTTTCTTTGAAATCAGGACACTCAATGTCAAAACCACTTCAGTATTCTCATGTATAATAATATTTTTCCTTGAAGGAGGCCAAATTTGAACTGATAGGAGCTGTTTGACTCCAGGACATAGTTTCTTAACTGGTGTGTGCAGAATTGTGCTTGTGTATGGGGTTTCTGTATGGAGGAAAAGAAGGAAGAGAAAGGAAAGAAGAAAAGGAATATGTGAGACTCCATAAATGTGTAGGAAGTCATGTGAAGTAAACAGAGCTTAAAATAACCAAGTAAGTGATCTGCCTGAAACAGGGAATTAACTATATTTGAGAGAAACATTTACATCTACTTTTTCTTCTGTTCATTCATGAACCAAACCTTGAGGGGCTTGTACAATCTCTTGGCAAATATTGTGACTACATTTTAAAAAAGGAGAAAAAATGGTACATAAAAGAAAAATAAAAAAAGGGTGGGATGAGGGGTGAGGGAGGGGAAGCAAGAGAGTTAATCTGACCTTAACGGGATGGATGACTTCTTAGAGCACTTTTGAAGGAAAAAGTATTGACAGATTTGGGAGCAAATGGATAAGAGGTGTTTTTCCCAAGTACTTTGTGCCAGATGTATCTTGTCCATTTACTTGATAAAACAACATTTTGGTCTAGATGTAGGAAATCTGCTTATCTGAACTTCATAAACTGTTTTGTGTAAACCTCTATGGGAAACTGCTCAACAAAGTGTTAAAATGGTAGTTGATGAGGCGGAAAACTAACTACTAATATTAAGGGGAGAGCAAGAAGCTGCACTGAGAAGGGCAGCATCAGTCTGTTAATGCTGATTCTCAAGGTTTGTCTTGAGACTGTTCTTTGTGATGAATGAAATGTTATGACAGAGGATCAGGAGACTGGTAGCATGGAGGACTAGATTATTGTGTTGGAAGAACTGGATGGCCTCCATAGGGGAGTGTAAGATGGGACAAAATTCATTAACATGTAATGAAGTGTATGTGCTAATGAGAATTGCTCTCATAAGTAAGAATCTTTTACATAAAAAAAACCCCAAACACCAACAAACCAACAAACCCCCCAAAACAGTAACCAGGAAAAAAAAAAAAAGACCCCACCCCAAACCAGTTCTGGTTACATTGACTCGAACAAGACGTTTCAGGAAAAATTTCCAATACTATTGTATTTAAAGACCTGACAGTTTTAATTCAAGAATATCGTATTTGTAGTAGTTCTGAAAAGTCTGTGTTATTTTAGATCGTAATTTTTACTGTCACTAACGTGACATTTTCAATAAAAATGATGAAAGTGAAGAAACAGCATGGAGTCTGTCAATTTGAAGGAGGAATGGCATGATGAAGAAAGAGATCATCTGCAACATGTTGCTTAGAACGTCTTGGATGCATAAATCCACCTATCAGAGTCACTTACCAAGAGGGATTTGAGTTGTAGATATTTCCACTTAAATATTGTGTATGGAAGATTTTCTGAAATTTCTCTTATAATTTAGGTGTCTTTAAGGGAGAAGTGGGTTACTAATTTATTTGGGGATTCTCTAGCAGCCATTTGACAAAGGTGCCCTGGAGGCTTCTCTGGTAGTTGGGTTATTTACCTGCTCCTTTTACTTTCTTGTTTACTTCTGCCCAGAGTTTTCATATGGGGAGAGTGCCTTACTGTGCAACTGGATCATCTTTTTTCATATCTATTACAGAAAAGAGCTAAAATTTTACTTTGGTCCTGGTGCGTATAAAATAGACTGAGGCTGTATTTTTCTTATAGCTGTGTTTCCACTTCTTGTAACCCTTCATCTCCAAATCTCAGTAGTTCAGACCAGATGTTTTTCCTGCTTCATCCTATCTGCTTCATTGTCATACGTTGTGGAAAATAATGGAAAGATGTTTTTAAAACAGTAAAAATCAATCTTGGAAAAACATGTAGTCTCTGTAAGATCAAGAAGAGCTAAAGTGAAAAAATATTCCCTTCCTTTGAATCTGTCAATCACTGCTTTGGACAGAAGATTGAAAGTATGAAAAAGGGAGAGGATTTTTGACCCCAAGACATGTCCAGCTTGTCTCAATGACAGTCTGATCTAAATATGGCAGATTTTCTGCATAAATCCCAGTTAACCTAATATTGGATCACTGATTAAAATCCCCAAACCAAATGCTACAATAGGCAAAAGCTTTAAAATCCTTATCATAGCATGTATGCACAGGGGAGTACTCTTAAAACCAGAAAGTTTAGTATTAGTAGAACACAGGCTGAACAATGTTTCATGTAGAAGTAATAATATAATGTGTTGAAATGCATGGATGCTTTCCAGGAATCTGACTATCTGTCATGTGAACTATAATCATGAAGGAATTCATTTTCTTCTTTTACACTCTGATTTAAATTTAACTTATCTGTTTCTCCCAGATAAAACGTGATATCTCTGAGGCCATTTGATAACACAGTTCTCTGATTCCATAGACAGTGTAGTTTTCTTTGCTTGAGGGAGAGAAGGGAAAGAGGCAAGGCATAAGGTTATAAAGCAGATTAAGCTCATCCTTAAAAACATTAAAACCCCCAAACCTACTATATTTCTAGTTACTGTATTTTTTCACTAATTTCTATAATTTACCATGATTCAGGGCTTTTTGATCATATTAGCCTAAATCACTCTGCATGTAATACATAATACTACTATGATAATAAAAATACACCGTGGGGTAGTTCCCAAAGGGACCATGTACCAGTAGGTGAGCTTACAATACTTGACATGGATCTGATTATAAAAATGATGTCTAGCAGAGATGCTAGGGTTTCTCAGATTCCTGTACCAAACTACGTGATAATACCTCTGTTTCCATTCGCTGCCTTTTCATACATACTCACTTTGACAGGCATCAGGGGAATCACAAAGGCAGCAGATGGTCTGTGCACAGTTCCCTCAAGCATAAAACAACGTTTCTGTACTTGTTGTCAGGACCTTCAATTGCACAGTGTTCTGTTTGATTATTTTCAAACTCTGGCTTGGCCATAGGGGCTCAGATGTGAAATATTTGCATATCACAAAGTGGGAGTAAGGACTCAATTAAAGTGGCAAGCAACTGGATTGAAACTAAATTCTAAGTAGAAGTTGTATGCATTTATTTTTGACTAGGTTTGATTTTATTATTTTAAATGAAAGCAATAACCTCTACTAAAATTTAACAGGACAGAGGTTGTGTGCAGTATGTGAATGGAGGTTTTTTCCTGTTTCCCCCTTGCCAAATATACTGGAGTTGCTTGTTTATGTGTAAAAATGAGAAAGCAGGAAAAATCCCAAAACACTGTACCATGTAAAATGAAAATATATATTCCAGTGTAGGCTAAAGGATGTAAATTCCAAATGAGTTTATTATCCTTAATCTTATTCTGCTGCATTTCAACTAAAAATAATGTATTAATTCCTTATTGAATGGAAGGCCATTTTTAATAATTCAATTTGCTGTGCAGGAATCTTCCCAGGATACATTGGATAATGTCAAGTTTAAATCTTGAGTCTACAGAGATCTGTATGCAGATGGAGCTGTGGAAAGCTAAAGGAAAGATTTTGATAAGCACACTCAGCTTAAATTTGTTAAATTTATGTTTTCCTCCTAGGTCCAGTTTTCACCAGCTTTAACTGCTTATATATTCAAATTATTTTGAAAGTGTTTAATGTATAGAAGGTGGAAATGCAGCCTGAACAAAAGGTCTGTTATTTCAAGGGAGGAAGAAAGTGATGGAGAAAACACTTTGCAAATTGTGGGAACAAGTATGTAATAGGGCTGGGGAAAAGCAAAGGTACAAGTTCATTGTCACATGAATTCAGTCTCAGACTGAATGATTTTCCTCTGAGCACCAATCCATACTAGGTCAAAGAGCTTGCTTTTTCTCGGTTTATCCTCCCTTGCTGCATGAGGAAATTACAGTAATAAAACACAAGATCTTGTGCATCTTCATTGGTTTTGCTACATTATAGTAATTTAAATGCCTTATTTTTTTAGTGGAAAAGATGGAGAGGGTAAAAATTTGTATTACAGATAATGCCTTTTTACTTTTTTTTAAATAGGTCATTGTTCCATTGTTGGCCACTGATGAGCATTAATTGGTGTTAGACAAAATTTCGTGTGTTTTTAGTAATTCTTACTACATCAGTGTGCTGAGGGTATTTAGAAAATGCTTGGGCTGAGATTTGTCAAGGCCCTATGGTTAGTTATTGGCTGCTCCTAAGGGCTTTGTGAACTGCTGTTGCTACCTATGCATCCTCCTTTTGCCATAACTCAAAGAATTAATGAATAAACTGTCAAGATAACAAACTGCAAAAATTTGGAATGTTTTGGTAGATTTATATATACAATATGCATTTCAGTTTGTCGAAGCACTGATGAAAAGTGGGATCTGAGTCCATACCTTGATAGCAGAAACCAATTATTGTGTTTTGTAAAGATACTTTCTTAGTGTTTAGAAAAAAAGAATTAAAATCTGACCTTTCTGAAGGGGATTAAAATGGTGCTACACGCATCAATAGATATTTGTGTTGGTTATTTTTTGAAATAGGTTTTACATATGACTCTGAATCTTGCTAATTCATTGCTGCCTTCCTTAATTATTCAGCATTTCAGCATGGCAGGCTGTAGAGTACGTGAACAGTCAAAACAAGGTTACTGCAGTCAGTTTTGCAAATGGGTGAATAAACTTGCATAGGAAAGAGTCACACCCCACTTGTGTTTACAACCTGTGAGTGTTACGGAACGAGCAGGAATATTTGTAGAAATTTTAAGCAAACATTGAGAGAGAATAATTTTCATTCGAAATATGACTTTATGGTCAATGTGGTGCTTAAAGAGCTAGGATATATGTTATGTTAATGTTCAGGTATCTTTGTTGTTGAATATTCATTTAAAATTAGTGACATGGTTCAGATTTTGAATATCCTGTTTCTTAGGTACTGGAAATACTTTACTATCTCAATAAACACACTTCTGTGTTTCACACCATGAAAAAGTTGCTTTCCATAAGTATTTATATCTTCTGAAGCTCAACTACATAGGCTTTTTGTTCAATACTGAAAGACTGCAACCACAATTGAAATTGGTTATTTCAAGTGAACTGTTATAATTTTGGCTGTCTACTCAGCTGTAATGCACAGCAAGAAGTAAGCATGAACTCGGGACTGAGGTATGTTCCACTAAGTAAAGGGACATTTGAAATTATTTCCCACAGGAGAACATCATAAACGAAGATGAAATTTGACACATAAATTACTTGCTAGTATATCTGTGATGGACTTTTATTAACTGACTTGTAGATACAACTTCGAAGATCTTTATCCATAATGTGAATAGATTACTATTAGGAGTAAGGTGTAAATCTATATTGTCATGAATTTGGATGCTGTTCAGGATAAATGCACCTCTTCCCCTGCTGTTCCCCTCTTCTGTTACTTTTTATCTATTTAACGAAGACTGAAGAAACTGCGGTAAACCCCGAACAGTGTGTTTTGTCTTTGTGACGCAAATACACTAGCTATTTTGTGTGTGGGTATGCATATATAATATACGTACACATGCATATATGATATGCATAATATAAATATGTATTAAAATGGTACGAAAAAGAGAGTACTTGGCTTGTATGGTTTCCTCTGGGTGGGTAGGAACATCAGGTGCAGCCTGATGTTAGGTTTGTGGATCATGTGAATTACTGGATCAGACTGGGTTGCATTTACTCTGCTTTGGTTTCATCTGAAACCTCTGCTATATAAGCAGCCAAAATAATGATTTATAAATTCACTTTAAATATTTTAAATCTAGTACTGATGTGAGACTGCTTCTCCAAGGAAAGGTTTATTAAACAAACAAAAATATCCTACATGAGAAGGCTGCAGAGATGCATTTTGTCATATTTGTATGACAGTACCTATGGGAATGTTAGAAATACTGGATCTTGTTTTCTTGTAACCTCATTGCTGGAGGAGTTTTCTGAGGTAAAGACACTTGAGAAGCTCTTGGAAGAGAGGGCTGAGTGCCAGACTGACTCTTCCTTTAGGAGAGGAACGCCAGGTCTTGTGGTACATGGCTGGAATGGTTTTCAGTAGTGTTGGTAAACAAAATAGAATATCTGTTTTTTAAAACAAATGTAATTGTGTTCCACTGGATTTCCTGGTCAATAATTCCAAGGTGTTAAAGGTATGGATTGAATGTGAATACATGCAAGTGTAGTTGCTTTTATTTAATAAGTTTGAGTCCCAGTTCTGCATTACTGGCTTTTATAGCAACTGGGAAGAGCCAAGTAGCAGAGCAATTTTCTGTGGATGGATGATGAAAATGTCTGAGAACAGTGTGATTAGTCAGTGGTGGCTTTGAGTTAGTTTTTCATTCTGTAACAATAATCTCCTTTGAAAAAATGCAGCTGCATGAGTGGAGCTGCTCAGTGTGAGCTGGACTGGGCTTAGGCTGTGGATTATTGTTTACACCTGTTCCCCCCACCCTGAGAATGGAGGATATCTCCAGAAATCCCAGTATAGTGCAATATGAAGCTGTAATTTTTTCTCTATGCATAAACAAATTATAAAACAGAGTGTAAACAAACCATTCCTGTGTAGGGTTCTCACAGGATAGGTGCAATTGGCAATGTCTTTAGGAAGTCATAAAACATACCTCCCCTCATTTCTGCTTCCTTAGTTAATGAGGAAACTAGCCAGTGAAGTGAGATTGTTGAACTTCATGCCTGATCCTGTGGGGAAGGTGTTTTGAAAAAGGGCCTTAAATGGAGTAGTTATTTGCAGGTAACTCTGCAGTGGATTCAGCTGCATGGCTGCTACCGTAGTGTAGCTTAAGCCACACAAGCATTCTGGGCATGTCAGTACACTTCATTTTGGCTGCACTTTTTAGCCCAGGAACAGTTTTATGCTGATGCAGCTGTGTGGATTGTGCGTATGACCTGCCTTGTGTTTATCTGCTTTGAATATATACGGCACCAACATGAAACCATCTTTTCGGCGTGTCTTTGGCTTGAAATAGGAATGTCCTTGAGAGATTTCTTCTAAACTAGAGTATTCTAGCTAGTGTTCTCGCAATACACAAAAGTAAATTAACCTCCTCTGGATAGGGTTCAGAGTGGCATCTTGGCAGCAAGTAGATCCTGCAGCGAGGACTGGAGCAAGCTACTTGTATTTTGTAATCTGTAATCTGTCTGATAGTTGGGGTGTTGTATTTCCAGGTCTCTCCTCTGAAGATGAACTTTGAGTATAAAATAATAGGAGTAGGGTGCTGCAACATTGCTAATACACGTCTGCTTCTCCACTTTATTACAATGAGCACATAAAGCTGTTCATTACAGATATTTTTACTGCTATGGTTTGTTCATACTGGGCTATGATCTGTTCATTTATTGGTATAGGTAGAGGTTTTTTGTTTTGTTTGGAGAACATTTATTGCCCATAATTACAAATGAAAAACAAAACAAAAAAGCCTCCCACAAACCTAATCTTTTCACTAGCTCCCAGATTTGGAATGTATAAGTTAGAAGCAAACAAAAAACCCCCGAAAAACCAAACCCCGAACTTTCCAAAACTCAGTTGGAAGACTTAATGTTCTGCCAGATGTTTGGCAATGTTCCTTTGAGACACGAGGGCAACATGACTGTCACTTTAATTGTTTGTTTAGTTTTAAACTGCAGATCAGCTTTTGGTTCATTCTATGATTTCCTGAGCTATTGGCAGCTGGAGTGCATTAGGTACATTCCTGAGGTGTACTTTTTCTTTTGGCTTCATCCAAAGGAAACCAGATGAAATTGTGTGTCTTGTCTAAAATATTAGTCTAGAGAAAGCACCACTAAATAAAAAGCAGGTCAAGAGTGGTTTTTTGGTTGTTGTTTTTGTTTTTGTTTTTTTTGAAAGGTGGGTAGGTGTTGTGGTTCGTTTCCCCCCCCCCCCCCGAATAAAAGGTCTGAGTCTGGTCTTATCTCGTATATAATCTTTTGTATCTGAAGTTTCAATGTATATTTTCTATGTGTATGTATGTATATGTCTTGATATCAATATACATACACTCTCACTAGGTACATACATTTTTTTGGCTGGCAGAATTTTGTAAAACTTTTCTATAATTTCATTGTAAGGGAGATGAATTTTTTACCCCCCCCTAACTTTTCTATGTATTTTAATATAGTTCCTATTTTAAGGATTGTCATATATTACTGCTTTAAGATTTTTTTTAAACTTTATTATTAGGCAATTTTAAAGTGAGTCTGCAAATGTTTGTTCTTGTCAGGTGCTTGTAAAGAAAGTTAAACTGAAAAAAACCCCAGTATATTATCAGACCTACTGACCTCTATTTCACTGTATCCTGAGTCATGTTTGCAAGACTTACTATTTCTACTGTGCTTAAAACTTGAACAAACCTTTTTGTTTCTTCTTGGATAGTCTGAAATATTTGGTACAAGTGTATATTTCTAAGGTGAATGCTTGTTAGAAAGTGGTGGGAGCACAGTGAATTAAAGTCAGTAGGAAAGGACTTGAAGGAGCTTTGGAACCAATAAAAAAAAAGAAATTTTTTTTGTTTTGATATTATCGTGTAATTCAAGTTTTCCTCGCTTGCCCCCTTCTTAAAGGGGGGGATATTCATGCCATTTACCCCTTTTATTTTAGTACAGCATTGAGGTCTACTGTAAATGCCCTGTCTTGATAAAATATGACCAAAACCATAACAGAGGCTTAGAGAGCAAGTGTGTTAGTGTGTGTGTGTGTGTATATATACACATACACAAAGTAAGTATAAAGGCTTCGTTCAGTGTTCTTCCATTTTCCTTCTGCGAATTTTCATCCTTCAAGGATGATCACTGGCAGTAATTTTACACAAATAATGCTTTAGTTTAGGTAATTGTAGGTTCCAATGTCTCTTAATATAGCAGCAGAATAGAATTAAAATGAGTTGTGTTCTTCAGATGATGCACATGTATGAGTAAACCCTCAATATTTAACAGAGAAAATGGGGATGGGAAATGAAGATCTGTTAATTTCCAAGCAAAATGTTTGTGTTCAGTCTGTGTGTGGACATTATATGAAGTAGATAAAATAATTAATTTTACTGCCTATAAAAGGATTGGCATATGCCAAGTATCTACATTAATGCAAGTTACATGCTTGCTATGTCTTAAAGTCTAGAAAATGACAAATAAGGCCTTGTTTGATAAAACACAACATAGTCTAGATAAAAGTCCAAGTATATTAAACCTTAAATTATCAATGATTGTACTGAATGTGCTACTGAAGAATTCAAGTTCATTCCTTAATCTGTGCGTGATACAAGATGGTGCTCCAAAAAGATTAAGCTGTCTCCATTGACCCCTCTCAGATTAGTTTTACAAGTGTCATAGTCGTGGTAACGGTCTCTAAGGGCCACAAACACGTCATAGTCACGGTAACGGGTCCCCCACAGGGCCCCGCGCGTGTCACAGTCGTGGGGATGGGTCCCCCACGGAGCCCCGTGTCTGTTACAGTCGTGGTAATGGTCATAGTCGCGGTAACGGGCCCGTGCAGGGTGGCACGCGTGTCGTGGTCGCGGTAACGGATCCGTACAGGGTGGCACGCGTGTCGTGGTTGCGGTAACGGATCCGTACAGGGTGCCACGCGTGTCGTGGTCGTGGTAACAGATCCGTACAGGGTGCCACGCGTGTTGTGGTCGCGGTAACGGATCCGTACAGGATGCCACGCGTGTCGTGGCCGCGGTAATAGGCCTCTACAAGTCCCAAGCGTGTCGTAGTGGTGGTAATGGATCTGTACAGGGTGCCAGGTGTGTCAAAATCGTGGTAACGGTGTCTACAAGGTCACAAGCGTGTGGTAGTCACGGTAACGGATCTGTACAGTGTCGCAAGCGTGTCGTAGTCGTGGTAACGGTGTCTACAAGGTCACAAGCATGTCGTAGTTGTGGTAACGGATCTGTACAGGCTCCAAAGAGTGTCATAGTGGTGGTAACGGATCTGTACAGGGTCCAAAGCGTGTCATAGTCGTGGTAACGGATCTGTACAGGGTCCCAAGAACGTTATAGTCACGGTAACGGATCTGTACAGGGTCGCAAGCGTGTCGTAGTCGTGGTAACGGATCTCTACAGGGTCCAAAGATTGTCGTAGTCGTGGTAACGGTCCTCTACAGGGTCACAAGCGTGTCATAGTCATGGTATTGGATCTGTACAGTGTCCCAAGCGTGTCATAGTCATGGTAAACAGGCCTGTACAAGGTGCCAATCGTGTTGTAGTCGTGTTAATGGATCTGTACAGGGTCCAAAGAGTGTCATAGTCACGGTAACGGATCCGTACAGGGTGCCACGCGTGTCGTGGTCGCGGTAACGGATCCGTACAGGGTGCCACACGTGTCATGGTCGCGGTACCGGATCTGTACAGGGTCCCAAGAATGTTGTATTCGCGGTAACGGATCTGTACAGGGTCCCAAGAACGTTATAGTCACGGTAACGGATCTGTACAGGGTCCCAAGCGTGTCGTAGTTGAGGTAAAGAGATCTGTACAGGGTCCCAAGCGTGTCATAGTTGCGGTAACAGATCTCTACAGGGTCGCAAGCGCGTCGTAGTCGCGGTAACGGATCCGTACAGGGTCCCAAGCGCGTCGCAGTCGCGGTAACGGATCCGTACAGGGTCGCAAGCGTGTCGTAGTCGCGGTAACAGGTCTGTACAGGGACCAAAGAGTGTCGTAGTCACGGTAACAGGCTTGTATAGGGTCCCAAGCTTGTTGTTGTCATGGTAACGGAACTGTACAGGGTCGCAAGCGTGTGGTAGTCGCGGTAACGGATCTGTACAGTGTCACAAGCGTGTCGTAGTCATGGTAACGGTGTCTACAAGGTCGCAAGCATGTTGTAGTCATGGTAGCGGTCTCTACAGGGGCACAACATATCATAGTCGTGGTAACTGTGTTTGCAGGGTCCCAAGTGTGTCATAGTCGTGGTAATGGATCTGTACAGGGTCCCAAGCGTGTCACAGTCACGGTAACGGATCTGTCCAGGGTCCAAAGAGTGTCGTAGTCGTGGTAACGGATCTGTCCAGGGTCCAAAGAGTGTCGTAGTTGTGGTAACGAATCTCTACATGGTACCAAGCTTGTCGTACTCATGGTAACGGATCTGTACAGGGTCCCAAGAAAGTTATAGTCGCGGTAACGGATCTGTACAGGGTCCCAAGCGTGTCGTAGTCGAGGTAAAGGATCTGTACAGGATCCCAAGCGTGTCATAGTCGCGTTAACGTATTTGTACAGGGTCGCAAGCGTGTCGTAGTCGTGGTAGCGGATCTCTACAGGGTCCAAAGATTGTCGTAGTCACGGTAACGGTCCTCTACAGGGTCCCAAGCGTGTCATAGTCATGGTAATGGATCTGTACAGGGTCCCAAGCGTGTCGTAGTCGAGGTAAAGGATCTGTACGGGATCCCAAGCGTGTTGTAGTCGCGTTAACGGATTTGTACAGGGTCACAAGCGTGTCGTAATCGTGGTAACGGATCTGTACAGGGTCGCAAGAGTGTCGTAGTCGCGGTAATGGATCTGTACAGGGTCGCAAGAGTGTCGTATTCATGGTAACAGGCTTGTATAGGGTCCCAAGCTTGTTTTTGTCACGGTAACGGAACTGTACAGGGTCGCAAGCGTGTGGTAGTCGCGGTAACGGATCTGTACAGTGTCACAAGCATGTCGTAGTCATGGTAACGGTGTCTACAAGGTCGCAAGCATGTTGTAGTTGTGGTAACGGTCTCTATAGGGACACAACATATCATAGTCGTGGTAACGGATCTGTACAGTGTCCCAATCGTGTCATAGTCGCGGTAACGGATCTGTACAGGGTCGCAAATACGTGATAGTCGCGGTAGCGAATCTGTACAGTGTCCCAAGCATGTTATAGTCACGGTAACGGGTCTGTACAGGGTCCAAAGCGTGTCATAGTCGTGGTAACGGATCTGTACAGGGTCCCAAGCGTGTCATAGTCACGGTAACGGATCCGTACAGGGTGCCACGCGTGTCGTGGTCGCGGTAACGGATCCGTACAGGGTGCCACGTGTGTCGTGGTCGCGGGAACGGATCCGTACAGGGTGCCACGCGTGTCGTGGTCGCGGTAACGGATCCGTACAGGGTGGCACGCGTGTCGTGGTCACGGTAACGGATCCGTACAGGGTGCCACGCGTGTCGTGGTCGCGGTAACGGATCTGTACAGGGTCCAAAGATTGTCGTAGCCATGGTAACAGGCCTCTACAGGTCCCAAGCGTGTCATAGTGGTGGTAACAGATCTGTACAGGGTGCCAGGTGTGTCAAAATCGTGGTAATGGTGTCTACAAGGACCCAAGCATGTTGTAGTCGTGGTAACGGATCTGTACAGTGTCCCAAGCTTGTCGTAGTCGCGGTAATGGATCTGTACAGGGACCAAAGAGTGTCGTAGTCACGGTAACAGGCCTGTATAGGGTCCCAAGCTTGTTGCTGTCATGGTAACGGAACTGTACAGGGTCGCAAGCGTGTGGTAGTCGCGGTAACGGATCTGTCCAGGGTCCAAAGAGTGTCGTAGTCGTGGTAACGGATCTGTACAGGGTCCAAAGAGTGTCGTAGTCATGGTAACGGTCCTCTACAGGGTCACAAGCGTGTCGTAGTCGCGGTAACGAATCTGTACAGGGTCCCAAGCGTGTCGTAATCGAGGTAAAGGATCTGTACAGGATCCCAAGGATGTCGTAGTCATGGTAATTGTGTCTACACGGTCGCAAGCATTTCGTAGTCGTGGTAAAGGATCTGTACAGGGTCCCAAGCGTGTCGTAGTCACGGTAACGGATCTGTACAGGGTCCCAAGCGTGTCGTAGTCGCGGTAACGGATCCGTACAGGGTCCCAAGCATGTCGTAGTCGTGGTAACGGTCTCTACAGGGACACAACATGTCCTAGTCGTGGTAACTGTGTTTGCAGGGTCCCAAGTGTGTCATAGTCGTGGTAACAGATCTGTAAAGCGTCCCAAGCGTGTCATAGTCATGGTAGCGGTCCTCTTCAGGGTCCCAAGGATGTCATAGTCGCGGTAACGGATCTGTACAGAGTCCCAAGCATGTCATAGTCGCGGTAACGGATCTGTCCAGGGTCCAAAGAGTGTCGTAGTCGTGGTAACTGATCTGTACAGGGTCCAAAGAGTGTCGTAGTCGTGGTAACGAATCTCTACATGGTACCAAGCTTGTCGTAGTCATGGTAACGGGTCTGTACAGGGTCGCAAGCATGTCATAGTCATGGTAACGGATCTGTACAGGGTCCCAAGAATGTTGTATTCACGGTAACGGATCTGTACAGGGTCCCAAGAACGTTATAGTCACGGTAACGGATCTGTACAGGGTCCCAAGCGTGTCGTAGTCGCGGTAACGGATCTCTACAGGGTCCAAAGATTGTTGTAGTCATGGTAACGGTCCTCTACAGGGTCACTAGCGTGTCATAGTCATGGTAAAGGATCTGTACAGGGTCCCAAGCGTGTCGTAGTCGAAGTAAAGGATCTGTACAGTGTCACAAGCGTGTTGTAGTCGTGTTAACGGATCCGTACAGGGTCCTATGCGTGTCATAGCTGTGGTTACGGTCAGTCGTGGTAATGGATCTCTACAGGGTCACAAGCACGTCATAGTCATGGTAACGGTCTCTACAGGGACACAACATATCATAGTCGTGGTAACTGTGTTTGCAGGGTCCCAAGTGTGTCATAGTCGTGGTAACGGATCTGTAAAGCGTCCCAAGCGTGTCGTAGTCGTGGTAGCGGTCCTCTTCAGGGTCCCAAGGATGTCATAGTCGCGGTAATGGATCTGTACAGGGTCGCAAGCGCGTGATAGTCGCGGTAACGAATCTGTACAGTGTCCCAAGCATGCCATAGTCACGGTAACGGATCTGTCCAGGGTCCAAAGAGTGTCGTAGTCGTGGTAACGGATCTGTACAGGGTCCAAAGAGCGTTGTAGTCATGGTAATGAAACTCTACATGGTACCAAGCTTGTCGTAGTCATGGTAACGGATCTGTACAGGGTCCCATGAATGTTATAGTCGCGGTAACGGATCTGTACAGGGTCCCAAGCGTGTCGTAGTCGAGGTAAAGGATCTGTACAGGATCCCAAGCGTGTCGTAGTCGCGTTAACGTATTTGTACAGGGTCGCAAGCGTGTCGTAGTCGTGGTAACGGATCTCTACAGGGTCCAAAGATTGTCGTAGTCACGGTAACGGTCCTCTACAGGGTCCCAAGCGTGTCATAGTCATGGTAAAGGATCTGTACAGGGTCCCAAGCGTTTCGTAGTCGAGGTAAAGGATCTTTACGGGATCCCAAGCATGTTGTAGTTGCGTTAACGGATTTGTACAGGGTCGCAAGCGTGTCGTAATGGTGGTAACAGATCTGTACAGGGTCCAAAGATGGTCGTAGTCACGGTAACGGATCTGTACAGTGTCCCAAGCGTTTCATAGTCATGGTAATGGATCTGTACAGGGTGCCAAGCGTGTTGTAGTCATGGTAAACAGGCCTGTACAAGGTGCCAATCGTGTTGTAGTCGTGTTAACGGATCTGTACAGGGTCCAAAGAGTGTCATAGTCACGGTAACGGATCTGTACAGGGTGCCACGCGTGTCGTGGTCACGGTAACGGATCCGTACAGCGTGCAACGCATGTCGTGGTCGCGGTAACGGATCCCTACAGGGTCCCAAGCGTGTCGTAGTCGCAGTAACGGACCTGTACAGGGTGCCACGCGTGTCGTGGTCGCGGTAACGGATCCGTACAGGGTGCCCAAGCGTGTCGTAGTTGCGGTAACAGATCCGTACAGGGTCCCAAGCGTGTCGTGGTCGCGGTAACGGATCCGTACAGGGTTCCAAGCGTGTCGTGGTCGTGGTAGCGGATCCGTACAGGGTGCCACGCGTGTCGTGGTCACGGTAACGGATCCGTACAGGGTGCCCAAGCGTGTCGTAGTCGCGGTAACAGATCCCTACAGGGTCCCAAGCGTGTCGTGGTCGCGGTAACGGATCCCTACAGGGTCCCAAGCGTGTTGTAGTCACGGTAACGAATCTGTACAGTGTCCCAAGCGTGTCGTAGTCGAGGTAACGGATCTGTATAGTATCCCAAGGATGTCGTAGTCATGGTAACGGATCTGTACATTGTCCCAAGCATGTCGTAGTCGTCGTAACGGATCTGTACAGTATCCCAAGCATATCGTAGTCGTGGTAATGGTGTCTACACGGTCGCAAGCATTTCGTAGTCGTGGTAAAGGATCTGTACAGGGTCCCAAGCTTGTCGTAGTCGCGGTAACGGATTTGTACAGGAACCAAAGAGTGTCGTATTCATGGTAACAGGCTTGTATAGGGTCCCAAGCTTGTTGTTGTCACGGTAACGGAACTGTACAGGGTCGCAAGCGTGTGGTAGTCGCGGTAACGGATCTGTACAGTGTCGCAAGCGTGTCGTAGTCATGGTAACGGTGTCTACAAGGTCGCAAGCATGTTGTAGTCATGGTAACGGTCTCTACAGGGACACAACATGTCATAGTCGTGGTAACTGTGTTTGCAGGGTCCCAAGTGTGTCATAGTCGTGGTAACGGATCTGGACAGGGTCCCAAGCGTGTCATAGTCACAGTAACGGATCTGTCCAGGGTCCAAAGAGTGTCGTAGTCGTGGTAACGGATCTGTCCAGGGTCCAAAGAGTGTCGTAGTCGTGGTAACGGATCTGTACAGTATCCCAAGCATATCGTAGTCGTGGTAATGGTGTCTACACGGTCGCAAGCATTTCGTAGTCGTGGTAAAGGATCTGTACAGGGTCCCAAGCGTGTCATAGTCACGGTAACGGATCCGTACAGGGTGCCACGCGTGTCGTAGTCGTGTTAACGGATCCGTACGGGGTGCCACGTGTGTCGTGGTCGCGGGAACGGATCCGTACAGGGTGGCACGCGTGTCTTGGTCGCGGTAACGGATCCGTGCAGGGTGCCACGCTTGTCGTGGTCGTGGGAACGGATCCGTACAGGGTGCCACGCGTTTCGTGGTCGCGGTAACGGATCTGTACAGGGTCCAAAGGTTGTCGTAGCCATGGTAACAGGCCTCTACAGGTCCCAAGCGTGTCATAGTGGTGGTAACAGATCTGTACAGGGTGCCAGGTGTGTCAAAATCATGGTAACGGTGTCTACAAGGTCACAAGCATGTCGTAGTCGCGGTAGCGGATCTGTACAGGGTCCAAAGATTGTCGTAGTCATGGTAACGGTCCTCTACAGGGTCACAAGCGTGTTCTAGTCGTGGTAACGAATCTTTACAGTGTCCCAAGCGTGTGGTAATCGAGGTAAAGGATCTGTACGGGATCCCAAGGATGTCGTAGTCATGGTAATGGTGTCTACACGGTCGCAAGCATTTCGTAGTCGTGGTAAAGGATCTGTACAGGGTCCCAAGCGTGTCATAGTCACGGTAACGGATCTGTACAGGGTCCAAAGCGTGTCGTACTCGTGGTAACGGATCTGTACAGGGTCCCAAGCGTGTCGTAGTCGTGCTAACAAATCTCTACATGGTACCAAGCTTGTCGTAATCATGGTAACGGGTCTGTACAGGGCCCAAAGCGTGTCATAGTCATGGTAACGGATCTGTACAGGGTCCCAAGAATGTTGTATTCATGGTAACGGATGTGTACAGGGTCCCAAGAACGTTATAGTCACGGTAACGGATCTGTACAGGGTCCAAAGCGTGTCGTAGTCGAGGTAAAGGATCTGTACAGGGTCCCAAGCGTGTCGTAGTCGCGGTAACGGATCCGTACAGGGTCGCAAGCGTGTCGTAGTCGTGGTAACGGATCTCTACAGGGTCCAAAGATTGTTGTAGTCACGGTAACGGTCCTCTACAGGGTCACTAGCGTGTCATAGTCATGGTAAAGGATCTGTACAGGGTCACAAGCATGTCGTAGTCGTGGTAAAGGATCTGTACAGGGTCCCAAGCGTGTCGTAGTCGTGGTAACGGGTCTCTACAGGGTCCAAAGCGTGTCATAGTTGTGGTTACGGTCAGTCGTGGTAATGGATCTCTACAGGGTCACAAGCACGTCATAGTCATGGTAACGGTCTCTACAGGGACACAACATGTCTTAGTCGTGGTAAGCTGTGTTTGCAGGGTCCCAAGCGTGTCATATTCGAGGTCAAGGATCTGTACAGGATCCCAAGCGTGTCGTAGTCGTGGTAACGGATTTGTACAGGGTCCCAAGCGTGTCATAGTCGTGGTAACAGATCTGTACAGGGTCACAAGCAAATCGTAGTCGTGGTAACGGATCTGTACAGTGTCCCAAGCGTGTCATAGTCATGGTAACGGATCTCTACAGGGTCCAATGCGTGTCATAGTTGCGGTAACGGATCTCTACAGGGTCCCAAGCGTGTCGTAGTCGATGTAATGGATCTGTACAGGATCTCAAGGGTGTCGTAGTCGCGTTAACGGATTTGTACAGGGTCCCAAGCGTGTCATAGTCGAGGTAAAGGATCTGTACAGGATCCCATGCGTGTCGTAGTCGCGTTAACGGATTTGTACAGGGTCGCAAGCGTGTCGTAGTCGTGGTAACGGATCTCTACAGGGTCCAAAGATTGTCGTAGTCACGGTAACGGTCCTCTACAGGGTCACAAGCGTGTCATAGTCATGGTAAAGGATCTGTACAGGGTCCCAAGCGTGTCGTAGTCGAGGTAAAGGATCTGTACGGGATCCCAAGCGTGTTGTAGTCGCGTTAACGGATTTGTACAGGGTCACAAGCGTGTCGTAATCGTGGTAACGGATCTCTACAGGGTCCAAAGATTGTCGTAGTCATGGTAACGAATCTCTACATGGTACCAAGCTTGTCGTACTCATGGTAACAGGTCTGTACAGGGTCCAAAGCGTGTCATAGTCACGGTAACGGATCCGTACAGGGTGCCACGCGTGTCGTAGTCGCGGTAACGGATCCGTACGGGGTGCCACGCGTGTCGTGGTCGCGGGAACAGATCCGTACAGGGTGGCACGCGTGTCGTGGTCGCGGTAACGGATCCGTACAGGGTGGCACGCGTGTCGTGGTCGCGGTAACGGATCCGTACAGGGTGGCACGCGTTTCGTGGTCGCGGTAACGGATCTGTACAGGGTCCAAAGATTGTCGTAGCCATGGTAACAGGCCTCTACAGGTCCCAAGCATGTCATAGTGGTGGTAACAGTTCTGTACAGGGTGCCAGGTGTGTCAAAATCATGGTAACGGTGTCTACAAGGTCACAAGCATGTCGTAGTCGCGGTAGCGGATCTGTACAGGGTCCAAAGATTGTCGTAGTCATGGTAACGGTCCTCTACAGGGTCACAAGCATGTCGTAGTCGCGGTAACGAATCTGTAGAGTGTCCCAAGCGTGTCGTAGTCGAGGTAAAGGATCTGTACGGGATCCCAAGCGTGTTGTAGTCGCGTTAACGGATTTGTACAGGGTCGCAAGCGTGTCGTAATCGTGGTAAAGGACCTCTACAGGGTCCAAAGATTGTCGTAGTCATGGTAACGGTCCTCTACAGGGTCACAAGCGTGTTGTAGTCGCGTTAACGGATTTGTACAGGGTCGCAAGCATGTCGTAGTCGCGGTAATGGATCTGTACAGGAACCAAAGAGTGTCGTATTCATGGTAACAGGCTTGTATAGGGTCCCAAGCTTGTTGTTGTTGTGGTAACGGAACTGTACAGGGTCGCAAGCGTGTGGTAGTCGCGGTAACGGATCTGTACAGTGTCACAAGCATGTCGTAGTCATGGTAACGGTGTCTACAAGGTCGCAAGCATGTTGTAGTCATGGTAACGGTCTCTACAGGGAGGCAACATATCATAGTCGTGGTAACGGATCTGTAAAGCGTCCCCAGCGTGTCATACTCGTGGTAGCGGTCCTCTTCAGGGTCCCAAGCGTGTCATAGTCACGGTAACGGATCTGTACAGTGTCGCAAGCGCGTGATAGTCACGGTAGCGAATCTGTACAGTGTCCCAAACATGTTATAGTCACGGTAACGGGTCTGTACAGGGTCCAAAAGCGTGTCATAGTCGTGGGAACGGATCTGTACAGGGTCCAAAGAGTGTCGTAGTCATGGTAACGGATCTGTACAGGGTCCAAAGAGTGTCATAGTCACGGTAACGGATCCGTATAGGGTGCCACGCGTGTCGTGGTCGCGGTAACGGATCCGTACGGGGTGCCACGTGTGTCGTGGTCGCGGGAACGGATCCGTACAGGGTGGCACGCGTGTCGTGGTCACGGTAACGGATCCGTACAGGGTGCCACGCGTTTTGTGGTCGCGGTAACGGATCCATACAGGGTGCCACGCGTGTCGTGGTCGCGGTAACGGATCTGTACAGGGTCCAAAGATTGTCGTAGCCATGGTAACAGGCCTCTACAGGTCCCAAGTGTGTCATAGTGGTGGTAACAGATCTGTACAGGGTGCTAGGTTTGTCAAAATCGCGGTAACGGTGTCTACAAGGTCGCAAGCATGTCGTAGTCGTGGTAACGGATCTGTACAGGAACCAAAGAGTGTCGTAGTCACGGTAACAGGCCTGTATATGGTCCCAAGCTTGTGGTTGTCATGGTAACGGAACTGTACAGGGTCGCAAGCATGTGGTAGTCGCGGTAACGGATCTGTACAGTGTCACAAGCATGTCGTAGTCATGGTAACGGTGTCTGCAAGGTCGGAAGCATGTTGCAGTCGTGGTAGCGGTCTCTACAGGGACACAACATGTCATAGTCGTGGTAACTGTGTTTGCAGGGTCCCAAGTGTGTCATAGTCGTGGTAACGGATCTGTACAGTGTCCCAAGCATGCCATAGTCACGGTAACGGATCTGTCCAGGGTCCAAAGAGTGTCGTAATCGTGGTAACGGATCTGTACAGGGTCCAAAGAGCGTCGTAGTCGTGGTAATGAAACTCTACATGGTACCAAGCTTGTCGTAGTCATGGTAACGGGTCTGTACAGGGTCCCATGAACGTTATAGTCGCGGTAACGGATCTGTACAGGGTCCCAAGCGTGTCGTAGTCGAGGTAAAGGATCTGTACAGGATCCCAAGCGTGTCATAGTCGCGTTAACGTATTTGTACAGGGTCGCAAGCGTGTCATAGTCGTGGTAACGGATCTGTACAGGGTCCAAAGATTGTCGTAGTCACGGTAACGGTCCTCTACAGGGTCACTAGCGTGTCGTGGTCATGGTAATGGATCTGTACAGGGTCCCAAGCGTGTCGTAGTCATGGTAAACAGGCCTGTACAAGGTGCCAATCGTGTTGTAGTCGTGTTAACGGATCTGTACAGGGTCCAAAGAGTGTCAAAGTCACGGTAACGGATCCGTACAGGGTGCCACGCGTGTCGTGGTCGCGGTAACGGATCCGTACAGGGTGCCACGCGTGTCGTGGTCGCGGTAACGGATCTCTACAGGGTCCAAAGATTGTCGTAGTCATGGTAACAGGCCTCTACAGGTCCCAAGCGTGTCATAGTGGTGGTAACAGATCTGTAAAGGGTGCCACGTGTGTCAAAATCGTGGTAACGGTGTCTACAAGGTCACAAGCGTGTCGTAGTCGCGGTAGCGGATTTGTACAGTGTCGCAAGAGTGTCGTAGTCGTGGTAATGGTGTCTACAAGGTCGCAAGCATGTCGTAGTCGTGGTAACGGATCTGTACAGGAACCAAAGAGTGTCGTAGTCACGGTAACAGGCCTGTATAGGGTCCCAAGCTTGTTGTTGTCATGGTAACGGAACTGTACAGGGTCGCAAGCGTGTGGTAGTCGCGGTAACGGATCTGTCCAGGGTCCAAAGAGTGTTGTAGTCGTGGTAACGGATCTGTACAGGGTCCAAAGAGTGTCATAGTCGTGGTAACGAAACTCTACATGGTACCAAGCATGTCGTACTCATGGTAACGGATCTGTACAGGGTCCCAAGAAAGTTATAGTTGCGGTAACGGATCTGTACAGTGTCCCAAGGTGT